>NW_025767104.1:0-600000 GCF_003918875.1 Haliotis rubra
TTACTTGGTAGTTCAATGAAACGCACATTTTACATAGAGCTTTTCATTCAAGGTTCATTCAAGGTTTCACCAATCAATGTCCTGGTCAAGTCATTCCTGAAATATTACGGTACATGTTAAGAGGAATATACTAATTGTTACACAATTATTTGTTTACATGGCATTTTGGGCACTTGATACATCAGTGACAAACATGACAAATATATGGATGACAACTTAATTATTTGTTTCACGACGTTTCCTGGCCAGTTTGTGTCCCTTCTTCCAGGGGTCAATGCCTTTGAAGAATTTCATGAAGTTGGTCCAGTTCACTAATTTTCAACCTTTCAAGAACAACTGTATCACAAGAGCTTGATAATGTGCCATAAACACATGCTGATGACATAATCACAATCGCACAATAGACTCTGCTTTTACTGACGATATGTGGTGAATGAATTTTGACGATTAGATTTATTGTCCCTATGACGCGTCTGTGTTTAGTGGCAGCTAAAGCTAGATTAGCAAAAAGCCTTGCATCATTTCAGTGTTGCATTTATATAATTTTCACAACTATTTTCTACCAACTCCAAATGGATCCTGTTTTACAGGTAATCAATTAATTGCTCGATATCTGGTGTCAATTTACCTGTACGAGCATATCCGGAGAAGTATATGTCATCTGGCCTCATGTTGAAACCTTTGATTTGTTGAAGTATTTCGACTTTAAACAATGGCGAGTAGCGTACCCCTTGGAATATCTGAAAGGTTAGGTCTTGGCCGCTTCGATCTGTTACTTTAACCATGTGCTGCCCGCTGTAATCCACGTCCAGCGTCTTCCCAGATACCTAGTAGGAAACAGGTGTTCGATTATATCGTTCATGTTATTGTTGTAAAACATATCCCATATTAGGAATGTTTAATAGTGTCCTTATGCAGTAGAACCTGTCAAAATGAAAACCTATGTTTACACTTTCAATATGTTAGTTATTACAAGTCTCATAAATGTATATTTTGTTCAATGCTATGTTCATTTGCACACATTATCATTTTATACCAGTCAGGACAAAAGGACGACTCTGGAACTGCATTCCAACTGATACATGAGATTACAGCATGTAACTGAAAACGTATCCCATATAAATGTTTAATCTTGTCCTTGTATAGTATGGAAAATAGAACCTGTGAAGTTGAAAACCTGTGTTAACACTTTCACTTTGTTTGTTATCGCAAATATCATCGAATATCACCTTTTTCGTTTTGTTAACCGGAGGGAGCGAAACATGAACTGGGAAGGTTTTATTTTATAGGGGCATCTCCACATTACTACTTAATACGGTAAAAGCACGTAAATAACCTCGCCTCAAAGGTCATTCACCGTTAACCAGCAAAGTGAAAAGGCACTCTTCAACATATGTGTGTTATCGGGCAGCTGAACAAAACCTTTTTCAGTAGCATTGTAATGAGGAACCATGCTGTATCTTAAATGTACTCAGAGTCCATGTGCCCTCTTCTCCCTTCGCGTCAGCCATGTTTTACACTGTGATACACGAATTGTCCACTCAGTCCTGTCACTATCGTGGCTACTGTATAATGATATGGTCGAAAGGTTGCAGTCGTAAGGCGTTACCGTCCTTCTTCTGATATAGGAGGCTTCCCACATTTAACATTAATACACCTTGAACTACTTTGAAATTCATTCACTTTGAATGCGTTGAGAACGTCTGTGTTTAAGAAAGTGGTCAAATGAAACATCTAGTATCACACTATCCATAAAGTACGAATTCTAGTACCTTTCAGTGTTGAGTTCCATGCAGGATTCAGAACGCACAGTCTCAGGGTAAGGTACATTATCGCCAACACACAAGTGTGTGACACGGGTGCTCAGTGGGTTGGGGGTTGCCAGGAAGTCGGGACCAATGACATTATTTTCTAAAGTACTCCGTTTACGACAACCATGCTCATATTTCACTAAATAGTCGGGTACAAGACTGAATTGTTCACAGTCCGTGTCGTATAGCAGTAATTTTGTGTAATGCAGCGTCAAACGAATACATAAAGATGATATAATCAGAATTGTACAATTGGAAAGAGTTTTCTTCTTTCTATTCATTTGAGCCACATACGAAAATAACATTAATGAACAATCACAAACCACAAAAGGCAACATATACCAATTAATGACTTCAAAACAAGTACAACTTATGGCAGAACCGTTTGAATAACCTTGTAAAGGAATCCGTATTCGCTGTTAGTCACAACCGAGGCCCCGTTCTCGTACCAAACATGGCCGCGATGAGAGTGCTCCACATGTACTCACACGAAGTACATTAATGATTCAAACTTACCACCACTTTGGTATAAATATCATTATACAATCCTGTCTCCTCAGCAAAGTTCTCCGCTGCCACAATGGTTTTCATTTGGCATTTCGGGCGTAATCCTATAACTAACAAAGGTTTATAAATAAAAAGGTCTAATGTGAGGAATGCGTTAAATATTATGCAATACGCACACGGCAGTGCAACAACAGAAATTTTTGTGATAATTATGTTTAACAATCACCTTGTCTGACCAGTGCACAGAGCTGACTATTATGTGTATTTTTGTATAACATTCCAGAGAAATGTAACCCTTAAAGGAAGACATATTGCAACTAAAGGAACAAAGAGTAAAAGCTATATGTTATTTGCTACCCAAACCTCGAGAGTTACATTTCCTTTCAGGAGAGTGTGTTTTTCTGGCCTTTCGAACACGTGGATGTTCCGTTTCACCTCAACTGCTGCGATTTTTGGTGTTTCACTTTCGTTTCTCTAATGGAAGTTGATAGTTGTTTTAATATAACATTGAATGTACAGGCAGCGTCCATGTTTGCTTGATTAGCAGATGTGACGTCACAAGTGATGATGTCATCAAAGTTTCGGCACAATCCTATTAAAGTAGACTACTTTCAGTACTTGCACATTTGCAGTACTCTGCTGATATAACAGTACCTTTCAGTTTTGTAAATGAAATAACAACAGAAAATATAGTCCAGAAATATATTAATCGCTGTGAAATAATTCTCAATTACGAATGCGAACTGAAGTTTTATAAATATTTTGACAGAAGTCCTGGCTGTCAATTCAGAAACGTTACCTGTTCAACCTCGAAACGGGGCGGTGGGGTAGCCTAGTGGTTAAAGTATTGGCTCATTACGCCTAAAAGCAGGGTACGGTGCCCACATGGGAATAATGTGTGGAGCCCATTTCAGATGTCTCCCGGCGTGATATTATTGGAATATTGCGTGTCGCGCACTCACTCACTCACTCACAATTCATTTCAGCTTAAATGTGATCACAGCTATAAGTATTGTTCTGTAGGACCTTTTTGTAGATGGTTGCAAGCTTCCGAAAGATATCTCCAGCAGAGTATTATTATATAGAGCATTCACGGAGGGTCTTGGCATTTGCTACTTAATACGGTAATAAGGTCACAGATAACCGTGCCCACTGGTCAGTCACCTTTCTCCAACAAAATGAGCATTCCAAGACGTAGATGTATCACCGACCGGACAGCTGAACAAAACTTTCTCAGGAACATTGTACGGAAAGACATGACTTTCATCATTTTTACTTACGGTCAATCTACCCTCTTCACTTTTCACTTCTTCCATTTTTTGATGTTTGCACTGTGATACACCCAGTGTCCATACAGTCCGGTCACTCTCTTGGCTACAATAGGGGTGAAAGGTCGCAGTCTTGTCATGGCTCAGGCCTTACCGCATTCCTTCTCATATAAGAGACTTCTCAAATTTCACATCGATACACAACTCCTTTAAAATTGATTCACTTTGCACTCATTGAGAACCCCTGCAACAGGAATACACAATGTTGGGACCACAATATTATTGACGAAGTACTTCATTTTCAACAACCATGCCCTTAATTATGTCATGGTGTCAATCACGGAACTGTCTGGTCCAGACTCGGTTGTTTACAGACCACGTCATTGCAGCTGCTGGATGTGAAACAAACACACATCCTCATGATATAGTCAGAATCATACAATCGACTCTGCCTTGTCTCACGGATGTGGAAAGGGTTTTTTATCGTTTCTATATTTGAGCAGCATATATACCAGTAAGAACTAAATTCCAACATAAACCCAAAACTTCAAGCGCTTGCTCACAAAATAAAACCACAAGTTTAAACCACAATATCGTCACGCAGATTAAAACCCAACCTTGCGTGAGGGTTCGAATCCGGATGGGACTCAACCAAAGTGTACTATAATCTTTGCTTAATTGAGTAAGTGTAACCTTTCTACAAATGTGAACGAATGTTTTCATACATTTGAAAAGGTTGCTATTAATTTGAAATGGATTGGTTATCAGAGGACCTTGTTGTTGCAGAGTGTATATAGGGGAAAAGCTCAGGAGGTTTATTCTACCTTACTATTGATAGAAGTATATTATCAGACTGTTAAGGCTGCAGTTTTGAAGGTTTTATGAATTAGATCCTGGCGTCGGTATAGGTCTGTAAAGAAAAGGGATACTAGTATTTTGGTTTTGTTTGCTAGGGAGATGAAAAACAGTTCTGAGCAATATGTGGTGTTCTTTAAAGACGTCAGTGGAGATTCTTACCGTTTGAGGCAGTTTCTTTTGCTAGAAATGTTTGAGCATTGTGTCTCAGGAGACATTCGATCTACTGCACCAGAAGGTAGTCCAACCCTTCAGGCAGGGGTTTATATGGTTATAAACCAGGAAAGGATAGTCTAGTCTCTCCTAGTTCAATCTCTCTCAAGCCACGGCATATCATTTCTGAACATAGAAAGTGTTTTTTAAAATGTCAAACCACAGCAACGTTGTGGTTCGGCTAATCGGGAGCATGCTTTTGTAGACCAGTCATCAAAGTCTCTTGTGGGTGAAGAGTATATACCTCTCCTCAATACATGTTTTGTGCCAGCTGAAAGTCACATTTCCAGTGTAAAGCCCTTTTACCGTTTTGAGGGATAATTCTGAGTGTGGATGTTAATTTGCCATTTTCCAAGGAGTCACCAGCTAATTCTGATATTCTTGTTCCAGGGTTTTATGTGGTTTTGCAAGTGCACCTCTCAGTGTTGTGAATTTGAACCTGATGTCTGGGTTTGTTCAGGCGGTTGTTGAAGAAACACTCCCTTTTAAGTTGCTTATTGTGGATGAATTTGCAGAGGGACTATGTTTGGGTGATCCTGTTGCTTGTCATGAGCCCAGCACTTCGGAAAGAACTAAAATCTTGGAATGCAAATTCCTGACATGTTTTTCCGTCCTGTGTTGTTACTCGTGCTTAGACTAGGCACATTTCTTCTGAGGAACTGAGATTCCAGTTATGATCCACATATCTGAGAAGAACTCATTTTCTTGCCATTAGGGCATACTCTCTCTAGAAGAAAATGACACTGTTCTAGTTTGTTATTATGTCATTGGTGATATTTTGATAAGGAAATGGAGACCACCAGAGGTACCTGCTGATAATAAATGGAGAGTTTTTCATGAGACTGTTTTGCTATCGAAAATATGTTTTGAATTTGGCTCATGAAACTCCTTAAGCAGGTCATCTGGGTATGATCAAAACTTGTCACAAAATTTTGTCCCCTTTCTGGACGTGGCTGAATGTTTGTAAAATTCATTCTAAATACATTCCAAATACACAAATGTATGAATTATATACAACTGAGTTTGAATTATTCAACAAAATTATATAATGTTCACTATGGCTACATAACGAAAGTCCACGTAGAATAGCCGGTGTCTTTATGCTATGTATTGTCTCATGTGTGTGTATCTGAGGCAGGTTTTCACTTAATTTACCGAAGGAGCTGTGACGCCGATGACAGGAAGAGACAGTGTTCAGACTTTTCATTTTATAATCAATGTGTTAGGGTTCCCAATTACTTTCGCTGAAAGACCATGTTGGCATTGTTATGCATGTACGTATACACTGTGTACAAAGTAATACAGCACTGTACTTCTGGTCCATAGGCGGGGCGGTAACGTACCATTGATATGAATCACCGTATGTTGTGAGAGTGATTCGATTATTCACTCACTGCCGTCGTGTACCTGTAGCACTGGCACATCCAGAGTGAAAAAAAATATAACCCTTTAAAACCTTTGGGACACCTACATGTACACGACACAGATTTTGAGCTTGATGAATCATGTAAATCTAATTGATAAAATACACAACGATTGTTATCTCGTAATACTCATCTTTATATTCTTGTGAGAACTACACATTGCTCAAAGGAACGCATACACAGTCAACGATTGAACCACTTTCATTTGACATTGAAATAATTCCCTAGAATAGCTATAGACTTCCTTGTCGCGGATTCTGAGCATGTGCAATTACGTGATGTGTGTAAAAGTATGAAGCTTGCTACACGTTTTCATGCCAGAACCATGTTCTGAAAAGATGAGAGAGTTTTCGATTACTAGCATCGAACGAAAGAACTCCATCATCTGATTCACGGATTATGACAATCGTTTTGTGAACATTACGACCATACGAATGCATTACGAGGCATGTCATAATTATATGACAAAACTTGTGACGATCTCCCAAAATCTACAGAAAATGTCTACAGGAACATGTTCGACCAATAGTATGATGTAACACAACCTTGTAATCATGATTGTCAATTGTTCCAGATCTGGAGAATGTAAAGATACAACAATAACACCAACGGCGAAATACGCATCGAGATACGAGTGCAATTCAAACAAAGACGACGATACATTGGTGTATGATGTTGCGTGAACATTACGACCATACGAATGCATTACGAGGCATGTAATAATGATATGACAAAACTTGTGACGATCTCCCCAAAATCTACAGGAAAATGTCTACAGGAACATGTTCGACCAATAGTATGATGTAACAAAACCTTGTAATCATGATTGTCAATTGTTCAAGATCTGGAGAATGTAAAGATACAACGTTCTACCATGGCTACGTGAAATGCTCGAAATTGATTGGTCAATCAATAAAATCAGACGGTATCAATTTGGATTGAAAATGCGTCTGATTTCACGGCGCTTCACTGCGCACGTATACAACACTGCCGCACTACTTCAGCTTGGCCACCAACATGACTAATATCAACACAACAGATCGACGTGATGGAAATGCTGATGAAACATTTATTAAAACTCGAAAAATACAATTATACGATTTCTCCTCCACAATTATTAGGGAACCTCACTATCATAATTATTACCTTCTATTATAAAAATATTCAAACTCAATTACAATACACAGCCCCAAACATAAACAAACAATATCTAACATATAAATCAGAAAACCTTGTAAAAAATTAAAAATACATCCCTATCTATCCCTATTTGTGCGGCAAAACGTTCGTAAACATTTACCTACCTGGTAAATGGTATATTTGTTTCCGTTTAGAATGAGAAATTTGCAAGATAACGGTCAGGCGGAACACAAAATTTTGGTCACTCATACTCCATCATGTCCCGTTGCATCGTTCAAAAATGTCAAAAATTGAACCACGAGAATTCCCGCTCTCTGTCACCTTCACCGCAAGGCTGTCACTGCAATGTTCGTACATTTTGAAAAGCTTGGCCACAATCCAGTCAAAATGATGAGAACAATGTTCCAAGGAATCCCAAGTTAGTCGCATGTACACAAAGCAGTACTGTCACTCTTTTGTCGCATGCCGGGGTGGAGGCAGGTACGTGAAATTATGATCGACACTCGCCGGTCATAAAAATCAACAGTCTTTGATGAGTTACAGGTCATAGGTCGATCAGAAAAGGATGTATTCTTCGATTCTGCAGGGTTCAGGTTCGACAGTCAGTCAAGTATTTTCCACTGTCACTTCGAATTTCAACCTTTTGCAAAATGTAAACACTGGCTCGTCCGCCATTTCAAACTGTTGCGTAACTGTCTACTTCCAAGAAAATAAGTAGGTCAGACGATTCCATTATAGTGTGGCCAGGGGGGTACAGTAACACGGCACACAAAACAATAGGCTGGTTTCGGTCGTGTGGAGTTATGATTATAAAAACCAAGCTCTTAGGTGTTACATTATTGTATTGAATAAACAGTAGTTTGTTTTCTTTGGACAGAATAGTTCTTATGTTGCAATGTTAACAAAAATACGAACGGCACCTACCACTCCCTTCACAGACGAGTTCAATTCGCCTTCTCGTCCCATGCCGGATTACGCCGTGTCTTCCGCAGGACGAGGAAGTTCGATGTTAAATCGGTTATGGTAGAATGGAGATAAACATACTGTGTTTGGAAATTAGATCATTTGAAACCTCACGCTACGCGTTTCAAATGAAATTTAGAGACTATCAATTCGGTCTAACATTCATCTAATTTCAAAACACAGTACGTTTATCTCCTAAATAACACCAACGGCGAAATACGCATCGAGATACGAGTGCAATTCAAACAAAGACGACGATACATTGGTGTATGATGTTGCCGGTTAGCGATGGTTTTCAAGGTATGTTTTGTGTGCTACGAAATGTGTGTTTAATAATATAATATTTTGACAAATGGTTGTAGAAATATATATCGACATATGTTAGCGTAAAATCCGAATATTACGATATATCTGAAAACGGCACTAACCCAAACTAAAACGGAACTTTAGATACATATGATATTAGTTTTACTCCTTGCATATTTAGCATAGAATCTCGACCCCGCCATCTTCTCTTCGTATACTCTGTAGTAATCTTCCACCATCTTGTCGTTGAACCAGTTCTTCCAGTCACCAACGACTCCTGGGATATGTGATTTAAACATCATGATAGTCATAGAAGTTCTCGAAAGTACCCGTTTGTTATCAGGAACAAATTACTGTGCACCTTCTAAGAGATTACTCTTTTATCAAACGTTGTTCTTAAATACTTGTGAATCAATAAATTCTTGATTTCTTATGTGATTTATTGTGATGCACCTTAAACCGTTGGTTTATATCAAAAATCAGTGTTCATGAAATTACCTTTTCTGTACAGAAAGTGTTCTCCGTCAACTTTTATCGAAAATGTTTGTCAAACGTTGTGATTAAATACTTGTGAATGATAATGTTTTTTGTGCTGATTTTTATGCTTTACGTGATTTATTGTGATGCACCTTAAAAAAATGGTTTTATTTAATAGGTTAGTTTGTATTAAGTTACCTTTTCTGTACAGAAAGTGTTCTCCATCCACTTTTATTGCAAAGGGTTCCTTGTCGATTTTCATTCTTGAGAAGCTGCACTTCTCTGCAATGGCTCGGCACAGATCATCATTTCTGTGAAGTCCAAGAAAGTCGGACAGAGCTTGTACAGCACGTACAGGATCCTAAGGAAAGAAAGTAAAAATCATACCTTGGTGCTCAAATGACCAAAAGTATGTCTTACCATGAATTTTGCAGTGGTGTCTTGTAAATATAGACAGGGTTTTGTTTTCATGTATGAAAATTTACATATCTGGTTGGTCTTGTAAGTTTCGTGTTAGGTCAGTCATAACCCGGATTGGCATAGGTCTGGTCATTGTTAATGTAATGTAGTAAAACAAGAAAACAAATGAAAAGGTGTAAATCCTCGGTCTCATTTAACTTCGCATTCTGAATACTCCTCCAATTGTATGTTGATGCTTAAGTAAAGGAATTTCGGTAATCATAGCACTAAGACCATTTTGTCTAATTAGGCTGTGTTTGGATACCTTGATGGCTTCTTCATAACTTTGAAAGTGCACTGGGACTTCAGGATGGTCAGTGAAATATTTCTCGTCGTCTCTCCAGTGTTCAAATATGCCATTATTGTCGACTGAAACATACGAAAATCACCATGATCCCCTAGTTTTGGATGTTGGAGACTCATCGCTCATGCGCTCATGTTTTAAACGTGAAATATGTAGCAATGTTCAAACATGTTTGATATAAGCTTGTCTTTAAATATATCTTTGAATTCATGACTCACCTGTGTATACACATAGACTTTTTGTCGTCTTATGGCTACAACAATGCGGTTGGAACGTTTGAATTTATTATTAAAAGTAGCACAAAGAACTAACTTATGCATTATTAAGTATACTTTTCTGCTTTTTACAATATCGACGTTTGCACACCAGGAATGGGCTTTACTCGTCTTCCATGTGAGAAGTTCCTTATACACGTTATTTCTTTGTGTTTTTTCTATTTGTTTGCTGATTGTTTGATGCCGCACTTGGGATATGATGACATTGTAAATCAAGTCAGTGCCCCGTATCACTCGATCTCGTTAGACGCCTCTTATGACAAAGATGCGTTGCTGAAGGCCTTTTAATCCGGATTGTCAATGTGTTATTGATGACTTTACAGTAGGAAAGATTCAGAAAGGACTTGCTTCTTTTGTATATTTCTGAAGCCAAAAGCTTTGTATATTTTTCAAAACAAAATTTCCGTGACAAAAGGTTTAAGAGTCCCCTTTGAACCAGCAAATTAGAACACAGACAAGTGTAAAATATTCAATAACATATTGAACAAACAATGAGCAAGCTACAATGAATGACAATACAGATTTCTAGTAAAATGCAATTGAGTCACAAATCTAAAATATTGGGTCACAAATATGAAATATTAACTCCCCAGAGTCTTGACATTTACAGTGAGAACAGATATACTGATTGAAGGTTGTTAACAATGACAGCAGTTAAATAGACAAGCACGGTCGGTCTTGAAATGTTGAGCAACTTGACGATGGCAGCCAGATGTGTATAAATCCAGCCATGTGAAAAGACCCGTGTCAGAACTCAACAACCGGCCTTTATATAGCTCTTACACAGTTCTCGAGCATTCTAGCAAAGCTAGGCTCCATCATTGTTCTCTCAAAACGCCATGGAACCATGTGGAAAACACATGACGTGACAAGACCCGGAAGTCAAAACAAAATAAAGCCAGCCAAGGGAGGCAACTCTGAATCGCTATCGAAAAGGTGTGTCGCTACACACATATTATTGCCGTTGAACATATATGATGCGAGATGCGAGCCAAACCCACACTCACAACTTTAAACATTGTGACCCATAATAACTATCACTTAATCAATGTGATATTACAAATTACAAATTACAAAAACAAAACACTCTCATAACACATTATTACATTACTAATGAGTCACTGGTTAAACTAAATATAGTGTAAAGGTTGAAGAAGGTTTCAGACTGTGCTAATAGTTCATGCAAAAACATGTTGTTTGCTTGGTCTTTTAACAAAACCAGAAGGATAAAAACCTGTACCATCCAAAAGAGTTGAAGATAATCATATAAGGACCCCATGCATCTACTAACGGGCGACGACGGTGTGTCTAAAGATTATTATGATTACAACTAAGTAATGCATTGGGTTAGTAGGAATTATTAGTATACTATTCTAACTTGTCGATATGAAATCATATCTTCATTATACTATATAATGAACTGTGATGATTAGAAAAAATATTCTTTGATTTCAAGGAAATCGGTGGCACTGTACTAATAGTTCATGCAAAACGTCTGGTTAACTGGGTCTTTTACCAAGCAAAGTTCTGAAAGGTTGTGAAACTGTCAAACCTGTTCCATCCATGAAGAGTTGAAGGAAATCCTCAAAGTCTCCATTATATGTACCAGACGAAAAGGTTCTGTTATAATAGAGTTTGTACAGAGAGACGGCGACATCCTTTGGGTCTCGCATAGTGAAGATGACTTTGCACTTCAGAGCCGTTACATCAGTTGGAGAGTCGGACAGCTTCATGTGAGAGTTGATGATGCGTGGCGATGGCAGCTGTGCAAGTTCATCATGAGGAGTTAACTCAATGAGATCCTTGGCTTTTGGATGGTTTCAGCTTTACCATTAAGAAGCATGCTTGTCATTTCAAATGTCAATTTGTTCCTTTGGAAAAAACAATAAATAGTAACATGTCAAAAAGCTGAAATTTGGTGTGAAGGAGTGGAAGATAACTTCCGACATCACACTTTAAACTCCTGATTGGAGATATCAGCTAAGATAAGATAATCTTTTAAGGGGAAATAAACGGCATGTCATTACAATTTACAAATAGTATCCAGTCCTGTCGACAGAAGGTGGTCATGCCACCTATATCTTTTGAGACGTTTAATACGATGGCTGATTTAAGCTTTTCTATGGGTAGCTTACTCTTATACATATCTCAACATAAACGTTATGATAGAAAGACACGTATACTGATGTTAATCAATAGACGAGACATATTCAACACACATGTAAAAGCATAAAATATCTATGAGATGACCCCTTGTGGGTAGCAGCACATGCATTCCATACCAGGTGAGTCGACCTGGCGTCGTCATACCTGGCTGAGCGACCTACTTGCCATCTATAATTTTCAGCAGCCATTTTATGAGTAGACATGCTTTTCTGGATATCCTATTACGCATCCCACTGAACGCCCAGTTAGGCCAAAGTGGGTTGTTTCGACATTATAAGTTGTAGCATTGTAAAGAGTTGTATTTGGGATTTTAAGCGTCCCGTGTTAGATTTCGTTAGGATGAAACCTAACGAGGGACGCATAAAACCCCGGATACCCCGACACACAATGCAACAACGAATTTATCTTACAGAGTGTTTAATTCTCTCATTATGTAAATATGCCATTAAAACAAACTGAAAGTCAATCATATATTTTACTAGCATGGTACTGACTAGTCGATCCTAACCACTGGTTCACTGTTCATTGACTGCCATGGATGCAGGCTTTACCATGGACCTTGGGATAAATGATTTATCCCCCTCGGAAAGATCTATATCCCGCTTGGGCGGTGTACGGCCGCGCACCGGGCAAACATGGTAATTTGTTCAAGGTCATGTGAACCAATCAGAGATGGACATTCTTACATGAGGTGGGATAGATGCTATTTGCAATTTTAGGGATACGGAGTAACAGTCTAAAAACAGTTTTTTTCCCTCTATTTCCGACAGTACTTTAGGTGGTGGTAAACTGATGGGATCAATGGCCCTGGTCCCTATTAAGTTTTGGGCGGTGTCTTTTTATCTCTAGTGCTTCTGTCGATTTTCTTGTAGTGTAATCGTGTTGATTGTTTGCTAGTCTTTTGACAATGTCCCAGATTGATGACGTGTTATCCCCACTCTCACTGGTAATATTATTCTTCATGTTTTATCTTGCATCTGGTTGTTTGTTGTAATATTATGCTTGTTTATTATTTCATTGTTTATCATCTTCTTTATCATCCAATGTCTTTGTTAGCCCTTATACCCTATATATAACCTGCTGTCTCCATTCCCTCTTCATACCTGAAAACGGTAGTTAGTATCTATGCAGAAACGTCGCTATTGTACAATTAAGAAGTTGATCATCCATAAAGACTTGTCATTCCTATATACTAAATATTACACATTTATTTGTTGACATGGCAGACATGTGACGAACATTTGATAGATCAGTGACAAGCATTAAAGTTGGTTGCAATTCACTATTTTCCCGTGGAAGACATGATCCAAGTTTTCAACCTTTTATCGTCACAGTTTGATAATGTGTCATAAACGCATGCTCATTAAATAGGCAAAATCGTACAGTAGACACTGCTTTCACTGTGGATATGTCATGATTAGAGTATGAAATTTGACGATTAGATGTATTGTCAACATGACGTGTTTGTGGTAAGTAATAGCTAAAAGTAGTTTAGCAAGAAGGCCTTGCATTATCTGTTGTTTTCAGTGTTGCATTCATATAACTCAAAATGAATTCTGTTTTTACAGATAATCGGAATCAATTAATTGATAGATATTTTGTGTTGACCTTTTGAATTTACCTGTACGAGGATATCCGGTGAAGTATATGTCATCTGGCCTCATGTTGAAACCTTTGATTTGTTGAAGTATTTTGACTTTAAACACTGGCGCGTAATGTACCCCTTGGAATAGGTGATAGGGTATGGTGTGGCCGCTTCGATCTGTTACTTCAACC
The DNA here is from genome assembly GCF_003918875.1 of Haliotis rubra. Taxonomy (NCBI): domain Eukaryota; kingdom Metazoa; phylum Mollusca; class Gastropoda; order Lepetellida; family Haliotidae; genus Haliotis; species Haliotis rubra. The sequence continues at coordinate 13,945 of NW_025767104.1, forward strand.
ATGTGCTGCCCGCTGTAATCCACGTCCAACGTCTTCCCAGATACCTACGAAACAGGTGTTCAATTATATCGTTAATGTAATTATTGAAACACATATCCCATATTAGGAATGTTTAATAGTGTCCTTATGCAGTACCTAAATTAGAACCTGTCAAAATGAAAACCTATGTTTAAACTTTCAATATGTTTGTTATTACAAGTCTCATCAATGTATACTTTGTTCAATGCTGTGCCCATTTGCACACATTATCATTCCATACCAGTCAGGACATATAAGACGACTCCGGAACTGTATTCCAACTGATACATGAGATCACAGCAATTATTGTTTTGAAGACAGGAGGGAGCTTCAGAAAAATGAACTGGGAAGCAAGGTATTGTTTTATAGAGGCATCTCCACATTGCTACTCAATACAGTAATAAGGACGTAAATCAGCAAAACAAGCAAAATGAAAAGGCATTCTTCAACGTATCTGTATTATCGGGCAGCTGAGCATTGTAATGACTGACTGACTGAGTTTGGTTTTACGCCGCTTTTAGCAATATTCCAGCAACATCACGGCGGGGACACCAGAAATGGGCTTCACACATTGTGCCCATGTGCGGATTCGAACCCGGGTCTTCGGCGTGACGAAGCATTGTAATGAGAAACATAATGTACTCACAGTCAATGTGCCCTCTTCACTCTTAGCGTCATCCATGTTTGTACTGTGATGCTCGGATTGTCCACAGTCCTGTCACTATCTTTGCTTAAGGAAAACGATATGGTGAAAGGTTGTAGTCATGCGTAAGGCGTTACCGTGTTTCTTCTCATATAGGTGGCTTCCCAAATTTAACATTAATACACAACTACCTTGAAATTCATTCACTTTTTTAATTCACTTCAATACCATCTGTTATATCAATACACTCAGTGTCACTCTGTCATTAAAGTAGAAATTCTAGTAACTTCGTGGGTTGAGTTCCATGCAGGATTCGAACGCACACTGTCAAAGTAGGACACATTATCGCCAGCACACAAAGTGCGTGGCACGGGTGCTCAGTGGATCGGGGTTGCCTGGAAGCGGAAGTATTCATTTTTCGACAACCATGCATGCCCATAGTTCACTGGGTAGTCTGGTCCACGACTCGATTGTTTACAGTGTACAGCTGTGATACTGGGTAATGTGGCATCAAGCGAACACAGACAGATGATATCGTCAGAATTGTACACTTGCCTCTGCTTTCAAAGTGTTTGGTCGTTTCATTTCATTTGAGCAACATACGAACATGACATTAATGAACAATCACAAACCACAAAAGGGCAATATATACAACTAATAGTAACTGTGCATTACATAAAATTGCATAAAATATAGTTTTTGAAACGTTAACAATAACAATACCCTAAAAAATGTAGCTAAGCATATTGCATGAAAATTGATGTCACGTATTTGCACTTTTGCACAATGACCTTTCTCACTTTTGCATGCTTTTTGCAAATGAAGTTCACAAACCTGATATTGGAAACTGAAGAACGGTTGATAATTTTCAGCTTCTGAATTTTGTGGAAAACACGTATAAATCAACCTGCGCGTACGCCATGCCATGGCTCACAGAAAATCAGCGTGTCCGCGCCCAGGGTATGCTGGAGACTGGAATGGCCCAAAATGAAATGGTAAGATATTTTCGTGTCCATCGAAACACGATTTCATCTCTATGGACACGTCTTCAACATGATGGGAACACGAGGCATTTAAATCTTTGAAGGGCATTGAGAAGTGGAATGCATAAGAAAAGCAAGATTTATGGATGTCAACTTCTTTATTGCGAATAACACGACGTTTCGGAGTGTATGCCTGCTCCTTCATATCTGAATACACACACCTGATGAAGGAGCAAGCATACACCCGAAACATCGTGTTATTCACAATAAAAAATTGACATCCATAAATCTTTCTTTCTTACGAGAGACAACCACATTCGGCTGACCCATCTGAGGATTCGATTCCAGACTGCTAGTTGGCTTTCGTGCAGTCAGTTCTAGGCCTGCACGGAACCGACTGAGGAGCACAGCATCCAGCTCCCTCAGTCGGTTCCGTACGCATAACAATCCGTGAATACAACTGAAAGCTTTTCCCTAGGTCAGCGTGCTCTGCTTTCAGTGCAAGTGTGTGATTACAAACAAGTAAAAGTAGGACCAGCTGGATGCTGTGCAGCTCATTCCGTCTAAACCAACACTGTTTCTATTACAGTGAAGCCTCGTTAATCCGTTTCTAAGTCAATTCGGGCGGTGGGGTAGCCTAGTGGTTAAAGCGTCCGCTCGTTACGCCAAAGACCTGGGTTCGATTCCCCACATGGGTTCAATATATGAAGCTCATTCCTAGTGTCCCCGCCATAATATTGCTGGAATATTGCTAAAAGCGGCGTAAAACCAAACTCACTAAGTCAACTCAGCGTCTCTGTTAAGTCAATTCAATGTTGTCACAGTTGTTTTTTTTCTGTTTTGTGCTGTTTTTTATTCATTCACAGATACGTCATAGTCATGTTGCGGCACCGTAGACAGAAATTCTATTCAGTATAATGTTGTCACAAATTGTAATAGTTACTGGCTCTTGAAGATACTACTTTCCGAATCTTGATATATGGATATATTTAATGTTGTCACAGACTTTCCGAATCCCAAATAGTACATGCACACAAACCGAAAGGAAACAATCATAATGTGAAAGGATACTATTTAGGCCGGGTCGACGTGACCTGGGTGTACGTAAGGGCCATATGGTAAAGAGTGTCAAGAATTTGAGGGTTTTTTTCATCATCGATACGATCTATTTAAGTCCCCAACAGCTGTTTTTTGGATAGAGTGTATATTCCTTTGACACACGGAGATTGGCGTGTATTGAAGGCCGGGTACACGTGTATATACTCACGGTAACCATGGATAATGCGATTTTAATAATTCTAGCAAGGAGTATGGCTTGTAACATTTCGAAGTAGGGTCTACGTGCTGTAGGGTTGCCATTAAGCCGTGACTATGTGTCGGTTGAATGACACAGGAGGCCTATGATCTGGATGTAAGTTACCTAGTACAGGTGTGTGTATTTAGTGACACACCATGATTCTACGGGCTACCATGAGCCTTGCACCATTCAGTTTATATATGAAACAACAACTGAAAATATAATCCAGAAAATTAAACATTGTGAAATAATTGTCAGCTACGCACGCTAACTTAAATTGTTGAATATTGTTACAGAAAGTCCAGCTGTCAATTCGGAAACGTTACCTGCCCTATTAGCCAGGGGCAGTGGGGTAGCCTAGTGGCTCGTCATGCCGAATACCCGGGTTCGATATTCCCACATAGGTACAATGCGTGAAGGCCATTTCTGGTGTCCCCGTATATTGCAGGAATATTGCTAAAAGCGGCGTAAAGCTAACCTCACTCCCTCACTCACAATTCGAAAGGTGCCAGCCCATATTTTGTCAACATAATATGTAGTATTTTGGAAACACAACATTTTGGCGCCCTTAAATGTCTCACCCTACAACGGACTGCATGCTCGCTTTAGCTTTGCGCGTTAATCTCTTTGTTCGCATTTTCTGCATAATGTTTTAGTGAATAACTTCCTTTGCTGTATATGTACTTCATCGTGGCATCTAGTTTTGAACAAATTGCTCTTCCTAGATTTTATATTTGCGACATATAAATATCAACAGTACAAGCGCAGGTCCATTTTCTAAAAGTTAATTGCTGCAGTTGAACACATCAATCTTTGGCTGTCGGGCAGGCAGTTTTTTTCGACGCTGGCAATGCTTTATTCAGACACTCGTCCATTTACAGATACGTTGTGGCTCCCACCTACTCCCGAATCTGGAAATTGCCTAAATGTCACGCCGTCCTGGCAGGTGGTCTCACATGAAAAAGTATATGTAGATTAGTATGAGGTGCACAGGTACATCCCAGCTACCAGGTTAATATTTAGGCCGGGTCGTCGTGACCTGTATATACGTAAATACGGCATGATATGTTCTATGTTTAAACCTTTGTCTTCTAGGGGAGGAGGAGGAGGAGGGAGTAAAAGTGTGTCCACTGCATAGACCCATGTTTCTACCTGTGTGACAAGTCGGTCAAAAAAGGCGTCCTGGTTTTCTTGGTACATGTCCAAAAGTGACTTTAAGCAATCGACTGGTTTATGCACACACCTTATGCATGTACGTGCAAATGGCCATGAATGATTTTTTTTTCTACAGACCCCACACTAATCTTTACGCTTACACTTTAACTGGCGAACAGTTATTCGTCCGTCTTCTAAAATGGCGGCCTCCACTTGCTGGATGGTGTCTTCATCAATGGCAGAATTAGTGCGCCCAGGAATGGGAGACGTTTCAGCAGATGTTCTGCCACACTTGAACTGGCGACGCTGGCGTTTACACATAATGGGGTATCATCCCCCAATACGTTTCTTTCAAATCATCGAAGGTCGCTTTTGGCGTGCGACCTTTCAAATATGAAAACGTGATCACTGCTCATTACTCGACTATCTCCATAGTCACACCTTGCTCCAATCTAACACTTGTAAAAGAAGAAGCAGTGTGAGTTCAGCGTTGCAGCTTATCATGTGACCTAAAGCTTCATGTAATACTATACAAGTAAACTTTCAGCCGGGTATTATAACCCTGAGTGTGTCAAGGGGATTATTTAATGAACGTCCCTCGCATGTCAGTAGCGAGTGCTCCCGGCAAGGCAAGCCAAATTTTCCATTCACGCGAACTTCAATATGGCTGGAAAACTTCAATGTGTCTATTGACAGTTTAGATATTGCAATAATATAACAACTGTACCACAAGTATTCAGAACGAGTGGTCTATTGTGTTCTAATTGTGTGTCTATTCCTACAACAAAACATGAAACATACAACAACGCAATTTCAATTTAATAGACTATCATAAATAATGATATATATTGAAATAGGAATTAATTTCCACCTTTACAGTCCTATGTTATTACCAAGAAATTTATTATGCTTTATAATAGAACAATATGTTCCTTGACATTACCAACACATATTTTATTAAACTGTTCAATATTTCTATATGAACTCTGATACTTCTGACATTATGTTTTCATACCAAGTAAATTTATTGATTAATAATAAACAGTGTACAACGTTCTCCACTCTTAAGCCATTGTTACAGTATAGAAATAAATTTAATATATTTTATGTCAATTGTTACAAACGTCATTGTTGTTATGGAAACCAATATGGTTTAAGGATCAAAAGTTGTATTTATTTTCCACGGAAGTCCTAATATTCATTACACAACTAGGCACAGCTTCACAGATCAGATCAGCTGGCTCTTGCTGTTTCAACAAACATCTGATACAGACCTGCTTGCCTTTTAGTCAATTTTAACTATTAATTTTTATGTTACAGTTTAAAACCGTGGTTAAACCGCGTATTTAAAGGTGCCTTTTATGTCCTCATCTGCCGCAATGTCTCAAGGTATAACGGTGAGTTTCATTACATTGTGACTTTTGATATAATAATAATAATAATAATAATATTGTATTTATAAAGCCCCTAATATCCACCATAAAGATGCTCAGTGGCGCTGTGACAATATTTGGGAAGGAAAAAGTTCATATAACTTTACAGAAAGGCAGCAGTGAATAGATGGGTCTTTAGCAGAGATTTAAAAGTTTATTTCGATGAAGTGTTCCTGATTTCCTTTGGAAGAGGAGAAGGTTCGGTCAGACAATTGGTTTGGAGATCTGTGTTGGGTGAGGAGAGAGTCAGAGGAGGATCGGAGACTTCGCTGAGGTACATACACGGAGACGAGATGTTTCAGATATGTGCACTTCAGGAAATTTGAATAATTTTTTATTTCAGAATTTCTTTAAAAAAAAAAATGTTTCTTGATTCGGGGAGATATTTTATGAATGAATTAGATGCATTGAAGGATCCCAAGACTTTTGTAAATATTACATGCTGTAAGTGTTTACATTTCAATATATGTATATATATACAGAGAGGGGGATAGATATAGCTAGATATCTATCTGTATCTGTGTGTATGTGTAACGTTAATGCCACTTGCTGTACTGTATATTTTATTTTACTGCATGCTGTGTAACGAACTACGGTTCTCCCGAACTAAACCTTGTCATCCCTTTGAGTTCGTTTTAAGTGCAGTTCGCTAGTAAATAGTATCTAGTGATAGTAAATAGTATCAGTTCGCTAGTAAATAGTATCTAGTGATAGTAAATAGTATCAGTTTGCTAGTATCTCTTAGTAAATATGTGTCTTAACACAGATCTGTGGCCATGAGATTGAACTACCCAAGTCTGAACAGGACCTGGTTATTGTCAAGGACAGAGGAGGAAAGGCGTACACTTTACAACGCTATGATGGCGTCTATTACAACATCTTCTACTGCGCGGCTCACCTTAAGCAAATCAAAGGATTTAAACTGCGTTCGGACGATGTCTACTTTGCTGGATATTTGAGGACAGGTAATTAACAAACACACAGTGGTACAAGTATTGTTTGATCCGCTACATTATGACATTCAGGTTTTTCTATAATCCTGAAGAATGATGGCCCCTAACACATTTAACTGCATTGAGATTCATTAAGAAGTTAGAGTAATGGGGAGATGTAATATATGGATGATAAAATTATTTAAGACAATAGTGAGCGAAGTTGGGAACACCGTTATCAAGCAAGTGATGGAGGTATGTAATAGCCTTGATCACGCTTAATCGATGGTTGGAGTCTTTGATGTAGACAGCTGCTTGGCGTTTTCTAATTTTGAAATCTTTGAGTTTGGTGGTTAGGGGTTTTGACTCCAGTGAGACAGAGATGTCTACATGTATAGAACCGTTAGGCTCGGCCTTGTTCCAGTTGCATAGATCAATGGTCATGATGTCACTAATTGCACTGTTTGGTCCGGACTCCATTCTTTACAGACCGCCATCTTAGCATCATATGGAAGCGTAGTAGGACCACTGTGAAAAAACAATTTGGTCTCACTATCTCCTACGTATGACTTAATATCTCCTACGTATCACATACTATCTCCTACGTAGGAGTTATTACGTCCTACGTAGTACTTAGGCGTAGGAGATACTAAGTCCTATGTAGGAGCTACTAAGTCCTACGTAGGAGATACTAAGTCCTTCATAGGAGATATTATGTTTTACATTGGAGATACTATGTGTCCTACATAGGAGATAATGAGACTAAAAATAATTCACCGTGGCGCTACTACGCTTCTGTAACATCATGTAATTCCGCATGCAGCAAAATCGCTAACAGCAAAAGAAACCCATATAATTACCAAGTTCGCCCTGCTACTGTGTATAAGATGAAACTAAGTTTAGATTATTAAATCATATTAATGATTACATGATTATTACATAAATACTAGTATACTGCAATACACAGTAACGTGTCTGGTTACCCGTGGCCTTGCCTATTTAACTAGTTTCCCGTGAAAATCCGGGTTAAAATTGGTCATACGAGGCGACTAACCCGACTGACAGGATGGTCAAGTTCGCTTGGCACGTTTGGATCGATGTTCATGCTGTTGATGACTGGATTGTCTGGACCAGTCTCGACTATTTACACACCACCGGCTTTAAACAACAAACAAAACAAACATCTGACAACTAGTAAAATGCCATCATTCGTAACTTCACATTCACCTGAGTTCCAGTATCCTTGAAGAAAATTATATCTTCAACAGGCACACACTGGACGTATGAAATGATGAGCATGCTCCTGAGGGGGAAAGCTGAAACCGCCGCTCTGTGGAAAGGGATGAACCAATTAGAGATTGTGGAAGCTGCAGCCCTGGACGCACTACCGTCTCCACGCATATTAAATACTCATTTGAATTTGCTTCATGCTCCCGATGATCTTAAAGAGAAGAAATGCAAGATTGTGTATACCCTCAGAGACCCGAGGGATGTTGCCGTGTCCATGTATAACCTGAGTCGTAGTGGGTCTGTTGTGACCAACTATACTGGAGACTTCAAGGATTATCTGTACCTCTTCCTTGAAGGGAAAGGTAGAGTGTGTTTAATACGTTCCGATGCTTTGCGTATTTCTATCACTGGTTACATTACGTGGTTGACAAAGCGGCAGACCAGTATAGAAGTTTCGGTGGGCTTCTTGTGAGTGAGTGAGCGAGTATGGTTTTGGGCCGCTTTTAGCAATATTCCAGCAATTTGACGGCAGGGGACACCAGAAAGGGCCACTACATGTTGAACCCATTGTAGGGTGTCAAACCCCGCCTTCAGCGTGACGAGGGAACGCTTTAACCTCTATGCTGTACCACAGCTGCCGTGCTTGTTGTTACTTTAAAGCCGTACGATAAGTGAAAGTGAGTGAGTGACTGAGTTATTATTTAACGTCACATCGGCAATATTGCAGCCATATCGTGACGAGAACATATTTGACATTGAAATGGAATATATGCATATGATAAAACCTGTCGAAGAAGGGCAGTAAAACAACTAGAATATCACAATTACAACTTAAACTAGTGTGGAAAGTTAAAACTAATAGGACTATTTGGACAATACAATATAAAAACTGGCTATAGATCGCCAACAACTGAAGGTAGATCACCAAATTAGGGACCATGGGCACTTGCATTACTTTTGCTACTTGCATGGACGATAAGTGAAAGTGAAGTTATTAGAAGATTATATAGCAATATATTTTCCAAATGTACCTTCCTACTGTGATTAATTCAAGTGGAAAATATAATTTGTTGATGCTACAAGTCGTTGTTAACGGCAGATGAATCATACAAAACAAAACAAATATATAAAACAACACAACAAACGACACATAATCTCAGCTGAAATGTCGATGTTGTATATGACGAGTTCAATAGCTTAGCCTACTACTGAAGCTGAATCTAATGATGACAAACACTGGGCTGTCTAGTTCATTTTCGATTGTTTTCAGACCGCCACCATATACATGAATTATTGCTGAAGAAAGAAAACCGCTGTTGGAAACATGCATTGCATTTCATATAAGAAATCAAATTTATAGTTAGCAGATTAATTATTCCTCCTTTCAGCCGTATAGTCCGTTATTGTGATAAATGTGACCACCAAAGGAGGACAAATATTCGTAATTTCACCGATTTCATTTGCAGCTGATGTCAATGGGTACTTTAATCACATGAAGAGTGCTGAAAAGTTTCTTCAACAACATCCAGACATCCCTGTGCTCACAGTAGTATATGAGGAGATGCTTACGGTAACCATGACCAGCCTGTTATTGATTAGAAGCTACAAAACCCTTTCCACATTCACAACAAATCTTTGGTAAAAACAAAATCGATTTACAATTGTGACTATATCATGAGGAGATATTTGTTTCAGCAGTGTTACAGCTGTATGCTGTTGTTTATAAACAAATCGGGTCTTAACCATAGCAATCAAAGTAAATCACGTTTTGTTCAGTTAATTACAACAAACATAATACTCTTAACGTTCATCGTAAATATTTGCTTATGGGGTGTAACAATGTTTTAGGATTCATCCTTAAAAGGGAAATTCAATCAATCATAGCCAAGCGTGTGATTACTCAAAAATATCATAAGTATACAATGACTAGTTATATATTCTTTTCATAGAATAAGCTGATGGCAGTTGAAAAGCTGGCAAACTTTCTTGGCGTCCCGAAGAATGTTGATCTGTTTGAAGCTGTTGTAGAAAAATGTCAGTTTTCGAAAATGGTGGTTGACAAGAGTGCATACACTTTAAAGTTCAGTGGAGAAAACACTATTTTCCGGAAAGGTAAGAAACTCTAACAGTATGACTTAATGAATGCATTTTAACTCTTTATAAACACATCAAATACGGTGCCATCCCACAGGAGAGTGAGTTGGTATAATGTCGCTTTAATCAGTATTCCAGTGATACCTCGGAATATCACCATCATGTGAGCTAAATGCCCGAGGTGGTGCAGGTCTCTGACATTTCCCGAATCCCACGAGACCGGTATTATGATGAGAAACCTAAAAACATAGTCCGAACTTATAATCATATGTTTCTGGCTTGAATTTGAACCTCAAAACAGAATTGTTATCTTAACTCGTTATGTGATTCACCCACGCTTGCTTCTATTTTAGGCGTGAGTGGTGATTGGAAGAACTGGTTCACTGACGAATTGCTGGAGGACTACTTCCGTGTGTACGAAGAACAAATGGCCGGCTCGAGATTCTATCGTGAAGAATATGGACGACAGAAGTAGTCGGTCGGAAAGTTCATAATGCGAGACTGTGTCTTTTAGGAATAATTTTAAACAATAGAATGGATACTTTAATCAGGTAGAATATATATACAAACAGATAGTACATATAAAGAAGTACCGTATGTACATTGTAACTGTGCATGCCCTTTGTCATACGATTTGTTTTCGTGAGCAAAGTTATTAAAGAATTAGTGACCATGTATTAAACGTTACAAATTCAAATTCTTTGTGCAAGGAAATTTACCTTCAATAAAACTAAAATGTGGTGTGCACTGATTTTTCATATGGGCAGGGTGTAGGGGAATGTCATTGTATTTGTGTGCATTGTTCCAGATAATAACAACACACAGTTTTGTTTTATAAGTCTACAAAGTCAACAAAATAAGAACACATTTCCTTGTACAAGGGCATTTAGTTGCGGCGTATACCATGTATACTAGCCACATAAAGAAACTGTGCATTGTCAAAATATTATCCCAGTTGATAAGTACGATAACAATGTCAAAGGTACATATAAACTTTAATGGAGGGATCATGAGACCATAACAAGTGGGGAGAATTTCAATTGAAAAGTCAATCACAATGACGTCACGAGTCCACAAGCGGGATAGGGGTCAAACGACCATGTCACAAGCTCAATAACGGGTATGTCCACCATCGGCATTGAGAACAGCAATGCATCGACGACGCATAGAGCCTATCAAACGTGCAAGGAGGGCTAGTGGGATGTCACGCCAGATTCTCTCAAGTTCTGTTGCAAGGTCAAGGACGTTATCTGGCGGATGAGGAAGACGGCGTAGACATCGATCAATCTCGTCCCAAACATGCTCTATCGGGGAGAAATCCGGTGAATTTGCAGGCCAAGGCAGTAAATCAACGTTGTGGTGTTGCAAGAAATCCATAGCAACCCTTGCCTTATGACAGCGGGCATTGTCCTGTTGGAATGTTAACCCAGGGCCATGACATTGCAGAAAAGGAATTGCCACAGGTCGAAGAATCTGATCCCTGTAGCCCACACCAGTTAAGTTGCCCTGAACAATCACCAAAGGAGTTCTTTGGCGTGCTGTTATTCAACCCCAAATCATCACGGAACCACCACCAAAGGGATTCCTCTCCAAGACACAGGCTTGTGCATAACGTTCTCCCACGCGTCTATAGGCACGTTGACGTCCATCACTATGGGAAATGTTAAACCTGGACTCATCTGTAAAAACAACATTTCTCCACCAAAACAAGGGTCTGCGGACATGATTTTGGCACCACATTCGGCGAGCTTGTCGATGACGTTGTGTCAGGATAGGCCGTATGGCGGGACGTCGTGGTCTGTTCCCGTGATGACGTAAACGTTGTCGAACTGTGTTGGGGTGGATACGGCGAAGTCCTGGGATGGTTCGAGCAGTCATCACTGCAGTCTGAAACCTGTGGCGAAGATGGGTCACCTTATCCATATGTCCTGTCTTGGCGTTGTTACACGTGGACGTCCAGAACGTGGCCGATCGATGACGTCATTTGTGTTCTGGTAGCGTCTCACCAGTGCAGAAATGGTGTTCCGGTGGCAGTGGAAATGTGAAGCTACTTGTCGTTGAGTCATTCCCCCACGGACCATCCCAATGGCCTCATGACGTTGTGCAGACGTGAGCCTTGGCATGCTATGCGTTTCAATAGCCGTTTAATTTTTTGAACGATCGCAAGGGCAGGGGTTGAGCTTTCCAAAGTGACAGTATTGTGTGGCATTCATTTGCTCTGTTTCTCTTTCCCGGATTGCACGTGCAACAACGTATTGCACGTCTCAAGGACGAACCGACTGACGTCACGGAACGTGGCACGTGCATGCATGTTGGATACATGTCACTAATCTCTGAGTTTAAATCCTTATGTGTCGACACAGGTTTGATCAATTTAGATTTTAAATTTTTGTATGCACAGTTTCTTTATGTGCCTAGTATATATGCCCTGTTGAATGGTATCCCCAACCCACTTTAAACAAAGAATATAATCAGATTTACAATTTCATTGTTATTTTCGATGTCCTGTATGTTGAAGATTTGTAAAATTGCATGTTCAACAATAGCGCACGTAGGTTTGTCTTGATTCACAACTGGGAAAAGTCCGAATAATACTGCTTATAATAAGGCTGATGTGGAAGGGATCTGAGGTAGGGGGGAAGAGAGTTCCATGGTACGGAAGCATAGTGTTTGAAGGATATGGGACCAAATGCCATGTACGGAGATGGCAGGAATCTCAAAAAGGAATTTGACTGCCGAATGAAGGTTTGTGGAAGGTTCATACACTGTATAAAGAGTTTGACGATATGGAAGGGTGATCTTGTGGACTGTTTGGTAGACAAGATATTAGTTAAGTCGTGTTTTGTTCATGAACTTGTAGGAAATGAAGTGATTTGAGTACAGGTTGGATGTGTTCTTTAGAATTTGTCAAAGTAAGTGGCTGCCATATAGCTGGAATATTGCTGAGTGCGGCGTAAAACTAAACTCACTCACTCACTCAAAGTAAGTGGCCTTGCAGCTGTATTCTGCAACCTTTCCAATCTGTGAAGTTGATCCTCTGTAATGTCATAGAGTAGGCTGTTGCAGTAATCCAGGCGGGAAAGAATTCGTGATGAGTGATGCGTTGGCAACATATAACCGAATAAAACCAATATTCCTGAAGTTGAAGTGACTTAGATATATCATGTGGTCTTCCATTGTTAGTCAAGAAAGACTCCATTAATAAACTGTGAGATTGGAATAAATTCCTGACCGTTACACTACTCCTGCTGCATTTCTGCAGATTTGTCTGCATTACGATTTAGCATGTAATGTCTCTCATTGACTTGCTCTATCCCCAGCGAATCTTGTCATCTGGGAATAATATGCATAGGACTGGTGACCAATCTCATTATCAGTAAAAAGTCTTTGTGTATAGGCTAAAGAGTGGAGGCCCTTGAATGGAGCCCTGAGGGACGCCACATGAAAGCACTGCACTCTGAGAGACTGTTTCCAATAACTGTTGATTGAGATCTGTCACAAAGGAGGTACACCAGTTTAGTATTGTACCATCAATGTCATTATCTTGTTTGAGACGATGGATGAAAATAGCGTGGTCTATACCTCTAGTCCTACTTCAAGTTCCCTGTCCAAATGGGACAGAGGAACAGTACCATTTTGGCAGGTTAACACTGAGACTTTTGAACTTGTGTGTTTCAATTATCCATTAAAAGACAATATTCATATCACACACATAACTTAATGCTTGCCTTCACTAGATGAGACAAGTATTATGAAATACATCTTTACTGAGAAACGTGCCTCAGACATTTAATCCATCCGAATTCTCACTGGTTATTTCACACTAATACCGTGTTCCTGGTTATGAAGCCGATGGTGTTTTACTTGAACACCTTCTCCCTGTTACCCCTTTCACACCTCGTGTCATCATTCCTTTACAGTGATCCGTTCACATACTATTCAGAGAAATTTAGCATTTTGTTCGCAAGGAATATATAGCTGGTTCCAGTACAACTTCGTCAACTTTAACGCGCATTAGGCCTGGTAAAGCATAAAGGCTACAGCCGAGATAGTAATCGTGTGTCATTCGAGAAATGATGATTCACGTTACAGGAAAACAAGAAATAAATGTAGCCACACAAAATGCTATATGTTCTGCTTATTATTCTATCTCCACTGATAAACGTTTGGTTAGAATCATTGAGAAATGACTTCCTGAAATGAATCATTAGGGTTTGTTGTCGACCTTCGTTCTGGCATAACGTTCATAGAATTTTGACCCGGCCATCTTCTCCTCATACACACTGTAGTACTCCTCCAACATCTCATCCGTGAACCGGTTCCTCCAGTCTCCAACGACACCTGAAGAACAGCGCCATCATGACTCAACATGTCACAATTTTATGACTCATAATATCACATAACAATGTGCAGCTTTAACTGAAAATTTCACAGGATCATAATTTTTTCCTACATCCCTTCTACAATAGCCTCTCATAACATTTTAATGTTCACCAGGTCGGTAATCTATTGCACTTTATATCAACGCCAAAGTTATCCTCATATCCTTTAAGTTGTACTAATCACTTCACTTCCATTTAGTTTACCGTTCCATTAGTGAAAGGAGGAATCCATTCTGGCTTCAGTAATAATTTCTTGTTTTCAACACAATAATACACAGTAAGTCATAGTATAGAAAGAATATTATTCATTGCTATTTGTATTATTCACCAATCACTAAATGTCAGTTTTACAAAAATTATATTATTATGTCTGAAAGTATTTACTTTGGTTTTGTTTTGCATTGTTAGAATACCTTTTCTGTACAAGAAGTTTTTTCCATCAACTTTCATACAGTACTTGTCCTTGTCAGCTTTCAACCTTGCAAAGGTACACTTTTCTGCAATGGCACGACACAGTTCATCATCTCTCTCAAGCCCAATGAAATCAGAGAGAGCTCTCACTTCTGCTACAGGATCCTTTTTATGAAAACAAATTGGATAACATAAATTTCATACTTATTTTATATCAATATCTCTGGCTTTTACACATGATAAAATAAAAATGAAATACAAGTAAGAAAATCATGATCACACTCATACATACATGTACGACCACCCGAAAGGCACTCGCAACAGCATCAACAATCAGCAAAATTAGATGCCTTTTCCGAAGATGCAAGATGTGTGTTCATGGAAATATATTTAGCAGAACTGGATTCATGTATTGGACAGAAAAATACGCCAGATTATTCTCTAGGCAGATCTCTTGAAACCTAAGGCGTTGTTGCGAGCTGGGCACATAATGTTATCATTGTACAGGTACCTTTAGTGTTTCATCGTAAACTTGGAAGTGCACTTCAATATCAGGATTCTCCTCAAAGAATTTTTCTGCATCACGCAGGTGTTCAAACATCCCGTTGCACTCACTCTGAAATGTTCAAAACGAAGTTAACCCAGCCGATACACTTAATAATCACTCACAAGGAGATGTTGCCAGTGTTTTCATAATGGCATAAGCCTTGAAACCCAAGAAGCGTGTGTTGCGAGGGTCTTGAAACTTAACAAATGTCCCCAGAGGGTATGATCCCATTGTTAATAGTAACTATGTTATCATAGATATACCTATCGTGTGTTCATTTTGACTGGTTCCTTTAAGGAGGAATCAAGTATGGCTAAGACCTGTAAGGCGCCGGAGATCGCCTGTTACACTCAACTGAAATGTTCAAAAGAAGGTTAATGCAGATCATACACTTATATATCACTCATTAAAAGCCATTGTCAACGTCTTTATAATGGCTGAGTGGAAGAGTATTTCAGCTGTCTCATAAGCTTTGAAACAAAATATTCATTTGTTATGATGGTCGTATAGTATTCCCAGAAATTATTGAGAAAGTTGGTTCGGCAAATATGTAGCTAATACATGTACCTATATATAACCTATAGAAGTTTTACTTGCATGAATATGTTGAGATGTGATCCTCTTACAGTCTAAGAGATTTTTCAGTACTTTGTGAGACTGCAATACACGACTGAATGCGCCTAGGTACACTACCAATTAGAGTTTGTAGGAAATCATATGACAGCGTAACCCTATTTTCGACCACTTCTTTCTTCATATCCTCAATATTTTAAAGTCCTTTTTGGTTTATTCTGTCCTTCATTAGTCCCCACACATTCTCAATAGGGTTAGGATCTGGGGTGTAGCTGGGTCAGTTTAAAATGTGAACATTTTCGTCGCACAGCCACTGTTTTGTGTAGCCCGCAGTGTGTTTTGGGTCATTATCATGCTAGAACAACCAATTATCTTCATACAGTGTTCGGGCCGTTGGAAGGAGGTGATCATTTAAGATGTCAATATATCGTTCCTTCGTCAAAGTTCCAGTGGAAGACACAATGGCGTCACTCCACGTGATGATATCCCATTTGAAATTTCGAGCTATGTTTTGGGCTTTGGTAAATAGGTTTCACGGTATATTTTGTCCAAAGTTTCACACAGTTCGGAAAAAGCCAGACAAAACTTTCATCAGAAAAGAAAACATTATCCTAATCTTGAATTTCGTGAGCACTACAGCAGTTTAAACGTCTTTTTTTTTGCGTCTCTCATCAATGGTGAGAGAATTCCGCGCTTTTTCATACAGTTAAGTCTTTGTAATTTTTGTCTAAGGGTTTTATTACATACGTGAGGACTACTTCTATTAATCATATCTCTTCTGATATCATCAACGCTTTTCAATTTTCTCCTCGGTGATCCGTAGTACTGAACTTCCTTGGCCTCCTTGCCCATGTCTTGTGCTCAATCACAAGTCCTGACTGAATATTCCACAAAGTTCTGCATACTGTAGACAGAAATGTCATGTCTATCAGCTAACTCTTTTACACTAGTGACACCCCTTTCAAAATCATCTACAACCACCTTTCTTTTTTCTTCTGCTGTCAAATCTGCCATGCCAACAAAGGAAGCCGTCTGCTACACCAAGGGAGATAACTCTTGATGTAGTAAGGTTCATTCTGAAGTCTACAAGAGTTACCTCCCATATCGAGTACCTTACTACACCTATTTTAAAATTCTATCATCAGTATTAGGAAACAAAGATTTTCTCAATAATTTCTGGGAAAACGTAAAAAGTGCATAAGAGATCTCATCATTAACAGAAATGTTATAACCACAGTTATACCTATCGCGAGTTTAATTGGGGTGGTGTCATTTCTCTTTAGAGCGGAAGGTCGCGGTTTCGATCTCCGGCCACGTCATACCAAAAGAAGTTAAAACATGGTAAATCTTGTTCCCTGCCTGGCGCTCGTCATTAATGGGTAAAAGAAGGACTGGTCGGCTCGGAGTCAGTGTAATATGTCTTGAGACGGGTATGCAAGCTTTACTGCGGCATCTCAGTAAGCTATACCTAGCACTATAAGACTAGCTTAAGTCTGGGCTAGTACAAGCAGCCACACATACACACGCATGCGCGTCGTCATATGAGCGAAATATTCTCAAGTACGACGTTAAACCCCATTTCACCTCACCTCAACTATTTCTCTTTAATGAAGAGGCATGTTTGGCTAAGACCTTTAAGGGTGCGTCTGAGGAAAGTGTTAATGTTTCCCCCTGTACTGAGCTTCATTGGGGATGTAATCCTCGTATTTCAGTTTATATTTTTACATTCGAAGTACCATTCCAACGATTAACACTTAATTACTCCGTGATCTTCTTACTCCTCAATATCATATTTAGAAGTTACATCAAACGCTAGCTACGCGATCGGTTTTGTCACAGCCCCGAAACGCGCTGATTTTTCAATAGCACACCCATCAGTGATTAAACATACAGTTCGAAGCGCTTACCCTGGTTTTCAACACATGCATTAAATAGGACATCATGTATTGAATGACTTTCGACTACAAAGATGCCAATAGGGTCCGTTTAATCCTAGTTTGGTTGTAAAATAATCCATAAACAATTATCTGTTTCATTGAAAATATATGCTCTATGGACATATGTACCTTTCTCATTGTCGAAAAGTTCTAGAAAATCTTTGAATGTGCCCTGGTAGCCAGTCACCCCTATATCCATATATAAACAGTACAGTGAGACTGCAACATCCTTTGGGTCTCTTAGATTGTAGATTATCTTGCATTTCTTTTCTCTCAGCTGCGTTGGTGCACGAGAAAGTTGGAAGTGGGTGTTGATGATTCGTCGGGAGGGGAGACTACTCAGTTCATCATTCTTTGTGAATTCTAGTTGAATCTTTTCCTTGTATGTGGGTATGGTGTCGGCAGTTCCATTAAGCAACATTCCAACCATTTCAAACGTCCAGTGTGTTCCTGTACAGTATCAAAGGAACAGTCGTTATCACATTAATGCTTAGTGTACATGTTTTATATGGGTACACCTATAGAGGATTCAAAACTCGTTCTAGTCAGATTCTATTTACTCGGCGTGGCTAAAATTTTCAATAATAGGAAATATCGTCGATAGGAAGATTATTAATGATTATTGATCTGAAAATTCTGTTATCGATGATATCGCTTTGTGATGGAAAAGAGTTTTAATTTTTCTCACACAATATACAAATTTAGGACTTTTTCATGGTCTGCATTTGTTTGTTAATAATCCAGGCAGACAACATGTCACCAGTCACTAGTGATGTGAAATATATTAATTATCTTTCAGACATTAGTGGTCTTTATGCTCAATGTTACATCACCGATATTTATCGATAATCGATTGATAATCAGTTAACGATTATCGACCCCTGTGAGCTATATTGATAGCCAGCGCGACCATTTGCACTGTAAAATTTGCACTGTAAAATTTGCAAGGTACGTAAAATGAGTAGGTGTTTCTAACTGACACAGAAAAACATGAATTAAGAGGCACTTTACCAACTGCTAACGATATAAAAGATGTTTGAGCTCAGCTAGATAATCCTGCTAAATGATTCGTGCCAGCTGCCTCACCAACAGTACAGAGAATTCATTCCATTCAAAGGGTATGTAGTGAGTATACATATGAGCGTGAGTTAAAATGATAGCAAGAGAATACTAAACGATGTCCCGTGTAATACCATATTTATTAAACGAGACCATAGACCCTTGAAGATCCGGGGTAGAATAGGTCTTCAGTATGCTTGTCGTAAGAGGCGACTAACGGAATCGGGTGGTCAGGCTCGCTGACTTGGCTGACACATGTCATCGGTTCCCAATTGCGCAGATCGATGGTCATGCTGTTGATCACTGGATTGTCTGGTCCAGACTCGATTATTTTTCCAGACCGCCGCCATATAGCTGGAATATTGCTGAGTGCAGCGTAAAACTAAACTCACTCACCCACTCATTTCATAAATATGGAATTACACTGGACATCGTTCAGTATTTATATGTATTACTCACCCAATTAGCATCTTAGAATTCGACTTACGGAACGAGTGTATTACGCCATCATAACAGGGCTACGCCTATGAATACATTTCATTACTTACCTTTGTTTATTTATTTAAATTTGTAACTGCCAGACTTTATTTTATTGTATAAAAATATGTGGCTATGTAACAAAAAATGTTTTGAATATAACATCTGAAATATCGAGATGTGTTGTGAATGACAGCCGACATTTTGCTTTGATCACATTACTTTGGTCATGTGACCGAGAGCAAACAGTTCCGGCAGGACGCAATGTTATTACACAATGTGTAATAAGATTGTAGATTTATTAAACAGTGATATCGTGAACGGGTGAGTAATAATATATGATATCAACAAATGACTGACGATGATTGTCGGACTGAAATCTCCATAACCTTTCTCGATGGTTTCATTAAAGAGTTTAGATGAAAACATGAGTCTCTCCATATTTCACCCTACTCTCACTGACCGGTTCTCGGTAGGCTGCTAGATATATATCTTCCTTCCGAAGCTGGACGTCTTTTAGCTGGTTTAAAACATCTCGTTTGTATGCGTTGGGGTACAGGATACCCTCAAACATCTGTAGCTGCAGTGAGTTTCCTCGCTTGTCAGTCACAAAGACAATTTCTTGATCCTCCTGGTCAATCTCAAAATCCTCTCCTCCAAACTACAAATCAATAATGATTACACCACAAACATTAGTTACTGTTGTGTCTTCATACAGCACGCCTGGATAAAGTTATTCCACTTATTAACTAACCACAGAATACACGTAAAAGTGATCACTACTCAGGATGAATTCAAGAGAACAACATCTCTGAATTTCAGTAAATGTAAAACACGTACAATATCAAAGTAAAACTTACAGTTATTGTAGGCTTGGACATGTTCCTGGTCGTGTCGAGCGAATGTAGGTCATGAAATAGTGTGATGTCCCTTACGCCTGTACTTTAGATAACAGAGTCAGTAACGTGCCCAAAGTTATATTTGCGAACGAGCGAATTGATATCCACATTAGCTCTTGTGATTGATGACTGGCGCGTGGCACTGTAGCTCACCTATATATGTAGGCATCATTTTATAGTCTTAATTGTTCAAATGTAAAGTAATCACTGGACACAAATTGGTATGGTAGTCACTTTCCTTCTGGGTTAATACTGTAAATTTAAGTTGAAAATCTGAAAACAAAGTAACATTTCACAGTAAGTTCAGGTCCTTCAGCTTGGCAAATTCAGAGGAGACGTCTCCATACGAAAATTTACTTTTGAGAAAATCAGACATTGTTTTAGCAGAGTGGTGAAAATTTAAACTATCGCGTAAAACGAAACATATTCTCCCAAAATTTGAAAAAATATGTTTATGAACAATACTTAATCATATTTAATGAAATACGGTACATGTGCAATTAAAAGCGTGGTAGAAGGTAACTGTTCTGTTGGTTTGTAATTGTATTCAGCGGCGTCCGTACGTACGTCCCGATTCTTGTTAACGCGATATCTCATGAACTGTTGTACCCAATGTCTTCAAATTTGGTGACAGCCTACATTGGGGGATTACGCAGACACCAGTCGATTTGGGTGACCTTGACCTTATTTTCAAGGTCACCACGACACTTTGACCACTTTTCAAACTCTTGTTAACGCGATATCTCATGAAATGTTGTACCCAATGTCTTCAAATTTGGTGACAGCCTACATTGGGGGATTACGCAGACACCAGTCGATTTGGGTAACCTTGACCTTATTTTCAAGGTCACCACGACACTTTGACCAGTTTTCAAACTGTTGTTAACGTGATATCTCATGCACTGTTGTACCCAGTGTCTTCAAATTTGGTGACAGCCTACATTGGGGATTACGCAGACACCACTGTATTTAGGTGACCTTAACCTTATTTTCAAGGTCACAACGACACTTTCAACACTTTATAAACTCTTCTTAATACAGCATCTCATCGACTGTTGTACCCAATGTCTTCAAATTTGGTGACAGCCTAAATTGGGGATTACGCAGACACCAGTCATTTCAGGCATCTTGTATGTGACCCAAAAATAAGTAGTAAGTATAGATATTCCATTCTTTAGCGGCGGGGACATTGACACATCAGTGGCAAACACTTGTTTTTGAAATATTCACACTGATTTAGCCGAGTGTGTGTGTGTAGTGACGTTTAGGGTATCCTCAAGTTGATAAAGAGAAAGGCGTTTTGGGTCATGAGCGGTTTGAGCCGAGGATTGTCTCAATGAAATTTCAGGCAAGTGGCCACGCGAAAACAGCTCGGTGATTGCTGTTGCTGAAAGCCCTTTCTCTCTTCACCACTCACAAATTTGTAGCTTCATCGAGTTTCATCGCTTGTAAGTCATAAAAAACAATGTATTTGTCATTTCAAGTAGATATACAACCCTTTTCTTCATATTACAAATCAACAAAGATCACACACCAAATTCATGCAATGTTGTGTCTTGGTAAGTTTTGTCTTGAGGAAATAATAATACTTAAAGATTCTGAAATTCACGCCCTTTGAATACATTTAAACTTAATCATTGATCAGGCTTGACTCCATACTTCTGCAATATTGCAAAAGATCATGTACGTAAATCTTATATATAATTCGGCATATGGTAGCTGTATCACTTACAGAGAGCGAAGGTCACGGGTTCAGTCCCGGCCCGCGTCATACCAAAAGACATGTTGTTCCCTGCCTCACGCTCGGCATCACTGGTTACACCAAAGACTGGTTGGCTCGGAGTCAGTTTAATGTCTAAGTGGGGTATTATGCTTAACAGCGGAATGGTATCTCAGTGAGCTGGCACTATAAAACAAGCTTAAGTCAGGGCTAGTACAAGCAGCCACACATACATATGTGTCGTGTGACCAAGATATTCTCAAGTACGACGTTGAACCCCATTTCAGCTCATATCACATCACCTCACCTCACAGTTATCGAAGGCTTGGACATATTATCAGTTGGGTCTAGTGCATGTGAATGTAGGTTGTGATAAGACAGACGTAACGTCCCATACACCAGAGATAACAGTATTACTTGAAACGAGGTCAGCTGTGTGATAGGACATTGACTCTAGTTCATGTGTTTGTCATGCTCAGCACCAAATTTGGTAGTGGAGGAACGTATGTAGAAAAACTTACACAGGGATCACATATATATGGCGCTACAGTTTCCTGAAAATGCTGTCACCAATTTCAAGTGAGTGAGTTTAGCTTCACGACGCACTTAGCAATATTCCAGCTATATGGCGGTAGTCTGGACCAGA
Source organism: Haliotis rubra (assembly GCF_003918875.1). Classification (NCBI taxonomy): domain Eukaryota; kingdom Metazoa; phylum Mollusca; class Gastropoda; order Lepetellida; family Haliotidae; genus Haliotis; species Haliotis rubra. The sequence continues at coordinate 36,381 of NW_025767104.1, forward strand.
CAATCCAGTTATCATCGATCTACGCAGTTGGTATACGATGGCATGTGCCAAACACGTCAGCGAACCCGTTAGTCGCCTCTTACGACAAGCATGGGCTACAGAATATCTATTCTAACCTGGATTTTCAGGGGTGGACCGTCTTTATATGATCTTACACCATTCAAATGTAAATATGAAATTATGTTATGAATTTCCTTGTCACCGGGTCGATGCCCAGCAGTGGCACAAACATACTAACTATCCTTAGCGACATAATGGCGTCGCTCAGTCCTATTATTACCGTTTTCTCCATCTTTGTGGACTCAGAGGTCCGGTCATTGTAGGACCCAGAATATTTAGAAGGTGTCATTTAAAATTGCAGTTATACAATCCTATGGAATAGGCCCGTATGCAGACTCGGGTTCAGCCAACTAACCAACTAACTTAAATGACACAATTTACTGTGATAGAAGGATCCCCTGAACCAACTTTGTTGCCTTTAAATGTTTTTTATTCTGCTCTGTGTGTTGCACTTACATATTTCAGTGTTTAAAAGTTGAATGCTAGGTGGTGGTCGGGTATATATGGAGCAGTTAATGATAACTCTGTGAAGTAAAGGAAATGAAATAGTGTCACAAATGGTACTCTTACAAATGTCAATTGAAAACTGGCATAAGGCCTCTTTAATGATATAGCTCTTCTAATTTAATGACAATACAGGTGTCTTTAAAATTACCTAAACCTTCACAGAGAAATAATGAACAGGATGTGACAGATTATACTCTCTTTCGAAAGGGATCACTGGGCGTCTGAATTTACGGGTGTGCTTCACACCGGTAAAGCAGAAATCGTCCATAATTTCTAGCACTTTATCTCCTCATGAAGAACTAGCTTAGCTGCCTTCACCTGGCGTCGTCCTCAACAAATAAAGCTGTCCCATTCTCCAGACGATATTTCGGCACTGAGGTGCAAAGTGATCTGCACTATACAGGACCCAGAGCCTATCCCTTTGGTACATATAAAGGGATCGACAGTAGTAGAGGTTTGCATTTGTATTATTATAAGGTACAAAATACATGGCGTAATCATTCTAAAATTACATCAGATTCTTTATTTAGATCTACGAGTTATTCTCATTAGTGAACTATATTTGTGAGAGCAATGGTGACAGAATGTCGCGAGTTACAAGGAGTTTTGTTTAGATCTATGCCGCTCTCCGAAATATTCCAGCTATATGGCGGTGCGTTACAAGGTACACAAGGAGATCACAAGGTACAAGGAGATGAATGGAGATCAATAGTTTCAGTGTCAACTTTCATTAAAACTTATGTGGGAACCGTTTCTGAAGACTTTATTACATGAAAACAATTGTCGGTTTGGGAGGGTAATTGCCACAGTTTTAGGAATACACACACAATATGTATTTACCTCACTTGTGCTCGTTTAGTACAGTGTATTCGTAACATATTCGAAAATAGGATTATTGGGAACCTTGACGAGTCGCGTCACAGTTGGGCTCTTCTGCACAGGTTTGCTGACTTTTTGCCATTAGTGTTAGGAAATGATTCAAAGTGCACCCTTAGCCACACACACCAGTCCGCGAGGCAAATACTGAAGACTAATTTATTATCATGTTAGCCCTGCAAGCAGCATTCATTTTCAGGCTACAATTCGGAAGCACTGCTACACATTTTCCTTCGAACTTGTTCTGAACGAAACACACACACACACACACACACACACACACACACCACCACCACCACACACACACACACACACACACACACACACACACACACACACACACACACACACACACACACACACACACACACACACACACACCACGATTTTGTTGGAAGAGTTCTAAAACAGCGCAAAACTAAACTCACCTTTGGACTTGTCTCGAAACACGTACACAGAGTTGTTTTAGGGTTGTGGTGGTCTCAGGCAAGTCAGTAGGTCATTACATACAGCTGGTGTATCAAAGAGAGGTTTCATACATGCAAATGTATGGATCCTGCTCACATCTACTTTGCATTGAGCCCACATCTACACTAGCTTTATACACCCACATTTATACATTCCAGTAAACATAATTTTGACCTCTTCGTTTCATGAAAACAGGTGCATATGATATGTTATGCGGTTCTCCCTGCAAACAAATTATTTGGTATTAGCATGAATACGTGAAGTACAATATTATTTCCATTTGCTAACGGATGAAGGTTTTCGTGGAACAGCGATAGTTAAAATAATTTAGATACGAGTGTTGTTTTTTCATGCGTTTCGAGCGTACAGTTTGTAGAATCTCGAGCCGGCCATTTTTCTTCATACACCCGATAGTAGTCCTCCAGCATTTGGTCTGTGAAGTAGTTCTTCCAGTCGCCAATAATACCTGCCAATCAATAAATATAAACAATTCTAAGAAATTAGTCTTCAGAATTTGCCACGCTGTTATATTGTAAACCAAAGTCACTGTATTCTTTTAATCTGATTGGTTGAAAAACGTGATCGAATGGTATTCCATTCTCGGAAAATCGCTAAGTATTAATACGTACAAAGATCGCTCAAACCATTGTATTGTTACGTCGTCAATCAAATCATATTGTGACGTAAAGTCTGAATGACGTCACAAATCAGCAGTTCCAGAAGCTACCATGTGAGACAGCTGAAACGGCCGGCTATGATTTGATTGACGACGTAACAATACAATGGTTTGAGCGATCTTTGTACGTATTAATACTTAGCGATTTTCCGAGAATGGAATACCATTCGATCACGTTTTTCAACCAATCAGATTAAAGAATACAGTGACTTTGGTTTACAATATTACAGTATTTGCCTCGCGGACTGGTGTGTGTGGCTAAGGGTGCACTTTGAATCATTTCCTAACACTAATGGCAAAAGTCAGCAAACCTGTGTTCATACAGTACGTCAGCGTAACGTCTTATCAAGGTAAAATACTACTGATGTGAATATTAAAGCCAAAATATGTTTGACATGCAATCCTCATGTTTTTGTCTTTGTGTGTTCTTTTACAGACGAAGATTTGAGTGTTTTAGAAAAGTGATATCTTCAGTACAGTGACAGAATTTTGATGTGTTTACTATAGTGAAAATATTGTACGATGTCGATTCCCAGTTGAAACTAAAACCTAAATTTTAATAAAACAAAACATGGAAGTAACATACACTGTACTAATAAATAAGACATATGTCCAGTTAAATATGATGCATCTGTCTTCTCGCGGGCTGAACGAAACGTGATATACGTTTTTCACGTCACTCAATGATGGATGGATCATATTTGACTCCATGTGTGAAATATATACTGTCTATGTAAAGACGTCCAGAGAAAGAAAGTAAATGAAGCACTTACGTCGTCCATACTCCCACAGGCATCTTTCGGTCATTTTATGTAACATTAGTGTTCTGGCTCAGTATGTTGCTGACATTTTGGTAAAGGGAATGGTCAGGAGTTTGTTACAGTACAGGATTTATTCCCATCTGAACAGACTGAAAAGGGACATTGCCAGACCAGCGGGGTGCCTCTCTATGCGCAAAGGGAGAAAAAAGACACTAATTATGCAAAGAGCAGATTACCTGTTCTTGGAAAGGCAGGACAGAAGACATCATCAGGCCTCATAGAGACGCTCTTTATTTGATCGAGGACTGACGGAGGATATGCTGGAAAGTGATGCCGGCCATTGAACATCATGTACTTGATGGTCTTGCCAAACTTGTCTGTTTCTACCTTGATGTTCATTTTGTATGGTCGACATTGTGCACTTCACCGTCAATCTGAAAAAGGCGAACAAGAAAACTTTCAGTTGTGATTTGTGTACCAATGTACATTTCGTTGATGGAATTCCACTGCTACCTGTCACATTTTGCATTCGCAGCTTGGACAATTGCATCGAACTCAGACGTGTAGTGATAGGCCCTGATTTGTTTCAATACCCCGTCAGACACGCATAGCTTGGTGTAGGAAGTGGGCCGTGGGTAGCCTAGTGGTTAAAGCTTTGGCTCGTCACGCCGAAGACCTGGGTTCGATTCCCCACATGGGCACAATGTGTTAAGCCCATTTCTGGTGTCCCCGCCGTAATATTGCTGGAATATTGCTAAAAGCGGCGTAAAACTAAACTCAGTCAGTCAGTCAGTCAGTGGTGTAGGAAGTAGGGGTGAAATGGTAAGCCCTTACCACGGTGCGGTGCGTATTGCGGTACAAGGACTTCGGTTCGGTCCGTTTAGAATGGGTACATGATCACAATGCAGAAATTTGACAAGAGCCAAACCTTACATTGTAAAATAAAATGGAAAAACATAGCCATACTCTTTGTTATTTTGAATGAACAAAACCGTCATTTAATAAGGTTAACAAAATGACGGTAGGGAAACCGAAAATACCGAATTTTTCGATTGCATTACGGTATACCGATCTGAAGGCAAAATAACGCAGTTCTACTAATGCTCCGGTTGCACTGTGTTTCCGGTGACTACGGCAACTCCATTTTGCCGGGGGTAGGGAAACAGGGACAAAACGGGATGGACGTCAGACAACATGAGGGGGCTGAATGAGTAAACATGACAGTCCGTGATTGCCGTGAATACCGTGATTGTCGTGGATGCCGTGATTGCCGTGATTACCGTGATTACCGTGTCGTGATTGCTACCGTGCCATGGATGCCGTGATTACCGTGATTGATGCAATTGCCGTGATCCCCGTGATTACTGTTGATGCCGTGATCCCGTGATTGCCGTGGATGTCGTAATTATCGTGATAGCCGTGATTACCGTGGATGCCGTGATTGCCGTGGATACCGTGATTACCGTGGATGCCGTGATTGCTGTAATTACCGTGGATGCCGTGATTACTGTGGATGCCGGGATCACCGTGATTGCCATGGATGCAGTAATTGTCGTGATTGCTGTGGATGCCTTGATTGCTGTGGATGCCGTGATTGCCGTGATTGGTCGCCGTGAATGCCATCATTACCGTGGATGCGGTATTTACCGTGGATGCCGTGATCACCGTGATTGCCGTGGATGCAGTAATTGCCGTGATTGCTGTGGATGCCGTGGATGCCATGATTACCGTGGATGCCGCGATTGCCGTGGATGACGTGATTACCGTGGATGCCGTGATTGCCGTGATTACCGTGGATGCCGTGATTACCGTGGATGCAGTGATTACCGTGATTGACTGTTTACAGGGCCGACGAAATAAGGCAAGATGCGTTCTATTCCGGTCTGATTCGGTGCACGTGGTCTGGGAGGGAGTATGACGCAAGGACTCGATGTATTCCCCAGCAAACATGCAAACACATCTTGAGGGTTCATGCTGCTCTTGTCCCTCAGGATACAATGGCTGCTATTGCTTGGGAAGCCTTATTTTTATACTGTGGGCACAAACGTGCTCCAAAGTTGCCCGGAGTCCACGTTTTATCCATAGAAAGTCTTGACAGAACGCGCAAAACGTGTCAAAACCTTGATCAAAACGTGAGGGAACCCATCAGAACGCGACAGGCCGGGAGGAAACATATTGGCATCCGTAGTAGTCTGCGGACTGGACCGTAGTGGACTGGACCGTGAGTGCGGACTCAGCAGCTCGTTTTCCCAACAGCCCATCTCGGATGCCGTGATAGACCGTATGAAATCTTAGCAGGACCTACCTTGACTTTGGAGGGAACAAAATGGCAAAAGTCCCATGGCACACTAAGTTTCTGGGAAACAGGGCTGCCGTGGCCACCGGGAACGTAGTGTAAACCCTAGCATAATGCCGAGGTATACCGTTTCACCCTAGGCATCATCTGAGGTTCTGAACCCAAGGCAGGGACAGTGTACTGTTTAATGAAGAGTCCATTGACACTGGTTGATGGTTGTGAACGGGTCTACATGCATCCAGGAGAAAGTTTGTGTAATTTAATTTCACCAATTGTGAGTTGCGAGTGTCATGGTTTGAAGTGACATCACACCTCATCAATTGCAAGATATTTCAATGTTGTACGATACAGAAGAGACATTGTTGTAGATCATGTTCTATCCTGTATGCAAATGAAGGGATTTCACGGTGAAGTAGGATAATGTCCGCCCAAATTTGCACTTGTAGAAATAGACTTTGTGAGGCAGCAAGTAATCGCTGTACCGCTGTGGTCGAGTGTTTCTTTGACCACTCTCTGAGTGAGGACAAAACACCCGGTAACGCTAGCTCAGTTAGATAGACCTTTGATTGCAATTTAGAAACTTAACACCCATATTATCAGTCACCTGGTGCCTTTAAGTCGCCGCTACAGTCTCGCTTTCACAATGTAAATGGTGGTCACACCCGATTTTTTTCTGTTATACCAACACACTTTTACGGCTTTTCACAATATCTCTCTTGCACCATGAGTGGGATTTGTCAGTGAGTTATGTTTGATTAAACAAACGAATTACCAATTATTATGATTGTGTTTTTACATCTTCATAGGACCCTCAGTCTCTTTTTTTCGCTAGTGTGCGGCGTTAAACAACAAAGAAACAGAAAAACTTCTGGTTTGTCACTCGGTCTCCCTTTTACCTGGTATGGGCTTTGTCAGTGAATTGGTTATGATTAGTGGTGGTCCGATTAATTGAAATAATCGAAGATTGGTCGCAATGACTAAACGGCCAAGCAATCGATCATGTTTTCTCATAATCGAACACAAACAATTTTGGAACACTTGCTTGCATTAACAATATTTTTCACAAGGTTGGTTTTGTCTGCTACATTTCATAAACACTACAGGCTCGTTCCAAGTCATAATTGAATTTATCTTGAATACTCCAGGACATTTATGTTCCTAGCTTACTAGGCATCCTTTAAAATGTGAAATTTGAAAAACAAACGAAAGAACTACACGTGTTTTTTTATTTTTGTGTATTAAAAACATAAACAGGACATTTTGATGAATGACGCTAACCAATTCTTTTTCGATGATTGATCGGTTGTAATGAACCAATCATCATTTATCAGAAATAAACCATTTCCCAACACTAGTTATGATTAATCAGTCGACTAACCCAATATTATGTTTGTAGTTTCAATAACATAATATTTAAACTCTTCATATGAATAACAATTACATGTTTTCTCTAGTTACAATTTTACTATTCATGTATCATCATTCCATTTCAAGTCAGCAGTTCTCTGTTAAAGTCAGTACTCACGGTAAGGATGCGCTTGGGCGAAGCCATTTTCTTGTTTCAGATTTAAATATGCAAGCATGTATTATAGATGTCTTGATCCTATGGCGCCCCACTACTTTCTACATGGATATCTGTCAATGCAAGCCGTGTACGAGTTACCCTTAGGTCACTGTGCCCCAAACCACTGCAATACTGTTCCTGATTATGCACACTGTGCTGATTATGCACACTTTACTCCTGACCTGGGTCACTGTGCCCCAAAACCTGCTGCACCATATTAGTGCACAATCACATTTGCTATGCCCTTTGAGCGTCCCTCAGAAAAATATATATTTACATCTCGCACTATTGATTAATGTTGTTGTTGTTGGACGCGTTCAAGCCTATAAAACTGAATCACGATAGCAGAGTGGATATGTATACTAAGCAGCAAAACAAATGTCAGTTTGGAATTTTTCTTCGCAGAAACGGATAACTGTAAACTCATTTAATGTTTTGATTTATATTTTTGACAACATCTCCAACTTTACCTGAGCAAAGACATTCTTTCCCAAACTCAGAATGGAACTCAGGAAATGGTCTCAAAAACGCAACCTGATCTCGGAGATGGTACGGTGTTCTCCATGTTTTTCATGCAACCCATGCTGCACGTGCGGTTCACAAGGACCAGCCCTATAAAATGCACCCCAAACCTGTTGAAACATTCACATTACGACAGCTCAGAGGAACCAGGCACTTGGAAGACTTGAAGCTGACCACTTCTACAGGCAGCTGCAGCAACGTTTCCGGGCCACCAACAGCACAAATGATCGTCCCCGTACTGGCAGACCAAGGGTGACCACAAGACGACAAGACCGCCATGTTGTGCGACAGCATGTACAGAATCCCTTCATGCAGGCATCCGAAACAGCACGCCAGACAGTGGAAACACACGGAAGAACAATCAGTACTGATACAATACGCCGACGTTACGCCGACGTCTTAACAGCAGGAACCTCCATTGCAGTAGATTTTACCGTGGACCTATCCCCAAACCTCGTCATCGGCGTGAACGTTTACAGTTTGTCCTACAACACCAAAACTGGCGATACAGGCAATGGAGAACTGTTCTGTTCACCGATGATAGTCGATACTGCGTATTAACTGCAGATGGCAGAACAAGAATATGGCGACGACGTGGCCAGCGTTACTCAGACCAATGTGTTATGGAAAGAGACTCATGGGGAGGTGCAAGCATCATGGTATGGGGTGGAATAGGCCTGAACCAGAGAGTGGGTCCTGTGGTATTCCAGAACCTTGGTTCAGGGAGAGGAGGCGGCATCACAGCGGTGCGCTACATCGACCAAGCTCTCAGACCCCACGTCATACCACATTTCGCACGTCACTGGCACAACATTTTCCAGCATGATAACGCCCGGGCCAATACTGCCAGCGCTACACGGGACTTCCTACAGCAGAACGGTGTCAACATTATGCAGTGGCCAGCCCTTAGTCCTGATTTTAAACCCAGTTGAACATCTTTAGGATGAATTTCAGATGAGACTTAATAATGTCATTCCAAGGCCGAACACAGCCAATTTATTGCGCCAGGCCTTTCTCAGAGCGTGGTTCCAGGTGTCAATGGCCTTCATCAATCGATTGGTGCACTCCATGCATAGACGCTGTGCTGCAGTTATTGCCGCTCGTGGTCTTCACACTAGATACTGAAGTCAAGAGCGTGAATGGACTGCAAACTTTCACGTAATGTCTTGGAATTGTGCTGAGTTATTCATTGATGTGTCAAGATATTGCACACAAAATGTTTTGATCCATTTATTATGTCCATTTCTGTAATGATTTGATTACAGTGCCTGTCTAATTTTGAATTCGTACTGATGTTTTCTTGCTGCTGAATATATTACCAACTGCATATTTCTGTCCAAGGAATGGTGGCCATATTATCCATCATGTCGAACAATGAATGCCATCATCCTCTCTACTCTCCACCATCAATGTTGGTCATTGTTCAAAACCATTGTTGATTTTGTTGCTGGACCTGTACTGCTGGATAGTATCAACCAAGAGAAGTGCTATATGAAATTGGTACAAGGTCTGTTTTTTTAAAAGAAGGCTTTATGAGCGACCTCCGCATCTGAGTTTTTGTACAATGTGTTGAAAGGAAGAGCAGACCCGAGTGACATGACATCAGTTGTCCGACAGAAGGTATTCCGTTTGCTGCTTAGGACCAGTCACTTTCCACTCAAAATCGTCAATGTTTACATTAGCAACTGAATTTAAATGTGAAATGTAGTGTAAGCAAGGAATGTAATCAGACCGCCTGACACTTTGTCGCCTGAAAAGCAGAGTGTACTAAGTCACAAAACCTATTTTCGAGAAATTCGATCTTGAAGTTTAGCACAATAATATCTTCTTCACTTTTCAATCGACTTCTTTCAAATTTTGCACATGCATGTGACATGTTAAACAGGATCAGAAGATATCAAATTATATGCTCAATCTATTGAAATAAATAAGAAATTCACGAAAATGATTGGAGATAGAACACTTGACCAAAGAAAATCGTGATTTTTCTCAAAACCAAAGTATTCTAAGTGTCAAAAACACAGCTAAAACTCAGCTTTATTATTATTATATCGATATTTGATTGTTATTTCCTTTTTACCAGGTTGTATTTTTGTCGTTTAAACCTGTTTTTCTTTCAAAAGGACTATATTTAATTAGATAAAGCAGAAATAAAGCTGGATAGCACTGTAAAAAGTTGCTAGAGTAATAGATTATGCTCTAAAACCTACCCTGAGCATACCAACTCTAATTTTGTCAAAAGTGTACTTAGAACACTCTGGTTTTCAGGCGACGACTTAGTGTCAGTCAATACCCAGCATTGCCAGCAACACAGCAAAAGTATGAGTTGCTCCTTTCTCTTATTACCATTTTGATCATGATTGTTTGACTCAGAGGTGTGACTTTACTAATTTAGATGAAACTAATGAAATGGTCTCCTTTTGGCATAAATGTGATCACACTTGCAGTACCAGTAGTCGAAGTGCCCATTGTCTGAAGTTTGGTACATCACAATTTCTTGACTGGCATTGGGAGTGTACCCGGGTATGCTGCCCAGAACACAGCCCTTCAGGCACTTTCGACAATGCAGAAGGTTGCGCTGTAAGGGATTATTTTCATTTTCCGAATCATTTTGGTTTGTTCGACTTCCAACTCCACGTTGGTGCTTAAGATTTTGTACCGGCCAATCTGTGTTGCTGACGTTTGAGAGTACCCGGGTAGCTGCCAGGAACACGGGTAATGCGGAACCCAAAGTTCTGGGTGGGCAGGGGCGCATAGCTAATGATACGCCTAACCATATCTGTACAGCTATCACATATTTCATTTGAAAGCATCTTGATCACAACCAAGTATCTGATGATGTAATTTATGAGTAAAACAAGCAGCAGTTGTATAATATTAGCTCGTTAATTATAATAATAAATGTAATAATAATAATGGCGGGGTTTGATTAATGTCGGGGTTTCATTAATGTGGAGGCTCTTCATAATATAATTTGATTGTGTACTTTTGCCCAAATTTATTTATCGTATTATCCTCTGGTGATGCATGTCAAGGATCTTGATGAAAGGAAGGAATTCCACAGCTATTTTAAGCGTGCCAAGGTTGTTGGACAGAATCTGAAATCTGATGTTGATTTTGTTGATGACGATGTACTGCCTGACGGTACAGCAATCTCAGGACCAGTCACTTCTCACTCGTAATCGCCAAAATGTGATTCTTAAAGAAAATATCAAATGAAATGTCGACTATGTAATGAAATTACAGAGATTGTCCAACACCTTGTCAGTGGATGCCCCTCTTTGGCACAAACAGCATATCTTAAATGACATGATGGCATGGCTCGTTGCTTTTACTACCGTCTCCGCCATGTCTGTGGCTTTGACTCCGAGGTCCATCCATGCTACCACCCTGCAAATGTCCAGGGCGTCATGGAAAATGATGCTTTCAAACTTCTGTGGAATAGGCCCAATACAGCCCTCAGAAGACTTCCTGCCAACAAACCTGATCTTGTCCTTTTGATAAAGCCAATGATTTTATATATATCATTGAATTTTCTGTCCCTTTGACACCAATGTGATTGGCAAGATTAAGGAAAAGCATGATAAATATGCGGACCTCGCCTTTGAAATGTCTCGCTTGCATCCCAAGTACACTGTGGTCAGTCTCCCCCGTTGTTCTCGGTGCCCTTGGTTTGGTACCTCCTGATCTCTTGGCGCAGATCAGGAGAGTCCCCAGGTTATCCACCGGGAGCACAGCCCTTCTGACAATCTGGGTAATGCAGAAGGCTGCAGTGTTGGGGAGCCTTCATATTCTCCGCAAAGTTCTTGGTGGGTTTAAACTAGGCAGTGTTTCCTGGGAGAAGTCCGAATTTGCTGTCTGGGCTGCGTGTAGAGGGGCCCTGAGCTAATGATGAGCCTTACCAGCTTGACTGTGCCAGGATCACCCGAACCCTCTCTGCTGCATACTATCTTTAATCTGTAAAACATAATAATGGCATTTATATTGCGCTGTGTCCACACCATGAAGGTATGCTCAAAGCGCATTAACGCATTATTACCCCGGATAACCCAAGCTGCCTGTTAGGCGCTAGATGTTATAGTCACATTTCTTATCCCACTGGGTACCCATTTTCTGCTGGGTGAACAGAGGCAATTTTGAACAAACACTTCCCTAAGGTGAGAACACATGTTGTGGAGCAGGACTGAAGTGCTAAAAACTCTCAGGAGTCAAGCTGCCAAACACGGTCACCGTTTCAACGTTGCTTAACTTCAACTGATTTGTTACCTGACCTTTTGCACTAAATATAACATATGTATTTTCTAATTTATCATGTGGTGAATGCATGGCTATGTTATCTTGTTCTCCCCGCTGAAATATGCCTTCAGCCTTCATTTCGACATCTGGAACAGTTTGACACGATTATATAAGTCACCATGACATGGTCACCCAGGCATAATCACGAGTTTGTTGAGTGTGATATAGAGGATACTAAACGACCTTCCGTGTAATACCAATTTTATAAAACGAGCGAATGATTTGGTATCAAACAAGCAAAAGCGAGTTTGATACTAAATCTTTCACGCTTTTAATAAAAATGGAATTTCACGGAAGCGAGTTTAGTGTTCTGTTTATTACTCTCCAGCATAAATTGATAGAAACTGCCTACGGTGTGATGACTCTCATATCAATGTTCCTGTATTCCTGTATGGACCAATTGTCTAGTGACACTTGGGGGTGGGACAGCCTTGTGGACACGAAATTGTGCAGAACTATGGATTCAGAAATAACTAAATTTTACATTGTCGTATTAGACTGGGATGCAGCAACTTGGACACTGCATTATCTAATCTTTGAAGGACTGTTGTAATATGTATTTGTTTGGGGAGCGACATTAATATAGGGGAAATACTGTTTGTCAATCCCACTGTACACTACTAGTGGTACAAGAATAAATATTATTTAAACTATACACACACTTGCGAACATCTTCAATCGTGTCGCATTGTAGATATACACTATAGTCCTAGAACAAAGGCTCACGCTTCAGTGGCTAATGCTAATTACCTGGCTCGGATCTCTCACCTAGCCATAGTGCAATGTTGTCTAACAAGACCTTTTAGGAAGACTCTGGCTGAGTGAGAGTGAACCGTTTCTGAGCGTGGTGAGCCATGAACAGTGTTCACCACATGCAAAACAATTTTAATCAATAAATGTTCACAACTTGCAGCTTCAATTATCAATTTCTTATCCTGTCTCCCACTTAGTGGGATTGTACATATTTGTATTGTATTTGTATTTGATTAAAATGACATCACATGATTATAAGTTATATATGTATCACTTATTTATCTGTAACTAAATTTATAACACAAATCACCTGCTTAAAATAATAAAATGTTAAAGAAACATTATGTGACTGTAAACTACTATATTATATATGTATAATTTGTTTATTTTGTATATCTGTAACTTAATATATAACATGAATCGTATATATTTTGTAAATTTGTAAAATGAAATAAATTGGCAAAGTGTTGAATCCCCTACTCATCCCCTTTGTTGCACCATTAACTTTAATTAATTGCTTGACAATGAAACTGGCAAAGAGGGAGGACACCACATTCTTAAAGTACGACTTTACAAATGCCAATTTTTGTTGATGCATAGAGGGAGTTTCCATGTTTATTACTACACCGTTATCAAGATACAAGTTTCTCATTTATCATGTGGTGATTGCATGGCTATGTTATCTTGTTTCCCCGGTGAAATATGCCTTCAGCCTTCATTTCGACGTCTGGAACAGTTTGACACGATTATATAAGTCACCATGACATGTTCACCCAGGCATAATCACGAGTTTGTTGAGTGTGATATAGAGGATACTAAACGACCTTCCGTGTAATACCAATTTTATAAAACCAGCAAATGATTTGGTATCAAACAAGCAAAAGCGAGTTTGATACTCAAATCTTCACGCTTTAATAAAAATGGTATTTCACGGAAGCGAGTTTAGTGTTCTGTTTATTACTCTCCAGCATAAATTGATAGAAACTGCCTACGGTGTGATGACTCTCATATCAATGTTCCTGTATTCCTGTATGGACCAATTGTCTAGTGACACTTGGGGATGGGACAGCCTTGTGGACACGAAATTGTACAGAACTATGGATTCAGAAATAACTAAATTTTACATTGTCGTATTAGACTGGGATGCAGCAATTTGGACACTGCATTATCTAATCTTTGAAGGACTGTTGTAATATGTATTTGTTTGGGGAGCGACATTAATATAGGGGAAATACTGTTTGTCAATCCCACTGTACACTACTAGTGGTGCAAGAATAAATATTATTTAAACTATACACACACTTGCGAACATCTTCAATCGTGTCGCATTGTAGATATACACTATAGCCCTAGAACAAAGGCTCACGCTTCAGTGGCTAACGCTAATTACCTGGCTCGGATCTCTCACCTAGCCATAGTGCAATGTTGTCTAACAAGACCTTTTAGGAAGACTCTGGCTGAGTGAGAGTGAACTGTGTCTCCCCACTTAGTGGGATTGTACATATTTGTATTGTATTTGTATTTGATTAAAATGACATCACATGATTATAAGTTATATATGTATCACTTATTTATCTGTAACTAAATTTATAACACAAATCACCTGCTTAAAATAATAAAAATGTTAAGAGAAACATTATGTGACTGTAAACTACTATATTATATATGTATAATTTGTTTATTTTTGTATATCTGTAACTTAATATATAACATGAATCGTATATATATTTTGTAAATTTGTAAAATGAAATAAATTGGCAAAGTGTTGAATCCCCTACTCAAATGCCAATTTCTTGTTGATGCATGGCAAAGAGGAGGAGTTTCCATGTTTATTACTACACCGTTATCAAGATACAAGTTTCTCATTTATCATTTGGTGATTGCATGTTTCTACAACCAGGTGAATAGAAGTATATATGCATAATGACAACCAGCAAATTAACAGATAATTGAGCAAGTAGCACATCGTTGGATGGGGCAGCAGGAGAGTAAGATCAACAAATTGTAAAGTGGCTGATTGGATGGTAATTGAACAGCTGATTGACATATTCTAGCTGTAAATCAACTTCAGTATGGCAAAGTCGAAATCCACTCCACTGTCAAAGTGATGGAATCAATCAACATTCAATCAGCCTGTTTATCCTGAACGATGTACATCGAAATGCCGCTCTATTCAATAAACAGGGAGTTGTTATCACTTAAGTGGTATGTTCCGTTATGTATCCCCATACTGTTTACTGCATTATAAGTGAGATCTGATTACGTTTGCGAATGACCAAACTTTTGAAGATTATTTATACTTTAGTAAACTGCATCCTAATAATTTCATTTCAGATTAAAACATCCCATTCCAAATTCGTGTAATCCTATTTCAGGTACTAAGATATACAGTATTTTTACATTTTACATAAAAATCTATCAGTACCAGTTTGATGTGTCTGGTCATGAGTTAACTAACATAATGATTATATATTTATTGTCATTACATGTGTCATTAAGCGTCATTTATGCCATTATAATGTTCTCTGATCCATTTCATCGTACATCATTTATTTCATTCAATGTTTTGAATCTCACATGATGACATGAGAAATGTTACTGTTCCAGTTCAGTTCGTTCTTCAAGTGTTCCAACCAATATAGTCATTATGGTTACAAACGGCCTGATTTTAATACCTATCAAGTTAGATGTTATATATGAGTGTATGCACACACATTCACGCAAAACATACGTAATTTGTGAATTCTGTTCAGACGAAAAAGAAATATCTAATTTGAAACACTACATTAATTATCTTCCCTCACTCTGAGAGAAGCATGGCGTTATTCGTTTATTTTTAAATAATTTTATCTGCATAAAAGAAGGTATTATAAAACATCTGAAACAAACTTCCGTATACTACCATTTAACCAACATTGCGACATTGACCATGGAATCATGTTAATTTCAGTCTGATTTTAATGTCATAATTATGCGAGGTTCCTCATTCACACATTCATACAAATTGACAACTCAACACAAAACAATATGCAACCAACCAAATTCAATACAATACAGTTTTCACCGCCTGTGCATACCACACTGTTGACGAATCTCTCAGGTGTGTTAGAGCGATAATCACATCGCAACATGTTTAACAAACCTACAACTCAGCAGATTGAAATAACTTACCTTTAATAAGAAAAGCAAGACTTATGGATGTCAACTTCTTTATTGTTAATAACACGACGTTTCGGAGCGTATGGTTGCTCCTTCATCAGGTACAAATCATGTCACAATACAGAAGTTGACATCCATCAATCTTGCTTTTGTAATGCTTTCCACTTCTAAATGCCCTTCAAAGATGTAACTTACTTTCACAGGCTTCTTGGAGAGGCATATAAACCTGGGTGTATTCTCTTTTTGCCTGCACTTTACTTGGCTATAAGCGGATTAGGGTTAACAGTCCAGTGCCTGCACAATTATAGTCTGTTCAAGTAAGTGGAGTTCAGTACCCACTCACCACCAAGGTCACTAGCCGACCACACTGAACACAGTCATAATGATTAGTCAACTTAGTCATTAAAAGTAATCAAATATGACATGATCGAGGCATGGGGTTATAAAACTGGTGGGATTGTAAATGTGATTATTTTGTCATATAAAACAAACAATACACTGGTGTAACATTTAACGCTTATTTATGTATTTGCTGATTTATAATTTCATCATATTTGTCAGACAATTCATTTTTGTATATTTGTATACATGAAATAATGTGTATGCATATGATGTTACATGCAATATTAGTAAAATTAAAAATGTCACCATATTTTCAAATAACTCATATTCGTATATTTGCTATTGCTATATGCAATAAACAAAATGTGATAAAATTTACTGTTTACCAACAAGCGCTGGCATACTTGCTTTTCTACAACAGACAATAGCTTTAATCCCCATTGTTGTAAAGATTAGTACGGTCCAGTAATTTCAATCTCAAAACAGTACGTGCAGGCAAAAAGAGAACACCCCGAAACTTGGAACTTGCTTTCCTTCCAGAGGCCGTATTAACTGACTTGACTCACTCATGCATTAACAAGGCAGCACGCCTTGTTAATTGGTGAATCGTAAATGCCTTGAATCACTCATCAATTAAACAGGGGATTAGGTCTTGGGGCGTGCAAACTTTAATCATTTACCATCACCCATTAGTTATCTTCCCTTGTGGACATTTCCAAAATTGTAATTTTTGGAAATCTCATATGTCCAAAATTGTAATTTTTGAAATCTCATATTTCCAAAATTGGAAATGTCTTGGAAACATCATCTTTCCAGGACATTTCCAAACTTGTAAATGTGGACTCTTTTTCCAACGTAAGCAACGATCAGCCGAAAACAAGCTTGACATGCTTGCCCAACGAGTTCCCTGTCTAGGGAACCAGAAACGTCATCACGTCGACCCTACCTACTTATTACCTAGTTTGGTCATTAGATCTGCTCATGTCACAACAACGTACACCGTGTATCAGCATGATAAGACCGTTTATTTGATACTGTACTGTAACACACTGGACGTTTGAAATGGTTGGAATGCTGCTCAGTGGAACTGCCGACACCATACCCAAATATAAGGAAAAGACTCAACTAGGATTCACAAAGAATGATGAACTGAGTAATATCCTCTCCCCACGAATCATCAACACCCACTTCAAACTTTCTCGTGCACTAACGCAGTTGAGAGAAAGGAAATGCAAGATAATCTACAATCTAAGATACCCAAAGGATGTTGCAGTCTCACTGTACTGTTTATATATGGATGCAGGGTTAACTGGCTACCAGGGCACATTGAAGGATTTTCTAAAACTTTTCGACAATGGGAAAGGTACATACATCTTAATACATTTTCAATGGAATGACCAATTCATATTTAAACCGATAATTGTTTATTGATTTCAGGCCTAGTTTCAATTAGATCATACATCTAGGATTGAAGGTTTGTTTCTTCCTATTCGCCAGTTCGTATTTGTATTATTTCTTCCATGTTGTTCTATTTAATATACATGTTCAAGGGACAGCGCGAAGAAAGCTGCAAGGCTTTGTTTTACGGCAACCTTTTACGACCATGCGTTTTTATTTTTTATTTGAAATTTCAAGATGAATAAGTTGAAATTTCAAGATGAATAAGTTGAAATTTCAAGATGAATAAGTTGAAATTTCAAGATTAGTAAATTGAAATTTCACGATAATGTGTTTTACCATGCGACATGAAAATATATTGGAAGTTAATTATCTTGAAATTTCAAGACCATGCGAATCATGTGGTAGCTCACCATTTGGGGAAAGTCTCTTCGATAGGAAGGATGGCTAGCCGAGGTAGATCTGAAACTACAGATGCTACTCGCACAGATGCAGTGAACGTAAGTTTCTATTTCTAATAAATTTCAGTGACAAGATACATGCTAAATACAGGTTTTCCTTTAGCGGTATTTGACATTAGAATAAGACTGTAGCCTTATCTTCTTTTTGCAGTTAGAGACGTTTTGCAATTCCTTATTCTGTACGTCCCTTCTAAGCTAACCGGTTTGCCTCAAAACCATGTTAAAGCATTTGGGAAACAACTCGTTTAACGATGCCAAAATGGGCTTTGTTTTAAATTATACCATCATGACAAATTGTATTTGTCATATCTTGAGCAAAGGTTTTATGCCGTCCAAGGGTGAAATATATTGAACCCTTTGAACATATGTTACGTCTTTCATACGTCTGGCAAAATAGAGCCAGACGAGGTGATTGTTATCGCATGGCCGACTTTAGTATCACTCTGGTAACAAAACATTCATGAATACAATCAATAATTAGCCTTGTATGCACAATGAGAAACGACGTCATTGAATCCAATTTGACCATTACAATTCAGGCTGTTTTCATGTGTCACATAAACTTTCAATGCTTATTCTAAATTGTCTTTTCAGATTGAACAAGCAGAGATGGCTTCTCAGAAGAAAACTTCTAAACGGAAGCAGAATTTATTTGATCGTCTGCGCATCAAACTGAACCGACCGTCGACAAGTGACGACCCATCAGATAAAGGTCCACAAAGTCGAAATGCTGTCAAACTGACAAAACAGGTGGGGATTGGGCTGATGAATTTCGACGAAAAGAAAACGATGTATACTCAGGTCCGAACTAAATCAGGAGGTCGTACTCGGAATATATCGGTTCTGAAACAGTCAACTAAGCAAGATCTTCTTGCTCGAGCTAAGAACATATTCTTCCCAGAGGGACATTAAAAACATTTGGACCCGAAACTGATTATGAGTTCAATGTCATGGACTATCAGGTTGTCATTCTGAATGAGGATGTCACTGTTCAGGATATGTCTGATCTTACTCGACTGACAAGCCTGAGGTTTTATTTGGCGAAGAAGAAGATACAAGATACCACCACCAAAGATCCTGTCCCTGGTCATTGAGTACCCATTCAAGACCGCAAACTTGGGGAGAAGCTGATCAAGATCAACCAGGACAACAAACGTTGGAACAAGGTCAACAGCATCAGCCACCGGGTCAACAGCATCAGCCACCGTGCTGGAATTCTAAACCACAGAATCAGGGGATCAGCAGGATCACCAGGCACAAGCTGCAGGAAACCCAGATGATCACATTGATGATATCGATGAGTTACCAAATATCCTGCCTCTACATGCTGAGGTTGAACCATATTCAGTTGGTATTGATATTCTGTACAACTTCATTGCAGATCTTGAACACCAGACAGCACAAGCCAATGTCAGCCACCATACCATACTTATACACAGAGGTCAGAAGACATGTCTTACAGGACTTTCAACTTTCAATCCAAATAAGGATATTTTCAATTTCCAAATGATTTTGCCAATTAGAGAAATGGAGGTTGCAGAAGACAATGGAGGAGTCATGCGAGATGCTTTAGTAGAGTTCTAGGATTCTTTCTTTGAACAGTGTTGCCAGGGAAGAGCTTGTAAGGTGCCATTTATAAGGCATGATTGTGACAGTGATGACTGGCAGGCAATTGCTTTAATTCTCTATTTCGGATGGAAGTGGCAGAACTACTTCCCCGTGAGCACAGCAAAGTCTTTTATGGCGTGTTGCATTTATGGCATGGATATATTTTCAACAACAAAAGAATCCCCTTATACCAGAATACCTTTCCTTCCTTCCATGTTCAGAGGCTGGCATACTCAAGGCGTCCTTGGAAGGTGATTTTGAGGAGGAGGACGTTATGGTGTCCTCAGTGTCCATGAGTTCTGCCCACAAACGAAACTCTAAAGAGGTTGATTGGCGAGATAGCATACAAGGAGATGGTTCAGCAGGCAATATATGTCAACGGAGCATGGTTGATAAACTGACTTTGTTGGGGTTCAGTCTTGGAGAAACATCTCTTTATTCACTGTATGACTCCCTCAGGCCAAACAATCGGAAAGTGATGAAGATGTTTTCATTTCCAGACCATGTCCTTGCAACAGCAAAGTACATCGGAGCTCCTCAGAAAATATGTCCATGAACTGGAGAAAGATTATCTCTTCGGGTTTCTCAGGTTCTGCACTGGAGCCAGCTTGTGTATCACAGATGGTTATGGTCACCCAAAGCCAATCTACATTCGTTTCACAACGCTATCAGGTCTGGCAAGGAGGCCAGTTGCTCACACTTGTGGACAAGTACTTGAGATACCTGGCCAATACGACAACTTCCTTGACTTCAGGAAGGAGTTCAACTCGATCCTCGAGAGCAGTGTGTGGGTGACTATTTTGTTTAGGAAGCTTTTGTTATAACAAGTTTCACGTTTGGCGTGATATTTCCAAAATCACAGCCTTCAATTTAGTTTGATACTTTCATAAGTATATTTGATTTTAGTTTACGTTTCATGAGTTGATTCTGCTACAGATGATAAGCAAAACTCAAATATCGACGAGGACAATAAGAAACTCACGTATTCCTGATTGAAGAAAGTTTACAATGACGTTTACGCTCA
Source organism: Haliotis rubra (assembly GCF_003918875.1). Classification (NCBI taxonomy): domain Eukaryota; kingdom Metazoa; phylum Mollusca; class Gastropoda; order Lepetellida; family Haliotidae; genus Haliotis; species Haliotis rubra. The sequence goes on from NW_025767104.1 coordinate 57,152, forward strand.
TTTGTCAGGTTGATACAATAAAGTAGTTTTTTATGACACCCTGCCATGTATTGCTGCCATTTGCATTAATTGTTTGATCTCATTGTTTTGATATCCATACAATGTTAAGTTACAATAAAAATAATGACCAGTTCAAGCACTACTGTGATTATATTTCGTGTATTTTTTCTGTGGTGTTTGATTTATTATGATGGTTGGTGCATCTTATCATATCCAATTCCTTGACAAAACCCATCATCACAACATATATTGAACTTAAATGCGATTTGAACTCCTATTTGGATTAGGTATGATGTTCAAAATGTTGTTGTTGCGTAATAATCTCTGAGTCGGTCGTTGATAAGCATGGAATGGTTTGGATTGGAATGACTTTTCCCAGAGTATCCAATTGGCGGTGTTCCTTGAACAAAACCTGGATATTCTCCCAAGAGGTTGGGAGGTAGCAGGTACGAAACCTAAGACACCAAGAACAATGGGGACTTGATCAACTTGCTACTTAGGCTGCAAACATAAGGTTGTGCAAGCGAGGCCGCCACATTTGCTATGTTTCTCCCGAATCTCGTCGAATACATTACTGTCAAAAGGGACAGAAAATTCAATGATATAAATATATTCATTGGCCTTATAAAAAAGTTCAAGATTAAGTTTGTTAGATGGAATTCTTCTGAGGCTGTACATGAGCCTATTCCAAGTTTTCCTATTTTCCATGTCGCCCTGGACATGTTCAGGGTCGTACCATGGATGCACCTCGGAGTCAAAGCCACAGGCATGGCGGAGACGTTAAATTACATTTGAGACGTCATTCCATTGTCTGCTCGCTCCATTACTTTTCAGGAATGGAGCGATGTGTACCAGCTTCAAATTTAAGACTTCATTCTGTCATTTTGGCATATAACTTTGATAACAGAAATATTCCCAATATTTTGAATGTAATTTAAGTAGGGTGATGTCCTCGTAACTCTCCATTCCTTCAAAATAATGTGCCTCGGCCCCTCCGGGGCCTCGGCTCCATTATTTTTAAGGAATGGAGAGTTACTTGACACTAGCCATACCATCATGCTCACAAGGTGTTGGACAGTCTCTGGGAATTGATTGCAAAGTCTACATTACATGTTAATATTTTCTTTAAGAATTACATTTTGGCGTTTGCAAATGGGAAGTGACAGCAGCAGGAAAGAAAGCCCCCAGTTTCATATTAAGACCAGGGGCCGGATTCACTAAACTTCTTAGAATTTTCTTAAGCCTTAAGAATTCTTAAGTCTGGAAAAGAATTCTTAGTTTCCATAGCAACCTGTATAAAACTAAGATATTTGCTTAAGCAATATTCATCAAACTTCTTAGTGCTTAAGATCTTTTCTTAACTTAAGAATCATCCATAGGTTACTTAAGCACTAAGAATTTTCTTAAAGTAAACAAAGATGGCCGCCCATGCAATCATCGATAGAACCAACATTTTAGAAAAATACACAGAAACAGAGTTGACACGAAGATTTAGATTATCAAAAGATGGTATACAATTTGTAGTAAGTCTCATTTCCAATGAAATTTTCTACTGACGCTGCGTTACTTTTGCCACGGGCAAAATGCAGCTGTGTACTGCGGACCACATTGGTGTTTCACAGTCTTCAGTGAGTAGGGCCATTAACCAAACAATAACTGCACTGTCTGTCCCTGCCATTGTTCGACAGTTCGTTTCGTTTCCTACCAGTCCGACTGAAATCCGACGAAACCAACTTGGTTTCTATGGCATCGCTAATTTTCCCGGAGTGGTTGGGGTTATAGATGGCACCCACATTCAGATTATGGCACCATCCCAGCACGAACCTGCTTATATGAACAGAAAGCAGTACCACAGCATCAATACTCAGGTTGTCTTTGACCACAGTTCACACATCATTGACATTGTTGCGAAATGGCCCAGGTCCACTCATGACTCGCGCATACTGACCGAGGCGGCGTTTGTGCTTTGTTCTCTCGCCACCTGATGCCTGCCCGCTGCCACTTGCTTGGAGACAGTGGATATCCATGTAGAGACTGGCTCCTCACTCCTTATCTTCAGCCAAATCCGGCTCTCAGACAGCATACAACAGGTAAATCGAATCTTGCAAACGACATGACTTTTGGTTAGTCAAATAGAGTTATGCCCCTGTCAAATATGACTATAAAAGTGTAACTGGGTTGAATTAAAAATTGATGTTTTTCTTTCCTGGAACAATCTACAATCCTAGAATACATCAATAACTTTCTTACAAATACGTAATGAAATGACAGTAAACATAAAAGAATGCTTTAGGGCTGAATCGATTATTTATCTACATCTATATCAGGTTATTTTTTACATGCCAGTTAAAATTGCAAAATATGCTATTGCAGATTTTAAAATAATCTTCATAACATTTGATTTTTTGACAGAGCTCATAAGAGGACACGCAGCATAGTGGAGAGGGAATAGAGCAACACAAGCGGCGCTCTCGTGTGTTGCATGGAGAAGTTAGATTAACCCCAGAAAAAACATGCAAGGTAAATGCCAGTATAAAATAATAAATGTGGAATACAGTTATTCATCTGTGTAAAACCAATGTGATTTGTAATCAAACTGTGCTTTATTACTTAACTGTTCACAAGTAGAAACTAATCGTATATAATATTTATGTTTGATGTATATTTTATTATTCTTAAAATGTATTTGAAGCATGTCTTGTATGTGTGTGTGCTTCCATGCATGTGTATGTATGTTAAGTGTTAATATATAGGTTTTAAACACTCCATTTATATCTTCTTAACATCATCCATTAAACTGTATTGAATTATTCAAACAAAAGAATGACAACAGATAAAGCATGTTCAGAATGATGGTCTTCCAGTGAAACATATACAAATATATAAGAAGTAATATACAGAAATGAGAAACAAGATATCTTACCGGTATGTGGCCCCACACAACACTATTGACAAAATAACAAGATAACAATTTTGAATGAAAACAACTTTTATTTACATGCAATTACTTTTCACAACAGGTCATCACATGTTGTGCAGTTTTGCACAACATATGCAAGCTGCGAAGTATCCCTTGGCTGATGGTGAGTCGATTGACCCAGATGACGACGACCAATCACAGGTTGTACCACAGTTGTTTGGACATAACCTGATTTACAGGGATCACTTTGCCAACACTCACTTCTAAGGTAAGGCAAATTATTAAATATTTTCAGCAACAAGACAGTAAAAGATTTAGTACTAAATTAATTAAACTTGAATATAAACATAATTTGAAACTCACAAAGAATGTAATCGATATTTTCATTCTATGGTTGCTATATGTGAATGAGACAGACAGATATTTCATTCAGTAATGGGCCACTGGCCCAAAATACATTAATAACTGTATATATTATGCATAAAGTTACATGCGTTTTACAGAAAAGACATCAGATTTATTTATAACATTTATGTTTGTTGAAGACATTACGTTGACAGAACTGTGTCGTGATGGAGGGTGTTTCAAATATTTATCAAGAAATGTATTCCTCATATCTGGGTAGGCTTACAAAGAAGTAAAACAAACATGTATTTCCTCTTCAATTAAATTAAGATTAATGTTTTTGAGAAACCATCAATATCTCCAAAGTCCTGTGAAATCCAAACAAAGCCAAACCCATATCTAAATTACAATTTATTCTTGATATGAGATGCCCATGCCATGTGTCCAGATTCATCCAAAGACTTTAACATTAAATAAATCTGATGTGGTAATCTACATCTTGGTCTACACCAATATTTACCTTACCTTGACATATAAGTTAGTTGAAGAGGGAATCTGCCACAGTCACCCAGAATATTACAGACAGACAGATATTCTTATTCAGTAAAGGGGCGTCAGGCCCAAAATACAAACATCATTAGATTTCAGTTACTGAGCATATTTTAAGCTGCTCCTCTTCTCTACATGATAGAGGAAATTTCCAACATTATATAGAGTGAGAGTACTTGTGTTTGAACCCTTTAATATATTAACAACAGACATCTGATTATATAGCAATACGGTATTTGTTTCTAATATCAACATATAGTGCACATTCAAGCATAATATGATATATGTCCTCAATAATATTGACATTATTCTTTTACAGTGGCTACACAGCCTTAGATGTCTATCAGCATTAGTGTATCTTCCTGTTTCTATGGCAATTTTAAAATTTGAGCATCTAAATCTGGAATAGCATTTCTTACATGTAAAGGTAAATCACAACATAAGTACTTTTCAACATTCAACAAATATTTGTAGGCTTTGTAGAGATAACATTTAGGTGAAGATTCCACAAAGGTGTATGACTCATGTAAATTATCACATAACCTCTGTTTGAACATAGATATGAAAGCCTTTGAATCTGCAACATTGTGGCTAAGCCAAGCGTAACCCAAACCCAAACCAAATTGAAACAGTACCGTATATGTTTAACCTTACTAGCGCATGTACTTCTCCCACACTCATCGAGTGCCTTAAGCATCATGTGGATACCTACATTAGGCTTGAACCATGTTCAATGAAGTAGATTTGTTGACTTTAAGAGAATATTTGCACGAACCATATTGTTACAAGTATTTTGGCCAGCTTTTAAGAAATATGTACATTTTGAGAAGCATGAGTAGTCTTCTACTCTTCCATAAATTTCTTTAGTTTGTGTTCCATCATTTTTTTTTTTTTTTTTAGTTCAAGAACCTCAATTTCTAATTTCATCTTCTTATAATTAATTTTTTATTGTGTTCATTAAGATTCTGGCAATCTGATTGGTTAACTGGGAACATTTCTTTTGATTTCATTTCCCAATGAATCTAAAAAAATAAGCCACGCCCACCGAACCGGACTACTTTCGGACCTGAGGAATGTCGGGGAATACCTTTACACAGCGAGGGAATTCCCTTGCACTCGGGTACCTTAATGAACTTTGGATAAACATTGAAGTGATACATTGTGGTTAACATAAACAAACAACTCAAAATTATCCGTGAACGTTAATAAAGTGTTTATTTAATAAAAAGTGTTTGTCATAATACATCATTTGACTGGTTACTGTGGTTACCACGTGCAGTCAGCGAACAGTCATCTGCAACTTGTCTTGTTTACATTCCAACAAGATGGCCGATTCCAGGTACGGAAGTTTTGATCTGGGGAATTTTGAGTCGATTTTCGAAGATCAATCTACCGGAAACGTTGCAACTCTTAGCACGGATAACATTGATTTTCCGGATGATTTAGACCTGGAAGAAATTGAAAGTTTGTTAGAGATAACAGCATCAACCAGATCTACAAAACATCGGCAAATCACGAGATGACGTGTGCAATGCAAGTCGATGATAAGCCATCCCAAACACATCGTTTCAAACGTTTATCAAGTAATGATTTACTTCGAATGGACGACTACAGACGATCAACATCCACAAAAAGAAACACAAAATGGGGTGTTAAACTATTCCAAGGTAGATATACACAATTCATATAAATATTATTTTCAAATTCCATCTTACGTATATTTTCTCAAAACGAAACACAGTTCATCAGCACAAAGTTGTATTTTTTAAAATGGAACAATTATCAGAATGAGATTAAATTTTGTAGATCTAACCGAGAAAAATGATTTGCTATAAAGTTACCTAGTTCAAAGTTTACATAGTTGGGTCTGTCATAGTCAGGTTTCTAGATATTGTTTTCGTTCTGTTTATTTAGATTGGTCGTTCGAGAGCGAGGGAGGACTGTGGATTTTCAACAATTACACCAGAGGAACTTAACACAAAGTTGAGATTTTTTCTACACTGAGGCACAGCCTAAAACCAGGAAACAAGATGTGAAAATATGCCGGCTGCACATGCTGCCGAGTATCACAAGAACACTTTACAAAATGTTCGTTCTGCCCTGAAAAAAGACACTTAAATGATATCGGGAGAGATATTGACATTGTAAGAGACAAGCAGTTTAAGTCTGCAAATGATATGCTTGATGCTAAATTAAAGTACAATGTACAACATGGCTTGTCACGTCCCACACAACATAAATCAATCATTGAAACAAGTGATCTGATGAAAATTAGCACTTATCTGCATTCGGCATCCAATCCTGTTATCCTCCGGTACAAAGTATGGTACGACTTGGCCATCCATTTTGTAAGTCGTGGTCTTGAATTTCACCAGCAGCTTACGCCCACATCCTTTGAATTTGCGGTAGATGATAGCAATGTTGAATATGTCACACTGTCCCACGAAACGAAACAAAAACATCCAGGGTGGTCTCAGCAGCGATGAAGCGCAAAGCGACAAACGAATGTACGCAACGAATGATATAAACCAATGTCCCGTCAATGCACTTCGCCAGTTCCTTGACAAAAGTGACCCAAATGCCGGATCACTTTTTCGCACTGTAATAAAGATGCACTTAGTTCTCCAGACGCACACAACATTTGGTATACAGCAACCCCAGTCAAAAATACCAGTTCACTCGTTTCATGTCTGACATATGTCGCAATGCCCAATGTAGTCAGTCATACACTGCTCATTGTCTTCGCGCCACAGCAATCCAAGCCATGAGTGACGCTGGCTTTGAACTTCGTCACATAATGTTTATGAGTGGCCATAGGAATGAAAGTTCCGTGCGTAGTTATAGTCGCCACACAACGACTACTCAAAAACTAAGAATTAGCGAGACCCTTTCCGCCATTGTAACGCCTCGACAAGAGCATGCGCACGTTGGAACATCAGTTCATGGCATCGCAATCCCAGTCACATCACAGCCCCTTTCCACTTGCGCAAATACTGCTGCCACTAACAATCTCAGTTCCACTAACTTCATGTCATCGGGCTTCATTTCCAATTCTCACTTTTCAAACTGTGTCTTTCAGATCGCTGGTAATAATACAAATGTTTGAACTAGAAACTTTGCCGTTACCGGAACGCGTCACGTTGTGTTGTTCCGCTCTGATTCGCAACCCCGATGTTAGCTTGGTTGATTGACAGCTGTTTGGGGGTGCTCTATGCTGATTGGCTAATGGTTTGGTAGGCGTGTCATTTTATGTAAATGAGTCACCTGAGTCATGTCACGCCATTACCGAATTCTTACACTGAAAATGTTAATCGGTGGTAACAAAGATATCTGTTTCGATGAATTTGATTGTGTTTAAATAAAATATTGTTGAAAGCCTATAGTATTTGTTGTTGAATTTAATTATAAGGATTGACTGTGTATTTCTTTCGTTGCATTGAGGTATGAAACTAAAAACCAATGTGCAAACTTTTGTAAGAATCCGCTACGCGGATTCATACAGTTTGCACATTGGTTTTTAGTTTCATACCTCAATGCAACGAAAGAAATACACAGTCAATCCTTAAATGATTCAGTTCATCACATTCAAGGCATGGTTCAAGATTGGATCTTCTTGCTTGGGGAGCACATCTTCCACTACTTGGTGCCGCAGTGACTGTGTGTACGGCCTTGACAGTGGGAACTGCTGCATCACTCGGATTGCTTGGAGTCACCGCCACATCTGCCACACTGGTGACCATTTCCAGGCACCCTCCCACTGCTGTCAGTGCCTGGATGTCTAAAAATGACATGGCATCAGTGAAATTTTAAATAAACTATAATCAGTTTTACTTGTTATCATGTATTCAATTATAAATATCAAACATTAAAAGGCAGTCAAGGGATAAATGTTGGAAAGAGAGCTTTATTAATCTTCTTGATATGTGATTTTTACATTTTGGATTTCGTCAATAGTTTATTTTGAAAATAAAATTTGTTATCAATATTTGGAATGTGATGCAACCAATTTTAATGAAGGAATTATCTAATGACATACAGTAAAGCTGAATGTTTTTACAAACCTTGACTGAGTAGACTCATTTATCTGCAGTAGAGTTGAGTCCATTGAATCTGGTATTCCTGATATGGACACATTGTCCTTCCCAAGTATGTCCCACATGACTTCTGCTGTTTCAGTTAAAAGTGGACAAGGTGACGGCCCACCACCTGCAATGTATAGATAATTTCATAATTACCCATGGGTTGAAACATAATCAGACGTAAGCGAAATTCATATTTTTTCATGAGGGTCTATTCAACTTATTTTGTCAGGGGGACTTTGCGGGGGTGAATATATTTTGTTCAATTCAAGACCCTGTAAACAGCCTAATTTGCACACTGACCAATGTCATTTATCACTTGCACTTCTTTTGGTAAGCTCTAAATAATGTCACATACTAGTAAGTAATAATATGATCTGACATTGCCTATATAATCTATACTCATACATCATTCTCTCATTATTATTATTACCATTGTGGCAGACACCAGTTCTGAATAGTTTGTTGTGAATAGTATATATTGTAAATAATATATTATGATACATATGTATCACTGATTGCCATCTGTATCAGTGGTGCCACAAAGTGATAATTAATTATTGTATTGAGAACATGTAGTGTACTTTATAACAAATAGAGTTATCGCCCTTGATGAATTCTTTATGTAATCAAGACAATGATTTTATGCCTCATTAACAAAGATATTTATATGCGAATGTGAATGTGTAATTGTAAGTTACTCGTATGTGAAAGATGCATCATGTTTTTATGATATTACCTTATGTTATTGTTTTGTGTATTGCAGGGTGTCGTTACCTCTCTAACTGCAAATAAAACCTCACACCCGTAGCCTGTGTTTGAACGTCATTCTTACCCATCACAACCCGGTTACACCATGACCATTTATTACTCAATTTATACTCCTTCAAAGTAATCACTTTTCATCACACACAGACTGTCCAAAATCAAAAGTATGGACCATAAATCTATATTTGAGCTCTTACCTGTAGATACAGCCCCTTTCTTATATGCTGCAATTTCAGACTTGGACTTCGACTGGGTATTATGCCACTTTTCTCCAGTTCATCATTTGTCCTGACACATCCTGGCAGAAAATGAAAAAAACATTTCATGAAACAATTGAGGACACAAATATGAAATCAAATATTTTCATTTACATTAAATTCACATTTTTAAATTCATGATGTAATGGTATTGACAACCCAATTATGATATTAACAAAGGTTCAGTCTGAAGGTATGATAAGGGACCACTTGGCCCACTAATATTAGTCACATTTCACAATATTAGTGCTATTTTTCAACATACTATTGTTAATATTAACATGAAAACATCAATGTTGACTCTGTGTATGCCTCTGGTTGGAATTGAACCAACTCCACAAAATGGACTGCCATTCAAAAGCTTTAAGGGAGTCAAAATAATGAACAATAAATCATAGGGGTCAGTGTTTGATTAAATAAAATAATGGTACACATGAGAAATATTCTGCAAACACAACAAAACGAATGGGTCATTTCTTCATGAAAAGTACTGCAGTACAATAAAAGGATAATGTGTGAGTCTTTCACACTGGGTAAAATAAAATAGTCTTTCACACTGGGTAAAATAAAATGAAAATGTGTGAGTCTTTCACACTTGGGTAAAATAAAATGATACATGTGTGATTACTTCACATGAAAACCTGCGATAGAAATATCTTACCTGCCTTGATAAATACCTGAATATCAACCTATATTTCTAAGATAAATTTACAGAATTATCAACATGTCAAACCAACCCTAATTCACTGTTATCATTTTCATTCACAAAAAAATCTACATTTGACTAGATACAACAAAACTGGCCCAAATACATTGCTTTAATGTTATTTCAATGAACATACTAAGCATGTCGGTTGTAGTATACTTGTAAGCTGTTACAACAGAAGATGTGTAACATTTAATTTCAGTATTTGTTACTTCAAATGATTATAATCAGTTGATATGCACAAACAATATGATGTTTGAATGCATAAATCCAATATCACTCGTCAAAGTTTTGATGGTAAAAGTTCCGCCCGTAACCCCCGCTTGAAATGTATTCTATTTATTAGGATTATTTCAAGGGTTTAGGGTAATGTTTGGGGTTGGATTTTAGGGTTTTAGGTTAGGTATAGCCTGTTTATAAAAAAACATAGGCGGATATTCTCAGGCATATAATGATTAGAAATAAATACGGGGGTTACGGGTGGATCCTTCCGTCTTGAGATGGGTGATCGAAAATAGCACATATGAACCATCTCGCTTTTAATCTTGCACTTACTTCAACGTTTAAATTCTTTACAAATCAATAAAAATACATTAATTATTGTAGAGGCAAATACTTTACAGTTACATATACAAGGTGATAACATTTTAAAGTGCACTCAAAATTTACGATCGTCACTTACCTGTGAAGGTGGCATTGATCTGCTTAGTAATATGCGTCCAAACTTCCTTCTTTCGCGCAGATGTCACGCCCGGTCCAAACTTGCCGAGTAACACAGCCTTGTTTTTCCTCAACAAGGCGAGTTAAGTACAACGTCATCTAAGAATATTCTTAGCATAAATTTGTATCCAATAATCCCATGCGTTTCTCACTAAGAAAATTCTAAGAATTTTAAAATATCTCAGCTAAGATTTATGCTTAGTGGCTTGGTGGATTGCTACTTAAGATAAATTCTCAGCTAAGAATTCTTAAGGAAACTTAAGCATAAAACTACGAAAATTCTAAGAAGTTTAGGAATCCGGCCCCAGGTGACTTCTTCCAGGTGAATTTCAGATTCTGTCCAGCAACTTTGGCACGCTTAACATGGCCGTGGAATTCCTTGTTTCATCATTGACATACATCACCAGAGGACCATCTAACATATATATGTACACGCAAAATGCTACCATGAAAAGCCTCCACTTAATCAAACCCCAACCTTTCGAATTAATTTGCATTATATAAACGACTGAAAGTAGAACGAGGGTAGTGGTCTCTGTTATCAGACATGATCATCTGGTCAGGCGGTCAAGACTCTGGATGTCTTGTTTTATTTAATCAACTACTCCAAAGGAATAGGAAAGGACTGGCACAGCAAAAGTAATGGTGACTATGACCGTGTCTCAAGCATTGAGCTCTGAGCTCCAGATTTCATTAAGCGGATTTATTACTCGGGCCGAAGTGTGTCTTGAAACTGGGCATTCTGAAGTTTGTTTCGAACTTGCATTCCAAGATAGATGTAGGCCTGATCTTCCGCAAGATGCTCAATAACTCCTCCCCTTGTAGCTTTACCAATCCATCATTAATTACCCTGACTCTTCAAATGAAGAGTATTACATTTGTCGAGTCCAAATGTCATGTCAGTATCATTAGAAAAGAACTTGACAAGGACAACCTGCTCTTTCAAATTGTTTATTATTATTATGTCACAGAGTTTGGCCATATTTTATCATTAAGTTCGTCGCAAAACTACTGATGCGGCGTTATAACAATCACTGTCAACAGAAAGGGACAAATATAAATTACTCAGATGTAAAAGAACAATATCTAGCTGGATCTTTCCTTTTACAGATCGGGGAAATTGTCCTGTTATTATGATAATGATATTGTCATGATCTCGTTCATGAAACAGTTCTTTTCGTATTTCTCTCCTGAGTGTTAAATACAGTTCACTTAATTCAGTCTTATCTTCTGGAGACTGCAGCTGTTTTACCTCCATGATCAGAGCACACAACTCAAACACTGTTGGGTCACAGGGCATTCGTATGTCACGTGTGGTGGCCTCTTCCTCACACTGTAGCAGTACCTCTGGGTCGACAGTTTTGACGTGGTCTGCCTTGTCGTATAATGTTGGTAACGAATACAACACTGCTGGTTTACCATGCAGACCTGGTGGGGTTTACTTGTTGGCTCTCATATGATGAAAATTCCATGTGTGTGCCAGACTTCTGAGCTCATCTTGAAACAGACAATTCTAATACTGAATGACATATATTTAACATACTGGTAAATATAATAATCTTGACACTGATTTATACATACATTACATACATGCATTATTCGAGAGGATATAGGCACGCTTCTTTGAACTTGTAAAACATCGGTGGTGTTTGGTAATGACAATAACATCTACATACCTGTATACATCGCAGAAAAACAGAACTGTACAAGATTCTTGTCTATGAAATCGCCTGCAAAATAGCCGTCATCCGTAATCTGTTTGAAGAGATCCATCCAGAACTGTGCCCATTGCTTCACGAGAATACACCACCACAACTCTATCCTTTGGTTTGTGTTGGTTTGGAACCACAAAGGAAACTTTTGTGACCTGAGAATCTATCAGTATGTTGGCTTCTGTAATAAACGCTGCATGTGTTCTACTGATGTGTTTTCTGTTCCCAGATCCGATCGAACTCGTTCAGGACATCCGTTTAGTCTTCTTACAGCTTCAGTATAGTAGCCAGCGATGACCTTAGGGTCATTATCTGTCGCCCAAGCTTCAAGCCAAATAACATACCTTGTTGAAAAGGCATCAATGCATCCGTATATACAGATACCGTAGGGTTTCAGTTTATCGTAACCATCCATGTGCCATACAGAATTTGGTCCTGACGAGATATAGGTTTGATGTACGAATGCACGCTTTTTGCGACAGTTGACTCCATCAGGATCTATGATATGAAATAAACATCGAACGGTCTCTTTGTCTACAACATAGCCCTTTTTCCTGACACACACGATGCATTCAACGGTATCCGGTGTTGCCGACCAGAAGAGTTACACTCGTTCAAAATATACAAAGCAACTTGCAGAATGTCTGTGCATTGATTTCTCAGAAACAACTTACACTTGGATAGACATCGTTTTAAAGTTCTGTTGCTTATAATCATCTTGTGGTCCTGGGCGAGTATTTCGTTGTTCGTCAGTCCAAGGAAAAGTATGTACTAACGAGTGTAACACGATCCATTTTGTCACAACAACCACCTGCCGTCACTTGTGACAGAACATGTACACAATATATATGCATTCCAAGAAAGCATAATATGTTGAAATTTCAAGTTAGTATTTTTAAATTTCAAGTTAGAATCTTGAAATTACAGAATCTTGAACTAAACATCTTGAAATTTCAACTAAATATCTTGAAATTTCAAGATACTTTTCTAGAAAATTCAACTAAATATCTTAAAATTTCCACTTAGCATCTTGAAATTTCAACTTAATATTTATCTTGAAATTTCCAGAAAATTACAAAAACCGCATGGCCCTAAAAAGGCTTCAGTATATTAGGGCAACGCTACACTATTATTCATCATCTTTTATGTTGAAAATTCAACTTGCTATCTTGAAAATTCAACTACAGTATCTTGGAAATTCAACTTAGCATCTTGAAAATTCAACTTAGCATCTTGAAAATTCAACATCCCATCTTGAAAATTCAACTTACTATCTTAAACATTCAACTTAGCATCTTGACAATTCAACATCCTATCTTGAAAATTCAACTTACGATCTAAATTCAATTTAGTATCTTGAACATTCAACATCCTATCTTGAAAATTCAACATCCTTTCTTGAAAATTCAACTTAGTATCATAAAAATTCAAGAAAATTAGTACTTAAATGAAATGTCCAAATTCTCTGTACACGTATTGTGGCTGATGACAATGGAGCAAAGCAGAAACAATATCATCTCTGTGTATTTTTGTAGTAACGTTAGGATGGGGTTACTTCTGTCTGGCAAGAATTATAGGATTGTTATAGGATGTTTATATAGCGCAACTTCACGGGAGAAAAGGCCATTCTAATATCATGGAAGTGGCTTTGTTCATTTTGCAACAGTGTTACACATCGGGTAATTGTGATGGTTACAGGTGGATGCATCGTAGATGTCAGTCTAATGGACTATAGTTTGAAAGGAAACCATTTTGATATGATACCTTGCAGGCCGCAGTTATAGGCTCGAGAATTACGTAATTAATATAACTCGGGGAAAATAATCTGTCACTCCCAGTCACTGACTCGTCCGGAGCCACAGCTACCCAATACTTCAATGTGACAATACTTGACATTGACGACAATCCACCGGTCTTCTCGCAGATATATTACTATTCCACAGTTGATGAAAATTCTTCTTTTGGTAAGAACATTATGTTTAATGTATCGAATCGAGGTCATATATACATTACATGCATGTAGGAAAACTCTATAAGTACTCTATTTTTCCTATAAAGTTGGACTACTTCCTGAATGTGGTCGCCGTTCTTCCTTCCCAGTTAATAACCCAATGGATCTATTTTCATGTGGGGAAAAGGGGAAGGGGCGGGGAAGGATTTGTTTGACTCATTCACTCAAAACAAAATAATGGTTTCCTTCAATCCATTTTAATTAATATAATTTGATTAATATGTATTAGTCAGCTGTTGATAGGAATAATCATTTACGTCAGACGTATTTTGATATACATGTATACTTGAAATCGTATGAGAATAAATTTTACGGGTCATGGAAAAATAGAAAACATTATTGCTGTCATAAGTTAAAGTAACAATTTCAGACACTTTCGACCCTGTTTTGGCCTGTATGATATTCCTTTCCCACAGAGGTTACTAGTCATATCTTCCTACCATCCTCTGTTCTAATACGGCCCTTTCATGGTGCGAGTGTTCAGATTCGTGATTGGTTGCAATCTGATTTAGCTGTGACATCAGCGACGTTGTTTCAAAGTGCATTCATGACCCACTCGTGTTATTCCGGGACAAGCCGAAAAGCGACTCGTGCCTCTCTGGAAGGATTTCATATTGGCGTAGGAACATCAGAACTACTTCAAACAGGAACGATAACTCTATTCCTGTTTGATTCCAATGATACTTAATATCACCGAAGTACTCAAACATTGTATTGCTGTTTTGTTTATTTATTTTAATGAATTAAACCTCGTTGATACAACTAAAAGAAGGAGAAAAACATGTTTGCTAAAGACATATTCTGACGTAATTATTACCAGATGTCCACCTTAAATTTCCAATTATATTTCAGAAAAGGGTTTAATAATGACAAATGCGACTTGTTTTATTGAATATGCAAACACAATTTATTACAAAACCCAGCTACATTAAATCCCAAAGCAGAAACACAAAAATGACTTTTAAAATATTTCTCAAACTGAACATTCGTGTAACCTTGCTGTCATACCCAAAGTGGAATTTTGAATGAATTCGCTAACAAATCTATGAATGACCGAAAAGTCAGACTAAAAAATATTCCCAGAGATGTGAAATATATGCCAAATGTTAAAGATTAAAGTTGATTAGTTACATATAGATATAATATTATTGTTTTGAAACTCGTAGCAATTTATAATTACATTTCCTAAAACTGTGGGAAGTGCACGTACAATCACCACAACAAGCTCACAAGAACGCCAGAAATACACTCAGTTGGACCCATGAAAGCCGTTATGTCAACAAACTCATGTGCGTGTATTTAAATCTCTCACAGTTAATCGCATGATTCTTTTCAAAAAATTCACATTAGACTGCACAATTCTGTTAGCTACATTCATAGTAATTTCAATCTGACGATATATATTTTTCATGATTTTTAAAACAACAACATAAGACCATAAACGATATAAGTAGTCGGGATTATTTTTATCAAAGCACCGCCACCATTACGCGCATTCTGATTGGTTTGTCGTATTTACGAGGGAGGACCATTTGCTGGTAGAAGAGCCAGGTGTGCGAAATTGAAATTTCACTGCACACGCTTGTTGGTTACCTGGCTGGTCTACCAGAAAGTGGTCCTCCCTCCTAAGAAGTAGCGAACAGTGACAACAAAATAATGATTGTTTGTTAAACAACCCTTTTCTTCGGGTGTCCAAAATTATGAGACAAATCATCAGAGTCGGTCTGTCGATTTCATGTGACTGTGCAAAGTTTGATTTTGTTGCATGTAATATATTTTGTGTTAGTGAGCAATTCATCGGTCTCAAAATGAAGTCAAACGGACTATACATAGAAGATGATTTCCAACTTTTATTCAAATGTCCAAAATATTCCCAACAAAGATCTGACTGTGTTTCAAATCATTTGACTCAACCACCGACAACGGAAACCTTCATCCGACTGTCATCGGACAATATCCATATTTTAAAATTATTGAGTAAATATCTTTCACTAGTCCTCCGTATAAGGAATAAATAAATAAAACATTAATTAATACTAACCTATACTCAGCTTTACCGAGTATGTATTTACTTTTGCCAAATGCATGTATTATGGGCCTTGGGCCTAAATTACCGAAACCTGTCTGTATGTCTGCATTATCATGCCATTTACAGTGAATATACTAAACCTCGCTGTGTCCGACTCTGACGTCGCCTCTGATGACTCTCTGCAACTCAACATCGTCGATGGAGATTCAGGCTCCTTGTATAACTTGTCCGACAGTCAACTCTCAGTGGATGGGAGCAGCCTCGACTACGAGAACCTCTCCGACATTGACTATACCTACACGCTGACGATAACGACGGAAGGAGGCACGATGACTAGGACGGCAGTTATAGTAGTTGCGGTAAGAGAACAGCAGAATTTAAACAGCGTATTTATGATATTTACTCTCAGATGTGGAAGAATGATTTAAATTCTTTGAGTGAAACTAGATTATATTTGCAAATTAAAGATTGTTTAAATTTTGAAAAGTATCTAGTACATATTGATATAAGGAAATATAGAATTGCTCTTACAAGGTTCAGATTGAGTTCACATACCCTGATGATTGAAAAGGGCAGATGGACTACACCTAAAACACCATTACACAATCGCCTGTGTCCATTTTGTGTGAACGATGTTGAAGATGAATACCATATCTTGCTCATTTGTCCAAAATATTTAAGTTTAAGAAATCGTTATCTACCAAAGCATGTCACTGCCAGACCAAGTATGATAAAGTTTGTGAACACGTTACAAACTACTAATGTACAACTATTGATTAGTATTGCTAAATGTGTTTATCATATCTTTAAAATGGAAAGTACAATGAACATGCTGTAATTATTTACTCTTGGGTTACCATCCCTCATTTCTCTGTTAAATTATCGTATATCAAACTATATATGTACATCCACAAATACCCACGACTGTGCAATCATACAAAAAATTGTAATCGCTGTTTTTGGCCCATGGCCTAAATAAACCATCTGTCTGTCTGTCTGGTAACTAAGCTATGACTAATTATGAGTTTTTACCTGCAGGAAAAATAGTTTTATTGAATACATATTTCTGCAACTGGGGACTGACTATTTATTCAATAACACATCGCATTGTTTTATTGGTTTAAATTAAATATTTCTCTCCGATCATTTTACTTTTCAAAACATGTAAATTTCCATTCTTTTTACCATAACACGAAGTTTCACTGTTTTTAACAATATTGTTAACAAGCAGATTCGAAAAATGCAATCATTTGAAAACTTCCATCATGAAGAAAATGAAAATGAAGAATTGAAATGTGCTCTAAACAAATGTTTTTACTTAATATTACTAACTATTTATTGACCCGTTAAGATTCGGGTCAAAATTGATTTTCAGTACCCATGCTTGTCGTAAGAGGCGACAAACGTGATCGAGTGGTCAGGCTCGCTGACTTGGTTGAAAGATGTCATGGTATCCCAATTGCCTAGATCGATGCTCATGCTGTTGATCACTGGATTGTCTGGTGCAGATTCGATTATTTACAGACCGCCACCATATAGCTGGCATTGCTGTAACATTGCTGGCTGCGGCTTATATCTAACTCACTCACTCACTACTATTTACTCAAATAGTTTCTGTGCTAATGCATCAGATGTTTTGTAATTCAGCCTTGCAATACAGGACTTATGCCAAGACCGCTATATTGTATTTTGCGTTCATTTTCCGTCTAGGTGCAGCCAGTAAATGAATTCCCACCCCAATGGTCCACACCAGTGGATGCTATGGGCTACTTCCCCAACATCACCGTGTATGAGAACGTCACTGTCGGCACCGAGGTCATCAGGTTGACCGCTACTGACGCGCAGACAAGGGCAAAGACGGGCAACTGGCTTACCAACTTGTTGACAACGGTAGGACAGGTTTCTTCATTAGCAATAGAGTCATTGAACATAAACCATGAATAACCTTAGAAGGGTCGGTCAGCCGATGAGAAACACAGAAAATAAAAATGTTGCCCTAATGATTTGTAAGTCATGTGCACACCATCCTTCATGGTGGCTATGACTTGTGTACATTAACGTTTGTTTAGGTAATGAAATGTGAATACTTGCATTGATGAAGTGGATGTCTTGGGCACCAAATCCTTTATGGAGGTTATGGAATGTGCATATAATACTCTATGGAGGTTATGGAATATGCACATCATCCTTCAAGGAGGTTACAGAATGTGCATATCATTCTCCATCGAGGTTATCTTCATTCATGGATGCCATATTACATGAATATGAGCTTTCATGGTGATTAGAAACAGTGTCTTGCTCTCTTGAAGCATATATAATGTACATCCGTGTACGTTCCTGTGATGAATGAGGGCACATTAATTAAAGGCACACCATGAACACAAGGCATGTTTATGGGATAGTGGAGTTGTAGCGTATTTATGAATACGTGTGGTACGTACGTGCTGAGGGGCAGTGTGGCGGCTTAGTGGCTAAAGCGTAGACTCGATTCCCAACATGGCTTCAATGTGTAAAGCCCATTTCTGGTATCCTTCGCGGCGATATTGCTGGAATATTGCTAAAAAGCAACGTTAAACTAAACTAACTCACTCACAGAAGTTATAAAGGTATGAACACGAGCAGATCAACTGTAATACTATATTACCAAAGAAATACGCTGCAACAACTGCCATTCCCATAACGACATATTTATGTTTTGAATGGTTATTGATCCGTATTATCATTACAGGATCATCGATAGTCAGCACATTTACCTTGGACGATAATACCGGAGCGTTGAGAGTCTCTGGTTACCTTGACAGTGACGCTGCAACTGGCGGTCAAAACGTCTACGAGCTATCAGTCAGCGTTACCGACATGGGTAACGACCCACGTGTCATAAAGGGCAAGGTCAAGGTATTTGTGCTCAACTCCAATGACAACCCACCACAAGTGACATCACCAGTTCGTGCTGTTCGTGTGCTGGAGAACGCAACAGTCGGTGACGACCTTCTCGTGATACCCACATCTGACATCGATGGCGATGACGTCACACTCACTATTATTGAAGGCGACGATGTCGTTGAATTCAGGGATTCGACGCTGGTTTTGAAGACGGCTGTGAAGGATATCCCCGGATCATGTCCAACACTGATCATACGGTTAGTTGCCGATGGCTGATATGTGGATGTAATGAATATCCATCACGCATCTTTGTGATGGTCTCATTTTGGATATTCAAAAATAGTCGGGGGTGGGATTAGGTCTGTTTTGGCATTGAAAACAGTACTTTTTCACTTTGTGTTCATCCGGTTAACTTAGTTTCTGTCATTAATTATATAATAGCATAACTGAAGTACATTTATAAGCAAGAGAGTACCGTTGTAGCAAGACTAAGATATATTTATTTTGTGTTGCCAAGTGATGAGAGCTATAACCACCCTCGGTCCTCCTGGGAATGATATCTAGTCACTGGATGGTTGAGGATAAGGTTGATATATAGATAGTCATTGAGTTCATTTAATATGTTTCCCAAGAGATAAACGTCATGTTTATGTTTATGCCATCTAATGCAACTGACATGTCCGGGCTTCAAACATCCAATAACACCACCGTTAATCTGGACTGACGTAATGTTAATGGGCACTATAAAGCTATAGCATAAACGTAAAACTTCAATAGTACCGTACGGTAATATTCCGTAGAACTCACACGTCACATCTCGCCTCTCGGGAATGATGTGACATCGCGCTTGAATCCCGTACGACCTGATACAGCGGATTCTGGTTTGCAGAATGTGGACAAAAACAGACATCATCGAAATTGTTCCGAGAAATATAGCTCCAACGTTATATTGTATTAGTGTGTCATTTCATGATGCCATATTTCATATTTGTGGATTGGGGACCAAAGATACACACTTAGAAGTAATTATATGCATTGATAAATCCGAAAGATGTTTTCCAAGCAGGGAGACTTCAGCAGAAACTAATTTTACAATATCAATGGGTGTTTAGTTTGGAACCTCGTCACGGCAGATAAGCATCGTGTTTAATTTTGATCTTGGTTTCAATACTTGCCCCAGTGGTTAACACAGATGACCACACAGCTATTACATAATCTCACCAAAAGTAGAATATGCTTCGACTGCTTCCTATATATGCTAATAGCATTGAAGAAACTTTGGTCGATAAATAATGGATT
Organism: Haliotis rubra; assembly: GCF_003918875.1. Taxonomy (NCBI): domain Eukaryota; kingdom Metazoa; phylum Mollusca; class Gastropoda; order Lepetellida; family Haliotidae; genus Haliotis; species Haliotis rubra. The sequence goes on from NW_025767104.1 coordinate 77,430, forward strand.
CAATTTGAAACTAAGAACTAGTTTTGGCTAGGTCCAAAGCCTACAGCTTGGGTCAGCACGTACGCCCTCTTGTTTGCTTGTTTGCTTATGTTGTTTATGTGTTTGTTAGGTTGTTTGCTTGCTTGCCTTCTTGCTTGCTGGCTGGCTGGCTTGCTTGCTTGCTGGCTTGCTGGCTTGCGTGCTTGCTTGCTGGCTGGCTGGCTTGCTGGCTTGCTTGCTTGCTTGCTTTCTTGCTGGCTTGCTGGCTTGCTTCCTTGCTGGCTTGCTTGCTTGCTTGCTTCCTTGCTTGCTTACTTGTATAGTTATTTCCTGATATTTAAACGGTGTACCCTTTGTCAGAGCCAGCGATGGAAAATACAACGTCGACTACAGCTACCTGGTGCAAGTCACCACTGTCAACGTCGATGAGGCATCTGTATCCTTTGCCAAGACGTTTGCATTAGCCGAGGAGACACCGGTTGGGACGGTGCTGGGAGGAATGTTTACAGTGAAAAGTGACGGTGGCTCCACGCTGCAATACACGCTCAGTGGTAAATATCAAGTGTTAGATCTCAAGGCAAATGTGGAGACAGCGCACAACTCCCTCTGTTCCCATATTGGTCCACTGCTTGCTGTTAATGAGTTTCAAATTGACTTGGAATTGTACGTTTGCGTCAAGTTTTAAAAGCGCTGTGAACTGTACAGATTTGCCAAAAGGCTCTTCTCCCGGAGGACCAATTCGCACAATGTGAGCGAGCGAGTATGGTTTTACGCCGCTTTTAGCAATATCACGGCTGTGGACACCAGAAATGGCCTTTATACATTGTACCCATTTTGGGGAATTAGTTATCTACATCGGTTGGACGTCTTGTGTCCCAGGGTAACTGTATTTTATTGTCACTTATTTTACTGCCCCAGGTAACGGTACTGGTGTGCTGGAAATGGATTACAGGACTGGAGAAGTGACCGTCAAACAGCGGATTGATCGGGATGGGCGTAACGGACTGACCGTCATCAAGGACGTCACAATAGCCATCACTGACAACTTAGACCGCGTCATTAGCAACACTCTCAACATCACCATCATCGATATCAACGACAATGTACCAACTTTCAGTCAAAGCATATACAAAGTTTCGGTCAAAGAAAATTCAACAGATGGTAAATCTGAAATATTTGTTGCTTTGATAAAGATTACAAACGTTACAAGTGAACTGTCGAGGGTTTTGGTTGTTATTTTTGTGTGTAAAATATGACTCCCTTCGCGATTAAGTCATTTGGAATTCTATGAAAGCCTAAGTTTAAACAGTTATGGTGGCATTTCAATGGGGATCGGTTGTGACAAAGCAATCCCACCAAAATATCAGAGTAGTCGGGTAGGTCACCATCAGTGACGACTTTAATTTGGGTGCGTCGTTGCTGAATATCAGTACGCATGCCCATAGTGTATTGCTCATATCTACAGCCACATGGTCGCGTGGACCAGGTTCGAGAAATAGTGATCTTTTTTTTTTTATCACTTTATTTCTTTTTGATCTGGGTACAGCATATCATGCACATTTAACAAGTCAGCATTTTTGTTGCTTTATATAGGAGTCAAATTACAAAGTCATTATCTATGTAAATAGATTGTGGCAAGACGACCAAAATGTAACAAAACTGTCGTATTTGCAGTGAGAGTATGCATTAAATTTGTGTAAGTGGTAATTGTAAATCAATTTTGGTTTCAGACTAGCGAGAGAAGGTACAATGTTTGCTAACTTTCTAGAATATATGTACTCTTTAGTTAATATGAAAATACAATTCAGTACATCATTTCTTCTCTCTTTGAATCCGAGAATAATGGTTTCTGCGTTTAATTTCAAATGGGTGTTTCAAGTGATCTTGATAAACACGCAGTTTTACCCCAATCGACCATCCATTCTTTACTTTTCTTTGAAGGTTCTGTCTTGTCGATTACCTGCAATGACGAGGACACAGGCCGTAACGGAATGTGTGTTGTATCTCTGACGAATGACGACAGCGGATGGTTTAGTTTTAGCAACAACTCGCTGTTTGTCAAAGGCTCGGACATTGATTACGACAGTCTGTCTGAGGTGGACAGTTACATCACATTGACCTTAAGTGCCGTGGACCAGTCAGATGTCTTTCCAAGATTTACAAGTCAAGCGACGGTATTTGTACAGGTAACACGTTTCAGAATGTAATAAGCATATTAATTCACATAAAAGGTTCAATAATTAGGCTTGTTTTATTGTTTATCGCCGCACTCAGCAATATTCCAGCAATATGGCGGCGATCTGTAAATAATCGGGTCTGGACCAGACGACCCAGTGATCAACAGCATGAGCTGACATGTTTCAACCAAATGAGCGAGCCAGACCAAAACATCCTGTTATTCGCCTCTTACGACAAGCATGGATTTCTAAAGACGGGTCCAAAAGCCATTTAAGAGGAGAGGGAGAGGTCGTATTGACGTTTCCAACGTTTGATAGCACAGCTGTATTCAGTAACATAACGATGACAACCACCAGGTCCCAGACTAAACAAAACGTGTACATTATTTGAGTCCAGCAACTTATACACAGGAAGGGAAGCAAAGTGCCCCATGGTAACATCAGCAGTGATAAGTCAGTAAGTTTAGTTTTACGCCGCACTCAGCAAAATTCCAGCCATATGGCGGCGTCTTTAAATAATTGAGTCTGGACCAGACAACATGAGTCCAACAACATGATCCAGTGATCAACAGCATGAGCATCGCTCTACGCAATTGGGATACGATGACATGTGTCAACCAAGTCAGCGAGTCTGACCACCCGATCCCGTTAGTCACCTCTTACTACAAGCCTGGGTTACTGAAGACCAATTCTAACCCGGATCTTCACTGGTATCGGCTGTGATGAACCGTTTGCTGTATTATTTGTCATACATACCAGCACGCATTTACCTGAATAGACTACACATCACATGAATGATTTCATGATTGAGTCACTTCCAGTCAATGAGATAAATAAAAACGTGTTTTTTGTTTCAGATTACATTTGTAACTGCTTTGTCCGATTAAGCTTATTGCATTATTTCTGAGTTTCGGCATCAAGTTGGTAAATCACTCATTTAACATCTTTACTTGATTTTAGATCGAACCTGTAAATGAGTTTCTCCCCGTCATCCAAGATGAAGCTTTAGAGCTGGAGGTGAAGGAGGATATCAGCATTGGGTCCCTTGTCCTCGATGTCACCGCCACCGACGGCGACAAGGGGGTGGACGGGGTGCTCATGTACAGCCTCATTAGTGCTGTTGACGGTTTGTAATTCAGCTCCACAGAACAATTCAATTTAGCAACACCAGTTGCAATCTGGGAGTTTGTATCTGAGTAGGCATGACGTAATCCTATATTCGTATTGCTGACTAAGGGCCAGTGATGCATGCAGTTAGAAAAACACAGAATAAGTACATATGACCCCGTGAGATGTCAGTGTCACAAACCGCGTCCGTGGTGTAGTGGTTATAGTGTCCGTCCGGAGAGCGGAAGGTCGCGGGTTCGATCCCGGCCGCGTCATACCAAAAGACGTTAAAACGCGGTACTTGTTGTTCCCTGCCTGGCGCTCGGCATTAATGGGTACAACAAGGACTGGTCAGCTCGGAGTAAGTATAATGTGTCTGAGTGGGGTATTCATGCTTCACTGCGGCATGCTATTTCAGTGAAAAAGCATCCTGATAAAATGCTGCTGCTGCTGCAATTGCTAGTCTGGCTTCGCCACGCAGTCGTGATATCAATGGAATATTATATTACTGAGGAAAGCATTATATATTCCTTTATACCTCAGAGATTGATGGTTCCAATGGTGTTTGATTAAGCTAAGAACACTCATTGAGGCTTTTCAAAGGCTTTGGTAGTTTCAGCAATACCCAATGATCATTAATTAGCAAAACTGTTTTGGGTCACGCAAAATATTGTCTCACTTCTATGTCTTTGTAGATTCTTCAAATGACGCTATGAGCAGATTTGAGATGTCCTCAACAACAGGAGAGCTACGGACCCTTGCTGTCCTTGACAGTGACATATCAACTGGTGGCGTTAGCTATTATGTTATTAAGTACAAAGTTAAAGATGGCGGAACACCAAGCAAGGAGGCACAAAGCCAAACGAATCTCACTCTGATCCCTGTAAACGAGTACCCGCCTGTTATTCAAAACTTCCAGTCGAGTGTGGATGTCAATGAGAATGCAGCAATGTCGTCGTTGGTGTCTACGTTGAGTGCTGGTGATAAAGATGGCGATGCAGTGACGTTTTCTGTCACGGGAAATCTTTTCAGGTTTTCTGGATCCAATTTGACTCTATCGAAGAAACTGGACTTTGAGACCGACAACATGCAAATGTTTACAGTGAGGTAACGAGAACTTATACAATGTAGCGTTAATGACACACACACATACATCATCCTAAAACCCGTGAAGGTCCGGGTTAAAATGAACTTTCAATGACCCGGGATCGGGTGGTCAGGCTCGCTGGCTTGGTTGACACATGTCATCGGTTCCCAGTTGCGCAGGTCGATCCTCATGCTGTTGATCACGGGATTGTCTGGTCCAGACTCGATTACTTGCAGACCGCCGCCATGTAGCTGGAATATTGCTGAGTGCGGCGTAAAACTAAACCCACTCACATCATCCTAAAAAAAAGTAAGGCATCATGACCCCACAATACTTACTGTTAGCTGCTTTTTATTGAAAGCGTTTTGATATAAGACACTCCTCTCTAACACCCTGCCATAACAAGGGATTGCTATGACTTAGGTATGTGGTATGATTAATATGATATAACGATATAAATATTATTATAAACAGTGAGTGAGTGTGTGAGTTTAGTTTTCCGCCGCGCTCAGCAATATTCCATCTGTCTGTAAATAATCGAGTCAGTACAAAACAATCGAGTGACCAACTGCATCAGCATCGATCTACGCTATATGGATACGATAACATGTGTCAACCAAGTCATCGAACCTGACAGTCCGATCCCGTTAGTCTCCTTTTACGACAGGGGCGGTGGGGTAGTCTAGTGGTTCAAGCGTTGGCTCGTCACGCCGAAGACCCGGGTTCGAATCCCCACATGGGTACAACGTGTGAAGCCCATTTCTGGTGTCCCCCGCCGTGATGTTGCTGGAATATTGCTAAAAGCCAAACTCAGTCAGTCCTTTTACGACAGGCATGGGTTGCTGAAGATCAATTCTAGCCCGGATCTTCACAGGTTGATATAAACAGAGTTAACAGCGTAAACAGACGGACAAAACAAACTATTTGTGGGTCCCATCCACCTGCTGTATATTAAGGAGTCCATGAGTATGGTTTTACGCCGCTTGTTGCAATGTCCCAGCAATATCACTGCGGGTGACACCAGAAATTGGCTTCAAACATTGTACCCATGTGGAGAATCGATCCCAGGTCTTCGGTGTGGCGAGCAGACACTAAAACCAATGGGCTACCCACCGCCCTTATAATTAGTGGAAAGGCATACACCGAACTACGGTACTAATGTATTAAACTAAAGTTAGTTATCCGTTTTGTGTCCCTTATAATCAAGCAATTCAAGATCATTGAACATTTTGAGTATTTCAAAATTACGTTTTGTTCCCTGGTTACAGCGCTACAGACGGAAAGTTCACAACATCAGCGTCGTTTACGATAAACGTCATAAAGAACAACGTCGAAGGGGTTGCAGCTCCTAAAATACGAGCACTGTCGTCACCGACGTTGATGGAGGAACGACCTATAGGAACAGTTGTCCCCTTGTTCCAATCTGTTGAAGGAGGGAGTCCACCGCTTGCATTCAGACTCAGTGGTAACATAAACTATACTGTCAGAAGCCTTTTGTAATTGTTGTAAAATTATGTTTGTTAAATAATGTTTAACGTCGCACTCAGCAATAGTCCAGCTATTTGGCGATGGTCAGTAAGTTACGGAGTCTGGACCAGACAATCCAGTGATTGACATCATGAGCATTGATCCAAGCAATTGGGATACGATGACATCTGTCAACCAAGACCGCGAGCCTGACCACTCAGTTCTTCAAGGGTAGTTATGGTAAAAGAAGTGTTGAATTGTTGATGGTACTAATTGTCGATTTCATTCCGCTAAGGAAATACATACAGACAGACAGACATTTTATTTCAGTAATGTAGGCCTTTGGCCCATAATACAACATAGTGCAATTATAACACACACACACAGAGACACAGACAGACACAGACAGACAGACAGACACACACAGACACACACAAAGCATTTGTATAGCGCACATATCCAGTACAACTGCTCAAAGGCGCTTTGTTTTTCCTCGATCATTGGATGTCCATCACAACGACACATCGTATTTTCAATCTCAACTCCCTGGGGCGCATACAACTCTTGCTGCCTACTAGGCTCACCGAGTTAATGTGGCTTTCCCATCCTTACGAGGTACCCATTCACAGCTGGGTAGACTGGGACACATAGTCACAGTACTTTGTCCAACTTTACTGCACGTTGCCGTACCCGCAACTAGGTGTTTGCACGTAGTCATGTGGCCACCATCTGGTCATCTACCAACGGATTCGCGGGGTCTTCTAAGTGCACATGGTTGTGTACTGTACACTAGGGGTTGTGACAACACTGAAAGAATCTGCACACAAAGTTTTTACACCCGGTCACAGGTGGGCTCGATCCCGGCACCTCCAAGCTCGCTGGATTACTAGCCTGGCGCCTTAGACCGCTCGCCCACCGCGCCCCGGAAATGTGTTGTGTTTTTGTCACATACAATTCCGTGAATGACTGATCATGATAACAACGTTACGTTTCCAGGTTTTCTGAATTTCATCATCTAAAAAATAATGACTATTTTTTTCTACCTATTTTCCCTCTTCTTTAATTTCGATATGAACAATATCTCAACTGCAAAACTAAAGTCATTGAATTGTATCACTTTACTAAACGGTTATATAGGAGACTGACAGAGCTACATCACTGTTCGTGAAGACCAGCGAACTTCAATACGGAACATAATACCTGATTCCAAGGTAAACATCAATGACATTTTCTAACGGTACATAATTCTTTATGGTGCTGCAGGGGAAGATGCCGTGTACTTCTCTATAGACACAGCAACAGGGGAGGTGAAGTTGCAGAAATTTGTCGATTACGACAACGGAACTCGAGTCCTTGACCGCGTGACCTTGACCGTCAATGACTCTGCTGGGCAAGAGGACTGGGTTACCTTTAATATTGCAATCATTGACCTGAACGACAACAGTCCGATGTGCTCTCAGTCTGACTATGTTGTGGACGTCCCAGAAAACACACCCCCAGGTAAGAACCACTTCGTACTTAAAGACAAACAAGGCTGAATAGTTTGGGAATGAAATGTTTTCAATCCTTTCATGAACCACGATCTGTATAGAATTTAAGTGGCATATGTTGTTATATCTTCTATCTTTGCTAAACACCAGTAAATATCCGAGTTAGAATTGATCTTCAGCAACCCATGAGAGGCGACTAACGGGATCGGGTGGTCAGGTTGGTCATCTTATCCCAATTGCGCAGATCGATGCTCATGATGTTGATCACTGTATTGTCTGGTCCAGACTTGATTATTTACAGACCGCCGTATAGCTGGAATATTGCTGAGTGCGGCATTCCATGAACAAACAAACAAACCATTTGCTAACGGTTTACGTTCTGAGTTCCAAGTTGGAGGTGCAATGTGCCCTAATGTGTGTTACATGTGTCGATTTCATGTACCGGTTGTATGGCTTTGAATATAGTAAACATGACAAACATCTTGAATCATGAGCCTTATATCCCCAAACAACGATTTAGAATTGGCCCTAATCAAAGTGTGCCATCGTTCCCTGACTGCGTTGATCCTTGTTCATAATATCAATCACTAGTTTGTCTGGTCTACGTTTGAAGTACAGGCACCGTTGTACAGCGGAAAGGGGTTGAGTATAGCCAGAATTAAACAAAAGCAAACATGAGACAGACAAACGATGTTTTTGTGAGCTTAGATGGGTTTTTTGAATGAAAGAACAGCGTTTCGAAGAATGTTTTTCAAAGAAGAACAGTCACAGTGTGTTACGTCATCTACAGGGAAACTGCTGCTGACGCTACAGTGTTCGGACCTCGATGACAACCAACTTGGGAATTTCACCAGTAAACTCGTCAGTAACGGTAGTTTCAGCGACTACGTCGTCTTATCAGATCTGCGTGTGTACACGGGAAACAATGTGACGGATTTCGAGTCGGTCGGACCAGATAGTTCCAGGGTCCTCAAGGTCGTCCTGACTGACAACCCCGGAGGTTACGTTCAGCTCACCTCAACAGTGCTGATAACAGTTAAGGTGAGTGAGATTCTATAATCAGTTTATGGGGCGAAAATTGTTTCAGAAATATCCCAACAAAGTGGTAACATAAACTATACTGTCAGAAGCCTTTTTTAATTATTGAAAAGTTTTGTCTGTTTGTTGTTTGAAGTTTGTTGTTTGAATAGTCCAGCTAATAAACAAACAAAACAAAACAGAACCTCTGAAATCCGAATAATTCATGTACGTGTATTGCGTTCACTTCGATTAAATTACACGACATTAAAGGTCACATGCAACGTAAAACACAACTTTGCAGATTCTAAAACCTTTCGGTATGCCTTACCGAAACAAATCATCAAAAATGCAAATTCAACTTATAAAGTTGACAATTACGCGATGAAAAAACCCGCGCGAAATCGGAGTTCAAACGATTTACTAATTTCTCCCCAGCGCTTGGGGGAAATAGTGGTTTCAACAGCTGGGCTGGGCTGCGCTCATAGCACATGCGCAGTGAAATAGGTTCGCGCGGCTTGGAAGCGGGTTGTCCGGTGAATACTCGGTGAAGGCTTTGGTGTGAGCTATTTTTCTTATGTTTTGTTGATATTTCACAGGCGCGAGCTTTTATATGTTATGACAGTAGATTACCGATTTAACTGTTTATATAATTTCATTCGTCTATTTCACCACACGTTCTTCTTACCGAGTCACTTTCTCAGTTCCATACTTAAAAGCGATTAGTGTTGACAGAATTTCTAATTGTAATAAAGATATGTCGTTGTCACAGACAAAACTCAGTGTCTGTTTTATTGACACCTATGTGTCTGCCTGCTTGTCTGCTAATGGCAATATTCAATACACGCCTTCGATCACTGACCACATGCAATTTGAACTTAACACCTATCAGGCTATACACCATAAGCAAAACGCATTGATCTATGGCCCGAGTTCGGTCTCTGTCACATTATGTAATTACACAGACAGGCAGGTGTGATACTTGTACACATGACATGTTATGATACCTGTTGATTGCAAAATGTTATACACAAAAAATGAGCATGTATTTACAAAACCCAACATCTCTATATATACACACACATAATGAGCCGTTAGGGAATCGGCAAATGAACCAGCCGTTACACTTGAGTGCACACCCACCCGCTCTGACTGGGTTCGGCATCCCGGCTGCTTCGTTTCTTGGGAAGTAAACCCAAGTACAAAATATTGCCCTTTTGATTTGCGATTGTACGCTTATAATTTTGTTTATATGTTTTTTCATAATCAGCAATGTATATTATATGTCATGAATAAGTGATATATGTGTTTTAATTATGTTTGATTTCTTGGTAGCATGTGTCTATTGACACTTTTTTTTAGGATTTGAAAAATATATCATAATATTTAAAATACATTTACAAATGTATATGCATATCACATTAATCAACATGTACCTTACGTTGTGTACACAGATTTCCCCAGTTAATGAGTTCGAGCCTAAATGGGTGTCGCCGACCATAATGTACAACTCCACCTTTGTCAACATCACAGTGTATGACGGCGTGGCCATCGGCTCTGTTGTTACTGTGTATAACGCGGAGGATGCAGACGGAGGACAAGATGGCGTCATCAGCTACGTCTTGAAATCTGTCACCACAGGTGAACCTTTGCTCTTTTTGTTGTTATATCATTAAGTAGGACGGTAATGTGTTTAAGTCACACCTTTCATTTTTACTCTGTTTGAAAGAAAGTGTTAGGTTTCCTGTGTTTCAATTTGAATTAATGTATTTCTTGTACTGGGATCTTCAAACTTGATCTGCGCGGCGGGATAGCCTTGTGGTTACAGCGTTCGATCGTCACGCCGAAGACCCGGGTTCGATTCCCCACATGGGTACAATGTGTGAAGCCCTTCCCTGGTGTGCCCCGCCGTGATATTGCTAGAATATTGCTAAAAGCGGCGTAAAACTAAACTCACCCACTCAAACTTGATCTTCTAACGCGCTTCAAGGTATAATATTTGTGTTTGTTCTAACACCGCACAATATTCCAGCTTGTTGACGGTGGTCTGTAAATATTGCTGCATCATGAACATCGATCCCACGGAATACGACGGCATGCAATCAACCACGCCATCGACCTGACGACTTGATTCGTTTTGTGCCCTCTTACTACGAACATAGTTTCCTGGGGACGTCTATGCTTACTCGGAATTCCATATGTAATGATAACCTTAGAACATTGCCCGGTTACGTCAGTTAATCACTGCATTGTCTGGTCCAGACTCGATTATTACAGACCTCCGCCAAAAAGCTATATTGCGGCTAATGCTGCGTTAAATAACAAACGGTGAGTGAGTGAGTTTAGGTTTAGTCAGCAATATTCCAGCTATATGGCGGCGGTCTGTAAATAATCGAGTCTGGACCAGACAATCCAGTGATCAACAGCATGAGCATCGATCTGCTCAATTGGGTACCGAAGACATGTGTGAACCAAGTCAGCGAGCCTGACCACCCGATCCCGTTAGTCGCCTCTTACGACAAGCATGGGTTACTGAGGATCAATATTCTAACCCGGACCTTTACGGGTCAAATAACAAACAAACAGTAACATAAGTTGGTTATCATTTTTGAAAGAGTATAAGTGAAATCGTAATTTAAATACTTATATTACTTACCCTGGGAACACCTCCATATGTTTGTGTTACAGATACTGGCGTCAATTCGTCCAATATATTCGTCATTGATGCAACATCTGGAACACTTAGAACGGCGGCCATGTTGAAGTCAAAAGCGGAACTGTGTATAATGTCGTCGTTGTTGCCAGGGACAACGGATCCCCATCTAAATCAGTTGAAGGAGCACAGAGAATAGTAATAGCAAGCAGTAATGATAACCCCCCGACTGTAACTCAGAGAATTGATACCATCAGTGTTTTCGAGAACGCCACTATAGGGGACGTAATTTACACGTTACAAGGATCTGACGTCAAGGCTGAACCTTGTAAGGTCAGTAACAGTCTGTTTATGATGAATGGGACCTCGCTTCTCCTGAACGGGACACTGGATTACGAGAGGAAGCGACTTTATACTTTGACCATAACGTACGTATACGTCTGTACACAATATTCTTTTATCTATGACTGAAAACGAAAGCAAAATGTTGTACAATTTCTGCATAATTAACACTGCTAACCAACCCATAAACATTCGGGTCAAATCTTTACAACCTTGCCTCTCGTAAACGGCGAGTAATGCTGTTTTGGCTCAGTGGGTTATGCCTGGCGTCGCCTGTCAGTTGCGTAGTTCTATCCTCACCATATCAATCACTGGATTGTGTAGTCCAGGCTCTTAACAAAGCGTCGTCATATACAGACATTTTGCTAAGGTGTTAACAACAAACAACAAACAAAGTGTTCAGAAAAATTCTAAATTATGAATCCTGTCATTGGATCCTAAAACAATATGGCTATTTAAATGTCATAGTTTATGAAAACTAACCATATCAATAGATTGCTCATGTCTTTTATTCTGGCAAGAAATACAATACACATTGTGCAGTAAGCATTTTTAGAGGTTGATTCTCTTCTGAAATTGAAATCCCTAATCTAGTACAGCTATAGGTTATTAAACGTAAATACTATGATACTTCGTATGTAGAATCATGTGAAGCTTTAATTGTCAGCCTGGAACGAAAGGAGGCCATGTCCTTTTGTATTCTGGCAAGAAATACAATACATATTGTACAGTAAGGAGTGTTTGAGGTTGATTCTCTTCTTGATTTGAAACCCCTAATCTAGAACAGCTATAGGCTACTAAAAGGGTGATACTTCGCATTTGAGAATCATGTGGAGCCTTTGGTTTTTAGTCTGGAACTATATAATGGAGATCATGTCGTTGACTCTCGAAGCAATTACTGAGAGTCATGCACCTAAATATGAACATTGTGCCATTAATAACTGTCTAACGGACAGTGTTGTGACCCACAGCTCCACTGAACGAGTGAGTGAGTGAATTTAGTTTTACGCCGCATTTAGCAATATGCCAGCAATATCACTCCAAGGGACACCAGAAATGGGCTTCACACATTGTGCCCATATGGGGAATCGAACCCGGGTCTTCAGCATGATGAGCGAACGCCTTAACCACTCGGCTACCCTACCGCCTACAAACAAAGCCAAAACCAGTTCATTCCCGATTATGACACTTGGTTTGCGATCGCCTCATCTATTCCTCAAACGTGAACCACAGACAAACTGTAGCGCAAATGGGGTTGCGCAACAGAGAGAGAAAAATGATCAGTCGTACCATATCCGAGCTTTCAAACTGGTCATTTAACTCTGTTGCGCAACCCTGTTTGCACTACAGTTTGCCTGTGCGTGAACTGGCATGCTGTTATACGTATCTACTATATTGTTATAATATACAACGATGAGCACATCTTATGTATCTTCGTATAGTCAAACGAGCAGCAATATAGATTTGTCCCATAGAACAAACTCACATTGTAGCTGACATGAATGTATGACGAATGTCAGTGGATATCATAAAAGACAAATGGATAAAATATTAATCAAATGAATTTCAACAGGAACGAGCTTTACGATATCATGGTTAAAGTTTGATTATTATTACGATTCGTCGTCCTAGGTCTGGAGACGGCAAAGATACAACAATCACTGTGAATGTCGTAAACATCAACGACGAAATACCCTTCATCCAGACTACCGGCCCCATCGCTATTCTGGAGGAGCAGCCAATCGGAACAGTCTTGGGTGGAGTTTTCTCTGTGACTGACAGCGACGAAGGGGATGCATTAACATATGATATTGTGGGTGAGGCATTCACTTTAGTATATTTCAAGTCCTGTATAAATTATCACCGTTTGTACTTCTGTAGCTAACACAACCAAATCCTCCAGACTTGCCAATTTCATCAGGCATAACCTTGGCACTGATGATCTTGCCAAATGGATGAAACAATTCCCTATTCTAGTCATCATCTAACTCGTCTCCGAAATTCTTGATGCAAACATTGGGCGATTCGCTCTTTGGTAGGGATAAACTTTCAACATACACTTTCTTGCCAATAAGCAACATGCCATTAACTTTCACAGTGGCCTGTCTGGCTGCTTCTTCAGTTAGTTTGATTCCAAATACTTAAACATATAAAAAATGATTGTTGAGTTCCATGTACACGGGCGGCTTTTACCTATTCATGTTTACAGGTTGCTTTTGGTCATTGCAAATGTTACTGCTTTAATTTTCAAAGTTCTACTATTACAGAAAATATGCCCCGTAAAGATCCGGGTTAGAAATGACCTTGAGCAACCCATGTCGTCAAAGGCGACCAACGGGGTCGGGTGGTCAGGCTCGCTGACTTGGTTGACATATGTCATCGAATCCCAATTGCGCAGATCGATGCTCATGCTGTTGATCACTGAATTGTCTGGTCCAGACTCAATTATTTACAGACCGCCTCCATATAGCTAGAATATTGCTGAGTCTGGCGTAAAATTAAACTCATTCACTCACTCACTCAAAGAAATTAGCCAGCAAGACACTGATTTAACGTGATGTTCAATTCAATGTGTCTGATATGAATGGATATAGACACTCTGAATACATACACACACACACATATTATGTACAGTATATTGTAGTTCTCTTATTATGGTGACTACCTGTTTAAACACATGCACAATTCTATCTGGGGCTGCCATATTGTCCTGTGCGAGTATGTACATTGCCGTAAAAATTATGGTTGCCTTGTTAAATTTGTGAAAAATGAACGCTGTTTCAGAATTACGGTAGTATTGCACTGGGCCAAACTCTGACTTTACATTTAACATCGTTACATATAATTGAAATTGAAATATTGCTTTTATCCCATAGGGAAAGTTAAACATTGGTTTGAAAACCCAAAAGTGCAAACCTTTCATAACTAAAGAAATGCCAACTGCAACATATATCCATTTCATTAATGTTTCCTTCGCATCACTTCTGAGAGGTTTGACCGCCTCCGTGGTTAGAGCGTCCGCCCGGAGAGCGGAAGGTCGCGGGTTCGATCCCCGACCGCGTCATACCAAAAGACGTTAAAATATGGTACTTGTTGGTCCCTGCCTGGCGCTCGGCATTAATGGGTACAACTAGGACTGGTCGGCTCGGAGTCAGTATAATGTGTCTGCGTGGGGTATTCCTGCTTCACTGCGGCATGGTATCTCAGTGGGCTAGCGCTATAAAACCAGCTTAAGTCTGGGCTAGTACAAGCAGCCGCACATACACATACACACGCATGCACGTCGTCATATGAGCGAAATATTCTCAAGCACGACGTTAAACCCAATTTCACCTCACCTCACCTCTGAGAGGTTTATATACGTGCAAAGGAAAAGGGGCATAACTCTGCTATGCTTAACTTCTTTGAATGGTATTTTTAGAAGTTGGAGAGTGATATATGGACAAACTTTATGGATGGACAACTTCTTTATTCAGGTGATGCGACATTTAGATACAGATTCTTGTATCGTTCTCAAACAGACACGTGTGTAGTCACATAGCTTGCCGCCTCAAATTACAGTGTACAGTGTACATATCACGTGATTGTGATGCAAGGTTTGATTGATCGGTGGCAACAGAATAACTTGTCGCATGTAAGTAAGACATGTTCCAAATAATACAGCCCTCGTCCAAGATAAATGTGTACATGGTTAAAAAAGTGTTATATATTTCGACAAACCGTTGTTCTTCTATTTCTGAAGGGAATAACAGTTTATTCAGTATCAACACTACAACTGGCTCACTGACGATAACGCAAGTTCTTGATTATGAGAGCATTGGCAATACCAGTCTGCAGCTGACCTTCAACGTCACTGACGCCGTAGGTCACATGGCTTCCGCAACCTTGACCTTCATGCTAACAGACATAAACGACAACACGCCGACATGTCCCCGTCAGCTGTATTCTGTCAACATCACTGAAGACTCTGGCAATTGTAAGTACTCCTATAGAACGTGTATGAGCTCTTTCATCTGGGTAATGTGAGTGGATCACGTGTTCGTAAGCAATACAGATTGCGCCACCAAGTGATCCTTGTACCTTTGAATGGTCTCAGGTTTACCAGTAAGAAGCATACTTGTCATTTCGAATGTCCAGTGTGTGCCTTTTGGGAAGGAAGCATAACAAGTCTCATTAAAGATATACATGTAATATATATCTGCAATGACTTCTATCACGTTTATGAAATTCCAGAACTGACTGCTCCGCCGGCAGCGTAGAATTGAGCAAAATAATATATCGTTTTCGAAGTTCTACAATAACGTTACAATTCCTGAACGTTACAACGTTACAACCATTTCGACTTTTCGATTATGTTAGAGTAAGTTACAGTACATAGACCTTTAAAACATCTGAATATAAAAGGTGGTTTAGCTTAAAATAAAGTTAAATTTTCTAGAGAAATTTAATGTACAAATTGTGCCGACGCGATAATAAATATCAAGTGGATAGATTTGAAACGACATTTGTGTATATGGACCACTCTTACTTAGGTCCTAAGAGCATTTTCAAATAAACCAAATTTCAACAAAAAAAAGCACAATTTACTAACAGCAAGATGTCTCAATCAAAGCCTTGTTAATGTCCATAAATATTTGGGGGGAGGGGGGAATAAACAGAAGAGTTTACTAAATACGACACTTGTTTGGCAACGTCATGAAAGACGTGGGGTAGCCTAGTGGTCTTCACTCAAAAGACCCGGGTTAGATTCAAGTTACGCCTTGAAGTAGACCGTCAGATCTACTGCTCCCACAGGAATAAGGTCTCATTAGCTGTTAAGCACTCAAAGCTAGAGTTCATGAATATAAAGATTCAGGAAAGTATTGCAGACTCCAATACCCTCTACAAATTAATGTCCTCACAAATGGGAAAAGAAAGGAACTGTTATCTTCCATACATTGGAAGCTCCAAAGATATTGCCATAGCGTTTTTGGAATTTTGTGGCAATAAAATCGAGCAAATCAGAGAAACTTTCGCAAATGTCAACTTTGATGCTGTTGGTGACGAGGGTCACAGTATATTACCTGCAGAGGGATATCTCACTGCGTTCAGACCTTTTACAGACGATGAACTCTTGAAGTTGATCAAGAACGCCACACATACATCGTGTCTCCTTGATCATATCCTGTCCAAAGTTCTATTGGACAATGTTGATATCTTGCTCACATCTCTTGTGAATATTGTGAACTGTAGCCTACACACAGGAGTAATGCCATCACCTTTCAACGAGTCCATAGTCAAGCCATTGCTCAAAAAGCCTTCTCTTGGTAGCAAAGAATAAACGTATTTTCGACCCGTGTCCAATTTGTTATTCGTTTCAAAACTCATTGAACGAGCAGTTAACGAGAGACTCTCACAGCATCTTAAGACACAACATATATATGACTCGATCCAGTCTGCCTATCGTCGAGGACATAGAAAACAGAGCTTCTAAGAGTCCTGAACGACTAGGCGTGGACAGCGGGCAGCTAGCTTTGCTTGTGCTTCTCGACCTCACTGCCGCTTTTGATACTATTGACCAGTCTCCTTTTGTCTCGACTCAAATGTGATTTTGGAAATGCTTTGATGTGGATCAAGTCCTACCTCACACAACGATACAACGTGTGCTTGTTGATGGCTCACTGTCTGATCCGGTCCAGTTGACATGTGGTGTTCCTCAAGGTTCAGTCCGTGGTCCGGTGTTGTTTACATTATATACAACACAACTCAGTGAGTGATGCTCACCAGATAAAGCGACATTGATATGCAGATGGCTCGCAGTTAATCAACATCTTTGATCCTGAACCATCCAAGGCAACATCAGCAGCAACCAAGACAACATAATGTTGCCAGGATACCACGACATGGATGCTCCAAAACAGACTAAAGCTCAATGACGACAAAACAGAATGTATGTTTGTTGGTTCAAAGCTCAACCGGTCTCGAAGTAATTCACACTCTCTTCAGGTTGGAAGCAGTCTTGTTTCGCAGTCATCATCAGTGAAAGACTTAAGAGCCATCCTTGACCCTGAGTTGGATCTTGAAGGACAAGTCAATCATCTCGTGCGAGCATAAAGAAATTATCTGACTAAAGAATCAACCTTAATCATTGTTCTGTCCCTTGCAATGTCTAGACTAGACGATTGTAACAGTTTATTTGACGGGGCTCCGCAAGTGCTAGTTTCAAAACTTCAACGGATCCAGAATATTTGTGAAAGAGTAGTTTCTCTATGTCCAAAGTCTAGCCTTATCACTGTGATTCAGGACTTGCACTGGATACCTGTCCGTCAGAAAATTGCTTTTAAAGTTCTGTGCATCACCTATAAGTGTGTAACTGGTGCTGCTCCTGACTATCTCTGTGAACTACTCCAGCTGTACACACCAGCAAGATCTCTCAGACCCGCTTCACAGAACCTCTTGTGTGTACCCAGAGTCAAAACCATCAGGTATGGCCAAAGATCATTTGCGTTCTATGCAACCATGGAATGGAACAGCCTTCCCCACACTATTAGAACTGCACATCATATTCTGCATTCAGATCATGTATGAAAACTTATCTGTTCCAAAACGGCTACCCTACAAGTTGAAGTGTATCAAATTAACTTATTTTATACCTGTGCTGTGTGACATTGGGCGCTTCGAGCATGCATTATCCTTGGAGAAAGGCGCATTACAAACCGACTGTTTATATATTATTTATATGATCGTCATTCAGACTGATAAACACCTGTCGTTGATGGTTTGAATTTACCTGTGCGAGGAAATCCGGTGAAGTATATGTCATCTGGCTTCATTTTGAAACCTTTGATTTTTTTAAGCAGAGCGACCTTGAACAAAGGTGCGTAATGTACGCCATGGAATAGATGATATTTTATGGAGTGTCCGCTTCGATCTGTTACTGTAACGAGGTGTTTGTTCACTGAACTCCATGTCAATCTTCTTTCCAGAGATCTAGGAAACAGTTGTAGATTGGTTAGTATCTTATGGTTATGCCTGCAAAACGCATGTATTATTATGTCCTCACTGACTGCTAAACATTACAAGAGAGAGGTAATGTTTTGACCATGGCATCCCTTCACTAGAAACACCGTTATCAAGTACAGTTCGGTTGTATATCATCACCCCAATTCTGACACATGTATATATTAACACACATACTCATATGACTGTGGTCATCT
This sequence comes from Haliotis rubra, assembly GCF_003918875.1. Classification (NCBI taxonomy): domain Eukaryota; kingdom Metazoa; phylum Mollusca; class Gastropoda; order Lepetellida; family Haliotidae; genus Haliotis; species Haliotis rubra. The sequence continues at coordinate 95,945 of NW_025767104.1, forward strand.
TATTTCACATCTCTTGGGAGACAACTTTAAAACAATAACTTCTACATTTTTATCTATACTGTATATTTAGTAAGAAGTTCTTTTCGCCGGTTTAATGATTTGCACATTTTCGATTTGGGAGACCACCTGTCTAAAGCAAGAAAACTTTAAAAGAAAAACTATTTGAAAGATAAGGTATCCCATGTATATTGTGAAGTTAATTCTGTTACAGCTCAAAGTCTATTTTGCTAAAGTGTTTGCCACCATATGTTTGGTTGTTGCCGCACTCAGACTATTGCAACTATATGGTGGCGGCCATATGTTTGTACAGGAGCAAGCCTCATACGTTACACACTTACAAGAATCATAAGGCCAGTAAGGTAGCTTAGCCTTTAAAGCGGTCGACCGTCACGCTGAAGACCCAGGTTTGGTTCCCATCGGGCATAATATGCGAAACCCATTGCTGATGTCACCTGCATTGACATTCCCGGAACATTGCTAAAAGCGTCGTAAAAACCAAACTCACTAAGTTCCCAACGGACATAACGCAATCACAATTATAGTTTTGATTGTAGATGTCTGAGAGTTTCATCTCTTGAACTAGGAATTCACGTATCAAATTTTAAAGTATTGATATATCACATAGCACATTGATACCAGTGAGTGAGTGAATGGTTTTAGGCCGCTTTTGGCAATATTCCAGCAATATCACGGCGGGGACACCAGAAATGGGTTTAAAACATTGTATACATATGTCAAATGGAACCCGGGTGTTCCGGCTTTAGCCTCAAGGCTACCCAACCGCCCCTATGACGCCAGGCATAAACGAACGAGCCAAATCAGCTTTATTCGCCGCATACGAGAGCCATGGGGTGAAGATGAAATCTGACCCGGATTTTCATGCGTTGAACCCGGGTTTTGGGCGTAACGAGCGAACGCTTTAACCACTAGGTTATCCCACCGCCTACGACTTTGCTACCAAATACGGTAGTACGATCGAAAGCCTATACAAGTAGGTCGTCCAGCCTTCACTAGCAAACAAGAAGGGTGTCAAGGCCGTATCTGTCACTGCAGAGTTGAATATTAATTTATTACATAATAATTCATCAACATTATAGATCTAGAGAGACGGTTTTCATCATTACGTACTGTCAATTCCCCCCTCTTTACTCTTTGCTCCATCCATTTTGATGTTTGTATTGTGACACACGAAGGATTCTACTCAGTCGGGACACTATGTCCACTACACTATCACGAAATATGGCTAAAGGTCGACTGTCATAGAAGTAGGCCTGAAGTTACCGTATGCTTTCTGATATACCTCGATATTACACGAAATATGGCTAAAGATCGACTGTCATAGACGTAGGTCTGAAGTTACCGTATGCTTTCTGATATACCTCGATATTACACGAAATATGGCTAAAGATCGACTGTCATAGACGTAGGTCTGAAGTTACCGTATGCTTTCTGATATACCTCGATATTACACGAAATATGGCTAAAGATCGACTGTCATAGACGTAGGTCTGAAGTTACCGTATGCTTTCTGATATACCTCGATATTACACGAAATATGGCTAAAGGTCGACTGTCAGAGACGTGTGTCTGAAGTTACCGTATGCTTTCTGATATACCTCGATATTACACGAAATATGGCTAAAGGTCGACTGTCATAGACGTAGGTCTGAAGTTACCGTATGCTTTCTGATATACCTCGATATTACACGAAATATGTCTAAAGGTCGACTCTCAGAGACGTGTGTCTGAAGTTACCGTATGCTTTCTGATATACCTCGATATTACACGAAATATGGCTAAAGGTCGACTGTCATAGACGTAGGTCTGAAGTTACCGTATGCTTTCTGATATACCTCGATATTACACGAAATATGGCTAAAGGTCGACTGTCATAGACGTAGGTCTGAAGTTACCGTATGCTTTCTGATATACCTCGATATTACACGAAATATGGCTAAAGGTCGACTGTCATAGACGTAGGTCTGAAGTTACCGTATGCTTTCTGATATACCTCGATATTACACGAAATATGGCTAAAGGTCGACTGTCATAGACGTAGGTCTGAAGTTACCGTATGCTTTCTGATATACCTCGATATTACACGAAATATGGCTAAAGGTCGACTGTCATAGACGTAGGTCTGAAGTTACCGTATGCTTTCTGATATACCTCGATATTACACGAAATATGGCTAAAGGTCGACTGTCATAGACGTAGGTCTGAAGTTACCGTATGCTTTCTGATATACCAGTACTTCAGGTAGAACCGTGTGAATATCGCAATATCCAACGTGATTATTGTGTTGCTGCTTTTGTTGAGTATATATTCACTTGCATCGCAATTTACATTGAAAAAGACACAGTTGTATTAGCTACTTGGTCTCGTCTGATGAGTGAGTGAGTGAGATTAGTTTTACGACTCTTTTAGCAATATCACGGCAGGGCTTCACACATTATACCCGTGTGGGGATACGAACCCGGATTTTCGGCGTGACGAGGGAACGCTTTGACCACTAGGCTACTCCCCAGATGAGATCGGGGATTCTTAAAACAATTTGTAAACAAACCAAAAAAGCACGAACGTAAAATGATGATCAACAACGCAGTATCGAAATAATATTCTCCCAATCGTGTGTTCGCTGTACCAAAGGCTTAGAACATGGTGTGTTGCAAGTCAGTGATTATTGTGTACATAGCCAATCAGCATTGATTAACCCCATGGAAGCCAGACAGACATTGATGTACCTTCCGTTCAACCTTCATTTTGAAGTCGATATAATTCAACATACATTACGCGCACAAATACACGTGACAGTTTTTAATTCTAAAGATGTTTTTCCATCTTGATATCAGATGGTGGCATTTTAGGCAAAGCCAAATTGCTGAAAATAATCTCTAGATGTTTTAAAATGGAAATGTTTACTCAGAGAATTGAAATTAAAAAATAGCATTTTAGTGACCACCGATATCAGTGTCATCAAGTCACACATGATTATTCAGAAACTTCGCTGATGACTCCAGAATCGGTTGAAATGGTTTGAGAAGCAGGCAGATACGAACGCCGGAGAAAGAATTCCGCCATATTGGATAGTGTTTACAAAATATGGATTTTACAATGACGATAGTCGTATTGAACGCATACGATTGTTAAACCGAGGTAAATATGGCAACTTCTAACAACATTCTGAAAAAAGGTTCTTGACTTGTTACCAACATAGATACGAAATGTGTAGATTTCTCCATGCCCTTGCGTGTGTTTGTGACGCCGGTCCGGAATGATACGCAACCTTCTGACGAACATCTGGTATTATTTGGATTCATGTACACATGCTCATGATGTAATCGTACAATATACATGTACGCTGTTTTAGTGCCGATTTCTTATGACTATGAAAGTGTTTTTGTGTAGTTTAATTGTTACTATACATTTGCGAATATTATTGCTTACTAAGCGGGTTTTGTGTCAATAAATGTCTGTAAAACGTTTTGAACAGCCTGTCCACTTTCTTTCAAGCCTTCAATGTTCTGAAGTCATACAGATCAATAACGGATGGATATTTCATTTAATGTTTTACCCGATAATACTGTCTTCATGTCAACAATCAAGATATCGATTATGTTATGATTTTATTTATTTCAGTGTAAGAAACACGTGGTTTTATCCACCATTTTAACCAACCTAAAAGGATAGTGAATTCGTAATTCCTGTATCGACATTTATCAGATCCGTTATTTATTCTAGTCTCAACTATCTTCATACACGAGTGCACAGATGTTGATACCGGAAGTAATGGGGAGATAACGCTTTCCATTAAGGATGGTGACACAGATAATCTCTTCAACGTCAGTGACAACCAAGTAATTGTGGGTTCAGTCGACTACGAGGCATTAACCCGTGACGTCCCAATCTACTCCCTCACACTTGCCGTGTCCGACAACCCTCGGATGGAGGCCAGGAGGACAGCATACCTCATACTGGTGGTAACGGTGAGTGCGCTGGTAGAGTGCTATGTGGCGACCACGTTGCTATGTGGCGACCACGTTGATGCTACTTCTTTGCGTGGCATTCTAGAAATTGGGAATTACAATACAGAACAAACTTTACGGATAACAACTTCTTTTATTTCGTGTGTCCGACGTTTCGATACAGATAACAACGATGTGCAACGGTACAATAATCTGTATCGAAACGTCGCACTCACGAAATAAAAGAAGTTGTTATCAATAGTTTGTTCTGTATTTCACGTTGAAGTCGATGTGAAATACAATCTTCATGGGGTTTGTATATAACGTGTTGAGTTAAATGTGTGCATTCACAGTCAGTGTTTATAACTATTCATCACATATCTTAACTCATTCGGGGGCGGTGAGGTAGCCAAGTGGTTAAAGCGTTCGCTTGTCACGCCGAAGACCCGGTTTGATTCCCAACATGAGTACAATGTGTGAAGCCCATTTCTGGTGTTCCGTGATATTGCTGGACTATTGCTGAAGGCGGCGTAAAACGTAACTCACTCCCTCATTCATTCCAGTATATTCGTTCATTCAACGGTAAGACTGTACAGTTTACTATATTAAGATTTAGATTGTTAATTTTTATACCGACTTTTCTGTGCGAAGAATACCCTGGATCAGAACGCTGTGCCACCTCTTAAATCAGCTGGCCAAGTAACTCAGTGGTTTATTGACGTTCTCGGGATGATGATATGAGGTGAGGTGAAATTGGGTTTAACGTCGTGCTTGAGAATATTTCGCTCATATGACGACGTGCATGCGTGTGTATGTGTATGTGCGGCTACTTGTACTAGCCCAGACTTAAGCTGGTTTTATAGTGCTAGCCCACTGAGATACCATGCCGCAGTGAAGCATGAATACCCCACTCAGACACATTATACTGACTCCGAGCCGACCAGTCCTTGTTGTACCCATTAATGCCGAGCGCCAGGCAGGGACCAACAAGTACCATATTTTAACGTCTTTTGGTATGACGCGGTCGGGGATCGAACCCGCGACCTTCCGCTCTCCGGGCGGACGCTCTTACCACTACACCACGGATGCGGTCGATGATTATATGATAGATGCTTAATGGTATGTAATGTTTTTAGGATTAAATCATACAGTTGGAATAAGTGAGTGAGTTCCGTTTTACGCCGCCTTTGGCAATATTCCAGCAATATTACGTGGGGGGACATCAGGAAAACGGACTTCACACATTGTACCAATGTGGGGAATCGAACCCGGGTCTCCGGCGTGACGAGCGAATGCTTTAACAACCAGTAACCCCACCGTCCCTACAGTCAATTTGGTGTCATTCGGTGCTGGCATCAATGTTATTGTTTAGGCATAACCCTGTGGTGTTGGGTTGTACAAATGGTCTGTTATTTACTGTGGCAAGTTCAACAAGCATTTTCCATTGCATGCCTTTCTTCATCTCTTGCAGGTTGCACCTCGGAACGAGTTTGCACCTATCTGGACTTCTCGCTCCCTTGATAACAACACTGGTCAGTTCCCAATCCTGTCCTTGTCCGAGAACGTCCGACCTGGAACAGTGGTGGTAACATTCTCGGCCTCTGATCAGGACAGGGGGGAAGATGGTCGGGTCCGATATAGGATATATACTGCTGTATCTGGTGAGTACATGCAATCCTGTTGGATGGTACCAGGGTGTTAGGGTCCGATATAGGATATATACTGCTGTATCTGGTGAGTACATGCAATTCTGTTGGATGGTACCAGGGTGGTAGGGTCCGATATAGGATATATACTGCTGTATCTGGTGAGTACATGCAATTCTGTTGGATGGTACCAGGGTGTTAGGGTCCGATATAGGATATATACTGCTGTATCTGGTGAGTACATGCAATTCTGTTGGATGGTACCAGGATGGTAGGGTCCGATATAGGATATATATTGGTGTATCTGGTGAGTACATGCAATTCTGTTGGATGGTACCAGGGTGGTAGGGTCCGATATAGGATATATACTGCTGTATCTGGTGAGTACATGCAATTCTGTTGGATGGTACCAGGGTGTTAGGGTCCGATATAGGATATATACTGCTGTATCTGGTGAGTACATGCAATTCTGTTGGATGGTACCAGGGTGGTAGGGTCCGATATAGGATATATACTGGTGTATCTGGTGAGTACATGCAATTCTGTTGGATGGTACCAGGGTGTTAGGGTCCGATATAGGATATATACTGCTGTATCTGGTGAGTACATGCAATTTTGTTGGATGGTACCAGGGTGTTAGGGTCCGATATAGGATATATACTGGTGTATCTGGTGAGTACATGCAATTGTGTTGGATGGTACCAGGGTGGTAGGAGTCCGATATAGGATATATACTGGTGTATCTGGTGAGTACATGCAATTCTGTTGGATGGTACCAGGGTGGTAGGGTCCGATAGGATATATACTGGTGTATCTGGTGAGTACATGCAATTCTGTTGGATGGTACCAGGGTGTTAGGGTCCGATATAGGATATATACTGGTGTATCTGGTGAGTACATGCACTTCTGTTGGATGGTACCAGGGTGGTAGGGTCCGATATAGGATATATACTGGTGTATCTGGTGAGTACATGCAATTCTGTTGGATGGTACCAGGGTGTTAGGGTCCGATATAGGATATATACTGCTGTGTCTGGTGGGTAGTAATGCAATTCTGTTGGATGGTACCAGGGTGTTAGGGTCCGATATAGGATATATACTGCTGTATCTGGTGAGTACATGCAATTCTGTTGGATGGTACCAGGGTGGTAGGGTCCGATATAGGATATATACTGGTGTATCTGGTGAGTACATGCAATTCTGTTGGATGGTACCAGGGTGGTAGGGTCCGATATAGGATATATACTGCTGTATCTGGTGAGTACATGCAATTCTGTTGGATGGTACCAGGGTGGTAGGGTCCGATATAGGATATATACAGGTGTATCTGGTGAGTACATGCAATTCTGTTGGATGGTACCAGGGTGGTAGGGTCCGATAGGATATATACTGGTGTATCTGGTGAGTACATGCAATTCTGTTGGATGGTACCAGGGTGTTAGGGTCCGATATAGGATATATACTGCTGTATCTGGTGAGTACATGCAATTCTGTTGGATGGTACCAGGGTGGTAGGGTCCGATATAGGATATATACTGGTGTATCTGGTGAGTACATGCAATTCTGTTGGATGGTACCAGGGTGGTAGGGTCCGATATAGGATATATACTGGTGTATCTGGTGAGTACATGCAATTCTGTTGGATGGTACCAGGGTGGTAGGGTCCGATAGGATATATACTGGTGTATCTGGTGAGTACATGCAATTCTGTTGGATGGTACCAGGGTGTTAGGGTCCGATATAGGATATATACTGGTGTATCTGGTGAGTACATGCAATTCTGTTGGATGGTACCAGGGTGTTAGGGTCCGATATAGGATATATACTGCTGTATCTGGTGAGTACATGCAATTCTGTTGGATGGTACCAGGGTGGTAGGGTCCAATATAGGATATATACTGGTGTATCTGGTGAGTACATGCAATTCTGTTGGATGGTACCAGGGTGGTAGGGTCTGATATAGGATATATACTGCTGTATCTGGTGAGTACATGCACTTCTGTTGGATGGTACCAGGGTGTTAGGGTCCGATATAGGATATATGCTGCTGTATCTGGTGAGTACATGCAATTCTGTTGGATGGTTCCAGGGTGTTAGGGTCTGATGTAGGATATATACTGGTGTATCTGGTGAGTACATGCAATTCTGTTGGATGGAACTCTGACGATTTGGTCATATATAATAAGGTATATATGGCTGTATCTGGTGAGTATATGGAATTATGGTTGGATGCTATTGGGTTGATCGGGTCAGATATATAATGCTGTATCTGAAGAGTATGTATGCAATTTAGTTTGTTAGATGGTAGACTGGTGATCGGGTCACATATAACATATATAATGCTGTATCTGGTGAGTATATGCAATTTTGTTGGATGGTACTATGGTGATCGGGTCACATAAAACATATATTATGCTGTATCTGGTGAGTATATGCAGTTTTATTGGATGGTATTGAGGTGATCGGGTCTGATATCTGGTGAGTATATTATGCAATTTTGTTGGATGGTACTATGATGATCGGGTCACATATAACAAACATAACCAACCAATGAAATGATGTAAATAAATTAAATCTTACAAATAGTAAATGTAATTTGCGAGATTGCTTACAAAATAGCATTTTTATATGAAACAGAAAGGGAATATGTACTAGGTCGTTTCGCATAATGTACAGGTTAGTTTCAGTGCGTTCTCGCTTATTTGTTCGTAACGTGCCTCACTCACCCATCCACTTACTTCTGTCCTAGATACCGGAACAGATTCCATGGGCATGTTCACGATCGATGACGTCACTGGAGTCCTAGCGACGTCGAGAAACGTCGACGCCGATGTCGCTACAAACGGTAGTCTATATTACGACATCACAATCCGTGCCGAAGACTCCTCCAGCGTCCCTGAATACGCAGCGGGAGTCCAGCGGATCTATCTGACCAACTACAACGACAATCCACCCGTCTTCACCAAATCTCTGTACACCATCCAGGTAACATGCTACAGTTTCAACGGCGACCTCGTATCTTCCGTCGTCGCTAACGACATCGACAATACAAACCTCTATTACAACATCAACGGCAGCAGCCGATACGTTTACGTTAACCTCACAAGCGGCGGGATCATATTGATATACACGCCTGCGGAACTCGGCATGAAGTACGTCACTTCCGATATATTCGTGGTCAAGGTCACGGACAGGGGGAATCCAGAGCTTACAGACTACGCCGTTGTCTACCTCCTCTTCACCGACTGTGACAGACCAACGGTATCAACAACTACAACATCGACCAGTGAGAAAAATCATGTTTATCTGAATCTATGCAAATCTTAAGTTGCATATACACTGAACCATTAAATATTACATAGCAATGTTGCATGTACAAATTAACCCTTGACTACTTGCACAGCAATGTGGCATGTACAATTAACCTTTGTCAACTTGCACAGCATTGTTGCATGTACAAATTACCTTCCACTCTTGCGTGGCAATGTTATATGTATAATGTTCTTGTAACCCTTGACAACTTGCATAGCAATTTTTCTTGTACAATTAACCCTTGACTACTTGCATAGCAATGTTCCATGTACAATTAACCCTTGACTACTTGCATAGCAATGTTCCATGTACAATTAACCCTTGACTACTTTGCATAGCAATGTTCCATGTACAATTAACCCTTGACTACTTGCCTAGCAATGTTCCATGTACAATTAACCCTTGACTACTTGCATAGCAATGTTCCATGTACAATTAACCCTTGACTACTTGCATAGCAATGTTCCATGTACAATTAACCCTTGACTACTTGCATAGCAATGTTCCATGTACAATTAACCCTTGACTATTTGCCTAGCAATGTTGCATGTACAATTAACCCTTGACTACTTGCATAGCAATGTTCCATGTACAATTAACCCTTGACTATTTGCTAGCAATGTTGCATGTACAATTAACCCTTGACTACTTGCATAGCAATGTTCCATGTACAATTAACCCTTGACTACTTGCATAGCAATGTTCCACGTACAATTAACCCTTGACTGTTTGCGGAGCAATGTTGCACGTACAATTAACCCTTGACTACTTGCATAGCAATGTTCCACGTACAATTAACCCTTGACTACTTGCATAGCAATATTCCATGTACAATTAACCCTTGACTACTTGCGTAGCAATGTTCCGCGTACAATTAACCCTTGACTACTTGCCTAGCAATGTTCCATGTACAATTAACCCTTGACTACTTCCATAGCAATGTTGCACGTACAATTATCCCTTGACCGGAGCAATGTTTGACAATACTTGACTACTTGCATAGCAATGTTCCACGTACAATTAACCCTTGACTACTTGCCTAGCAATGTTGCATGTACATTTAACCCTTGACTACTTGCATAGCAATGTTGCAAGTACATTTAACCCTTGACTACTTGCATAGCAATGTTCCACGTACAATTAACCCTTGACTACTTCCATAGCAATATTCCATGTACAATTAACCCTTGACTACTTGCCTAGCAATGTTCCGCGTACAATTAACCCTTGACCTTGACTACTTCCATAGCAATGTTGCATGTACAATTAACCCTTGACTTCTTGCATAGCAATGTTCCATGTACAATTAACCCTTGACTACTTGCATAGCAATGTTCCATGTACAATTAACCCTTGACTACTTGCGTAGCAATGTTGCATGTACATTTAACCCTTGGCTACTTGCATAGCAATGTTCCATGTACAATTAACCCTTGGCTACATGCGTAGCAATGTTCCAACAATTAATCCTTGACTACTTGCATAGCAACGTTGCGTTATGTATGTTGTACAATGAACCTTTGAATACTCGCGTAAGAACGTTGCATGTCATATGTTAGACAATTAACCCTCGCGTAACAATTATCCATATACAAATAGCAATTGACTATTTGCATGGTAATGTTGCACATACAATTAGCCCTTGATTTCTCGCGTAGCAACGTGGCATGTTGCATGTTGTACGATTGACTGCGTCCTCGATAATATCCAGGGTATACCATGGATGCATCTACGGCTCGGCCCGATGATTTTATTACCTCCCTTGGTTGGCTTTTTATCCATTCAGGTGTCTACGCTGGTTGGCTTTTTATCCAATCAGGTGGCTACGCAAGTTGAGCGTACCAATCACAACTCACTTTCGCTTTTTAAATGATCTAACCAATTAAACTTGTCAACACAATAATACATTGTTGCAGATACTCTGAAAGAAGGAGTTCTTGCATATATTTTGTTAAGGTTTAGGACCTGTCAATTTGTCTGTATGTTTTCCCCCCAAATCTGAGTCGCACTGTGAACAAACTTTAGCGGCTGCGACCGCTATTTTTGTTGACACTGGCAAGCTCGGTTGTAACGGCGGCTTATCTGATTGGCTACTGTGAGAATGCGGAGCCAGCAATGGGAGGTAATAAAATCATCGGGCCGAGCCGTACATGCATCCAGGGTATAGTGGAGAGTTATCGTAACGTATGCCCTGGAGATTATCGTGGATGGATTGTCTGTTACGCAGCTGAATCCAACAAGCGCATTGTTAACCTATAATAGAACAAGCAAGGTTACTTAATACTTTGGAAAGATCAGATATACGACTAAGTTTATGAGAGCATTAATCATACATATATCAAACAAGTATGAGGTACAAGAGCATTCACGTGGGTATCTCTTTATGGTCACTGATTATAACAGGAGAAAAATCTTTCCGAAAGCTTAGAGTGAGTGAGTTATAATTTAGAGTGACATCGGCAATATTCAAGCCACATTGTGACTGGAACAAGCTTTTGTTACCATACCTTAAAACCAGAGAGTGTTATACCAATCAATATATCACAAATTGTTTTAAGATTAGTAGTAAAAACTTAAACATGTGACTGTTAGAACACGGTAAAAAGAGATAAATAGGACTACATGTCACAAGTAAGAAAGCTAAGGATAGGGACAAGGAGGAGTAACTGCACCTCTGCCGACTTCATGGTGAACGCAGCAGACAGAACCATACATATTGCAAGAATATTGATTCCCTATACCAATCCTGTGTGAATGGCTGAAATACTTTGTGTTTCCAGCAACAACAACTATCCTGACAACTACATTGGAAGAGGCCACAGAATCGTCGACCAATCGGACAGCTTGTAGCCCACTACGTGGTCAGGTTTTGGAGTTGTGGGCCACGAGGACCTTCTGTGGCATGCTCGGCGTGGGGCTCGTGGGAGTAATTGTGGCAAACATATGGAATAGCAGGTCAGTGCCACTAACAGGGTCATTATGGGGCGTGGCGGATGACCCGTGTTGTTGTTCAGATGCCAAAGAAACAATTCAATGTGTCAGTTACTTTCAGCAGCCATTACAAACCTCCAAACAAGTTTCCGAGGACATTAATCTGCAGACTATTTTAGGACAAAAGAGGCAATTTCAGGATATATCACCTTTGTTACTCTCTGGACAAAACTGCTGTCAACGGCGTGAGTCAGTGAGTTTAGTTTTACGCCGCTTTTAGCAATATTACAGCAATATCTCGACGCGTGACATCAGAAATGGGCTTCAAACACTGTACCCATGTGGGGAATCGAACCCGGATTATCGGCGTGACGAGCGAACGCTTTAACCACTAGGCTACACCACCTACGCCCACCCCCAACCCCATGTTTGACGCGGACAGCCAACCTTACACTCTCCAGCGGACACTCGATCCACTGCATCGCGGAGGCGTATCCATTAAGTAGCACAGCAGTTGTACTCAACTTGGAGTAGAACCATTATTCAGTGGTGTACTTCTCTGTCATCTCCCCAATTAGTAAAGTCGTAAAGAGTAATGTGAAATGAATGTAATTTCAGGGCACGGGCTGCGACGGTAGCTGATTCGATGCTGTCGAAACAAAGGAAAGGTATGATAATACATTGTCTTATACAATCACATGGAACAAATGTTCTTTAATAGGGTACAAAACAACACACATCATTGTTTTATTATAGCAAATGTATTCTTACAGATTTCTCTTTGTCACCCATTTGTGTTTCCCGGCAAATATAATTGTCGTCAGCAGACATGTGGACAGGAGAATCACTATGACCAAAGTTACAATAAAGATATATAGCTGAATAAAAAAGCATCACGTGACCTGGCAAACTGACGGGGATTATGCGAACTATTGAGGCCTTTGATATGGAGGAGTTTATCTTGTTTATTGTTTCTAATGAAAAATACATCATCTCATCGAAGTACACATAAAACAATCAAAACCTCTTAGCATTTAAAGTAATAATAATGATTGACCACTCATAGAGCGCTGAACTCGCAGGGACATGCTCTAAGCGCATACAGCATAATGGTCTGTGAGGATCAAGAAGGTTAACAGTCATATGACTTATATAACCGGTTACCCATTCTCTGCTGGGCGAACAGAGGCAATTTTGAACACACTCATAGGTGCTTCGTTGCGGGACAGGACAGAAGTCCTAGAAACTCTCAGGTGTCAAGCTGCCAAGTATGGTTACCCATCCATGGACCCATATTTGAGCAGATAACAGTATAAAAGCTCCCTTGACCGCGTAGCAGAGGAACCACTGCACATAACTAAACCCACACAACAACAAAAACGAGAGTAAATAAACACTGAATTTATTCGTCGGAAACAAATTCATACATGTCTTCCGTCAACAATAGAGTGCTTACAATCACAAATAATCATTAGAGAGCGTTAGAATAGTTAACTTAACTATCATGACTGCGGATACCGGTAAAGGTGAAATCAGAATACGCGATGTGCGTTATCATTTTTATCCTTGGCAGGTATAAGACATTGTAAAATACCTTTATATCACTATTCTAATTGTCCAATATAACGTGGTGAAACATTTGTCAAACAATATCCATCCCATCCGTTCAAATAGTACACGAAATGCCCTTAGTGAGCTGTCGAGTCGAACAAAAGAAACACGCCATTCACGGAGAATCCGGGATTCCAAGATGGCCGCCAATATTTTTTTTCAAATGTTCAAATTTTGCCTATAATCAGTGTTTGCCCTTAACCCTGAAAAGCTGCAGGTCCTAAGGACCCAGAACCATACAAAGTTGGTCAGTTGATCAGAATGTGTAGGTCCAATATTTAAATATGGAAATAATTCTCTTAGTTATTGGGGATGAAAAAGCTGTCGGCCACAACGAACTGCAGAAAACAAAAGCTGTGGGTCCCAGTGGTTTTCAGTTGGCTTCGGGCCCAAGGACCGACGTTAATTTAGAACGCTGCCTATAATGTAATAATAATGTGGACTTTAACAATTTTATTGATAAGCTGGTCTAATTCTGCCATGTAATGTTTTTAGTAAGTGCCTGACACTGTTTGTGTTTCAGTCTCACCCAGGAGTGTCCTGGACAGAGGGAACACAATGGAAAAGAAAATCCGAGTACGTAACCTCGTGAGTACTGTACCACATCCCAATTGCGTAAATCGATGCCTATGCTGTTGACCGCTGGATTGTCTGGTTCAGACTTGATAATTTACAGACCGCCGCCATATAGCTGGAATATTGCTGGGTGCGGCGTTAAACAACAACCAAACCAAATCCCATAACACTGGTACATTAACTTTTATGACCGACAGATTCAAATTCGACATTGCTAGTAAATATATATAAGAAGTATAGTGACTATAAAGATGCTTGGCTTGAGTAGACTGATATTATGCGCAAGATGTCCAGGCTTCGGGGTTTGTTCAATGTTCTTGTTAAGATCGACAATATGCTGACGAACACTTATCTGGACTCCTCGTTGGATAAGCTATACTTAGTGCCAGGAAATGGATCACACAGTTTGAGTGCAATGATCAAAACCTTCTCAAATTCATATCAAATTAGCCTTTTGGTCCTAACTATGTCATTTGGCGAATGTTTAGAACATACTAGGTTCTTTTCAACTGACGTTAAATTGATTCATATGCATAAAGAGGGATTAGCTAGAGGAGGAGCACAGTTGGTCCCCATGGCGGATGCCACCTTCTTGTCTAAATGCTTTACCCTTTATTTTATATATGTATATATTATCGATGAGGAAATTTAGCAATTTGCATAGGTTTTCTCAGTAAACGTCAAACCGCATTTGATTTCACTTCCCGGATCTCCTGAAGGTGGCTAATGATCTAGGAAGTTGAACATACAATTATTTTGGCGGAACTTTCTTTTCTGAGATTGCAGAAAGTCAAGCAAATGACGTTTTAAGAATTCAGATGGTAATAATGTCACTTGTGTCATATTCTCTCTGTGAATGCAAAGGAACTCATATTCCTGACATTACATAAATTATATGGCGCTTGTTCATTTTGAATTGAACCACATGTCATATTTTAACAGATAGCGGAGGAGACTAACGATGGACCGCCAGGTTTCGGGAAAGACATGCTTACCTCCAGCGCTCCAGTGGGTCATCCCACTATTAAATATAATCCCTAATACACACATCTTCCTGTGATCCCTATGAAATACGAACGGGGTTGTACCTCGAAGGCATATGTAAACGTTAGTATGTTATTCTGAAGGAGGACCTTTGATTTTTTTACCACACAAAACACGTACACTGTTTCATGGAACTTTTTAAAAAAATTGTCGTTACTCTATTATTCTGTCGTAACCCTTACAAACGTTAAATACTTTTTTAAAAAAGTAGAGGAACTTCATTTTTAATTTACGATTGCAAAAATGGGAGATAATATCGGAGTCAATCAATGTTGCTATGATAATAATGAATGTTTTGAGAGTGCATCACCACTTGCACTTCCTTATGACCATAGTTGTTTGTACAGTAATCGTTCTTGAAAGATGATTGGTGTATGGAGTGAAATTTGCATGCATATGATTTACCTTTTCAAACAAAACAGACCGGATATAAACAAACACTAAGTAACAACTGTTTATATGCGAGATGATTGTCAAAATTAATGGTCTGCAGTAATTTATAGATCTTCTTGAAAACCATCAAAATCACGAATGACACCTCAGGCACTTGTATGGGGCTACTGTGTTATGCACGTGCATCCCATGTGTTGGGTTTAGGGAGGGTGATAAAGAGAAATGGTGGTGCGTTCGTAAGATTTGTGTCTTTGAAATGTTTGTTAACGCTCATACTTCCGATCCAAATTGAAAGTTCCCCTACTTTTTGTGAAGAGTATATTAAAGGAGGAAGGTGTGTTTAGTTCAAGTGGGGGAATGACAATTCAAACACGTATATAAGTAGTTATACTTTGCGTAAATGTGATCGAATTACTTTCATGTTCATGTCAAACAGGAAATATTTGTGTATTAACCATGTGAAAAATGTCCAACTGTTTATTCTATATGAATATCTACTTGCAAAGATACTTCTCTGTATGTATGTAACCTTGTTATCTCGGACAAATGCGTTTTATAGCCTATATGCATGCAACATTATAATATATCACAGTTCGAATATGCTTATATCAATTCTATAAATATATATGTATATTTCTCATGTCAATGGCATTATGCAACTAGCGCAGTTGTATTGAATTATGAACTGTTTGACTTTCTGTGCCCTGTTGCTGCCTGTTGTTACCTTGCCAACCTCTGTTCCCAAGATCCATTTTATTTAGCTTGATTTCAATGTATCAATCGATTCACGAGATGATAAAATCTATTGAGAAAGAAAAGAAAACCTTTCAGCTTGGTCTTTGTTGTATATATAACTTGACGCTTTGACTTCTCCGAAACACCCACCCTCTGCACTGCATAAACACCTCTATAACGTTTGTTTTGGGGATTTTTAGAAATATCTTGATTTTTATTTTGCACGTCCTTTTCAGGTATTGATGGTATTGTATATATGTGTGTGCTTTGATTCCCTGTATATGGTTTCGTTGACTTAATCACTGCAGAACCTCAATAGAAGTACAGATCAGAGTATCCAAAACATGCATTAGCATTAACTATATATTCACATTATTTGATTCATACCACCGATACAAAATATAAAAAAACATCAACAAAATATTTCGAAAAAAAACGAAAACGAAGGTGTTTGACTCCTATTGCCGGCAAATGATCTTGACAGTACATGTAATTTACTGGATAGTTTAATTCCACATAAACTCAAATATCCTTGCTTATATAGTATGGCCAATCTGTCTATAACTGGAGCTATTTCTCTGCATATCTCTTATTAACGTTTAAAGGCTTACACCTTGAACGTTTTAACCATATTCAAAAACATCTTTGAGCAATGTTCTTTGAAATGTTCGTAATATGCTCGACTGTACTTGAAAGGATGACACAAAGGCTAGAGCATTTAGAATATTGCTCGACATAAAATGATAGTTGACAATTCTAAAGTCAGTCCCCAAGACTCCCCATTATACATAGTTTTTGTACGACTGGTTTACCTGATATCTCATCACGAGGTCCTGGTTAAGGTGGAACAACTTGTCGCAGAAAAAATAAAAATACATGTACAGTATGTTAACACACATCATTTATTTGTTCCGTAAATTATTTAAAGCGGAATTACACTTCATGCATCCATCTATGTACACATTTACGGCACTGTGCTATTTTAATTGGGCTTAAAGTATAACTATCCATGACATTCCAGAAAGCCAGCTCCCATCTATCATTCAAATCAATATCTACTTGTGTCTATTGTGTCGTGAAGATCCAGGTTAGATTTGGTCTTCAGCAACCCATGCTTGTCGTAAGAGGCGACTAGCGGGTCGAGTGGTCAGGCTCGCTGACTTGGTTGACACATGTCATTGTATCCCAATTGCGTAGATTGATGCTCATGCTGTTGATCACTGAATTGTCTGGTCCAAACTCTATTATTTACAGACCGCCGCCATATAGCTGGAATATTGCTGAGTGCGGCGTTAAACACCAAACCAACAAACTATTGTGTCGTGTGCTTTGCATATCTGTCGTAAAACCGGGAACCCGCCATTTTCTCATCATACACGCGGTAGTACTCCTCCAACATCTCTTCCGTAAACCAGTTCCTCCAGTCTCCAACTGTACCTGTGGACATATCCCTGCTATTCTGTAGATGAGTCATTTCGATCATTATCAATAATGCAGATAAGGGATAAAGATATGACAGAGAGTCCAGCTCAATTTGATTATCTTCAAGACTGGTACCTAAAGAAGTTAAACAATGTTATCTGTGTCACTTGTTAACCATACATTTTTTGCATAAATATCGCCTTTCATAACAGTGAGTGTGTGTGTGAGTATGGTTTTACGGAGCCTTTGGCAACATTGCAGCAATACCACGGCAGGGAACGCCAAAAATGGGTTTCGCAGATTGTACCCATAGGAAGAATCGAACCTGGGTCTTCGTCGTGAAGAGCGAACGCTTTAACCACCAGGCTACTCCACTACCACCTTCAATCAAACATGAAGCGGACAGTAAAGGGACCCTCGACGAATCGTCATGTATCGTATAATACAGTATGGAACTGAGTGACTGATTGTGGAAATAATCCTGCAATGTTCTGTCAGAGGACGAAGATTGGTGGCAACGAAGATTACCGTCACACTTAGTATGTGGGCCCAGACCCGGTCTTCAGAGTAGCGACCCAGGGCCTAGATTTTCGAAGCTCTCTTAGCGCTAAGATAGTCGTAAGTTAATGTTGACGTATGGCAGTTACGACTATCTTAGCGCTAAGAGAGCTTCGAAAATCTAGGTCCTGCTCCTTAACCGCAAGGACCATGGATTTGTGTGTGCATGTTTCAGGCCAGCCAGTAACTAACCTTTCCTGAACAAGTAGCTTTTTCCATTTGATTTCATTGCATATTGGTCCTTGTCTGTTTTCATCCTCACAAAGGTGCACTTCTCCGCAATAGCATGACACAGATCGTCGTTTCTGGGTAGTCCGACGAAATCAGACAGAGCCTTAACTGCTGCAACGGGGTCCTGTAACAGTGAGTGAGTGAGTTAATTTTACGCCGCATTCAGCAATATTCCAGGTATATGGCGGCGGTCTGTAAATAATCGAGTGTGGACCAGACAATCCAATGATCAACAGCATGAGCATCGTTCTACGTAATTGGGAACCGATGACATATGTCAACCAAGTCAGCGAGCCTGACCACCCGATCCCGTTAGTCGCCTCTTACGACAAGCATGGGTTACTGAAGATGGATTCTAACCCGGATCTTCACGGGTCGGAACCTTGGACAGGGTGGTTAGGGTAATACAATTTCACAACGTGCGATTGGTTTAACGACTCTTTGATCAGTATTTTATGAGTGGCATAGTGCCTTTGGTAAATATAATCGTGGGCGTTTAAGATAGTTTATGACAACCACGAGCATGGGCATAAGGGTTACAACAGGTACGATACAGAAGGTATGTTACCAATGACAGTGAGTGAGTGAGTATGGTTATACTCCACTTTTAGCAATATTCCAACAATATCATGGCGGGGGACCCCAGAAATGGGCTTCACGTGTTATAGCCATGTTCGGAAACGAACTCGGCTTCCAGCGTGACGAAAGGACGCTTCAACCACTAGGCTACCCACCGCCCCACCAGTGACAGACGTGTTTAGGGTGAAACATCATTTTCACAAACGTGCAGAGGACAACGAATACTTTTAATTGCCATTTCTCCCCATGGAATTAAGAATTGACACGTAACCCCATCTCTTCAACAACCCATCTCTTCACAGCCCATCTCAATTGAACCTTTGCAAAAAGTGATATTATTTGTTCGTCTAAATAGATTTAACCTTGTATTGTTCTGTCACATGTAAAATATAGCATGAGTATCAGAACTGAAATTATCGTGATACCTTCATGGTTTCCTCGTAAATCTGAAAGTGTACTGGGATGTCAGGGTTTTCACCAAAGAACTTTTCAGCATCACGTAGGTTTTCAAACATCCCATTGCTGTCAACTGAAAGTAAAATAAATACTTGTTATACACAGGTACTGTAACATCACATAATGAGTAGCTAAATGTAAGTGTTCTGTACAGATGTGTCTGCACAATATAGAAGTGTCTACACTAAGGACCTGTCCACGCCAAGTAGGTCCCATTGGTATCAATTGAAACATAATACTACTTACACTTTGGCACTGTAAAAATTCAACGTGTCTATCTATTTATATATACCACCCATCAAAAGTTTAGACTCACTAGTGTAAATGTAGCCACTTACTTCAGTCAACTGTTTTAAAGTAGATTTTGAAAAATAATCCATACTGTTTAAAGGTACTGTTTACACATGAACTGATGTATTGTTAAACAAATTCGAATTTGTAACGTTGAAAATATTATTGTCATGCGTTCAATAAATGATGAAACTCAGTGAAAATTGGCAAATTCTTAACAAAATCAAAACGCAGCTGTTCACAAGCACGATATTTGCACATGCTTTACAGCAATTTGATGCATGATCCTCGTGCAATTCATCTGCATACGGTTTGCAGTTGGTTCCCCCAAGTTAGAGAAGAAATTCAACATTGATGTAACAATATATATGTACATAACATACAGTAAGTGCTTTAGGTGAGTCTAAACTTTTGATGGGTAGTATATATTCAAGAAAACATCTGTTCTTACCTTTCGCTACAGTGTATCTAATTGACTGTAATAATACATGATTACATATCTTTAATTAGTTTTGAAAACAACAACTAACGAACATCATATGTATCCATATTATGTATTCTCGAAAACTGAATTTCTTCGTCAAAATTATACTTGTACGAAACACATGGAATGTGATTAAGAGGGTACCTTTTCCTTCATAGAACAGATGGAGGAAGTCCTTAAACTTCCCAGTGTATCCTCCAGTTCCTCCTCCAAGGTATATATTGTAGAGAGACACAGCAACATCTTTTGGGTCTCTGACGTTGTAAATTATCTTGCTTTTTTTTTTCTAAGCTGTGTTGGCGCCAGAGACAGATTCATGTGAGTATTGATGACACGTGGTGAGGGCAGACAAGCCAGTTGGTCGCTTGTCCTAAATTCGAGCTGGTTCTTTCCCTTGAACTTTTGGATTGTCTCAGCATTCCCATTCAGTAGCATGGAGACCATTTCAAAGGTCCAGTGTGTACCAGAAATGAAAAGAAAATATTGATAACACAACTGTGTGATTCAGATAGCATGTATTCTCTATAGTGAGTGAGTAATGTAACGTGCATTTGTGAGACAGGGTATAACGTGAACGAACACGTGCTGTACGTGTGTGACTGCTTATGGTAGTCCAGATTTATGTCGGTGTTATAGTGCAAGCCAACTGATTACGCATGCCACAGTAAACCATGAATACCTCACCCTAACTCTGAAACGACCTGTCCTTGTTTAGTTGTTTATCACCGTAATGTGATAAGAAGTGTAAGAAGGCGCACCATGTTTGAGTGAATGAGTGTGTGTGTTTTACGCAGCTTTCAGCAATATTCCAGCAATATCACATTTGGGGAACACCAGAATAGGCGTCACACATTACACCCATATGGGAAATCGGGCGAACACTTTACCACTGGGCTACCCAACACAACAGAAATTGCAGACGTAAAAATAGGACGTGTGAGCTTAGATTAACGCCGCACTCTGCAATACTCCAGCAATATGGTGACGGTCTGTAAATAATCGAGTCTGGACCAGACAATCCAGTGATCAACAGCATGAGCATTTAACTTCGCAGCTGGGATATGATGACGTGTCAACCATGTCAGCGAGCCTGACCACCCGATCTCGTTAGTCGCCTCTTACGACTTGCATGGGTTATTGAAGATAAATTCTAACCCGGATCTTCAAGGGCCCCGTAAAAGTAAACCATATTGTTGCATGATTAATCATGCCATTGAGCAAGATACGATTCGTTAATCGGAGCCTGTCTATCAAATAATGAAGGTGTAACCAAGATATGCTAGACACATGATATATCGTTATGTGACGGTTCTAAAAACGTCATATATATATCGTATATTCATAATGCGCAAATGCTCATACCGTCACGTATAATAAGTTTGATCTGTATGACACGAGAGTCGCCAAGTCGACAATGCAAAGTACCTGTTCGTAGGAAAGCTGTCAAATATATATCACTCTCCCTCAGTTGGACATGTTTTATCTGCTTGAGCACTTGAGCCATGTAAGGGGTCCCATAGATCACGTTGTCAACCTTTTGCATCCTCATCGTGCTTCCTCCTGGGTCTGTCAGGACGACAATCTCCATCTCACTCTCATCAGAAACATCCTCCTCCTCATCGTACTGGGGCAGAAGAAGTGGCGTGATGACAAAGAACACCACAAAGCACGGTGACAGTTGTTTGTTTTTTTATTGATTGTTTGTTTAACGCCACATTCAGCAATATTCCAGCTATATGGCGGCGGTCTGTAAATAATCGAGCCTGGACCAGACCGTCTAGTGTTCCACATCATGAGCATCGATCTACGCAATTGGGATACGATAATATGTGTCAACCAAGTCAGCGAGCCTGCCCACTCGATCATGTTAGTCGCCTCTAACGACTAGCATGGATTTCTGAAGACCAAGTCTAACCCGGATCTTCACGGATCACGGTGAAAGGTGCCGACATAGATACAGACTTGGATACAGCGGAACGAAGAGCTCCACAGAGCCCGTAAATATTCGAATCTAACTGGCAATCTAGTAATTTGCTATAGTGAGTGAGTGAGTGTGTTGGGTTTTACACCGCTTTTGGTAATATTCTAGCAATATCCCGGCGGGGGACACCGGGAATGGGCTTCACACATTGTACTCATGTGGGGAATATAACCCCGGGCTTCGATGTGAAGAGCGAACGCTTTACCAATGGGCTACTCCACAAAAAGGGTTAATTATTACCGTAATTCGTTGTATGCAATAACGACTAAAATATACAGCAAGACACCGGGAGCATAACATATGTTGTTATATCCGTCTGTTGGTTTAACTTACGCTTTATACCATTCGGTTATAAGTTTCTTGTTATTCTTTCTCCTAATTAGTACAAGCTGTTTTCACTTCATTTTTCATCAAGGTTTTATTATTTTATTCATTACTTTTCTAAGTTTCCATATACAATACAATGAAAATACATCATTTTCATTGAAATAATTGACACCTATGATTTCTCTTTTTGGGGAGGGGCGGTGGGGTAGCCTAGTGGTTAAAGCGTTGGCTCGTCACGCCGAAGACCCGGGTTCGAATCCCCAAATGGGTACAATGAGTGAAGCCCATTTCTGGTGTCCCCCGCCGTGATATTGCTTTAATATTGCTAAAAGCGGCGTAAAACCAAACTCAGTCAGTCAGCCAGTCGTTTTGGGGAGGAGTCTTTCCTTTTGTACCTCATGGTCCCTCTTTAACATCAAATCAGAAGTGGACATTAAACCTATCAATTACTGATAATACAATTGTCTCACATGTTCCCAACAGAGCCCCCCAACCAACACAGCACACAACGCAGAACAAGGCGTTAGGCCATCCCTTCAAACGTGTACATTCCCTTTCCATATATTATGCTTGGTTGACTACGGTAATGAAAGTCATGACCCGTACTCAATTGTTCGTGTTTCATGTACCTGTGTGGCCAGCCTGCTCCGATTTCAGAATGAGCCGGCTTGTTTACAAACCTTGAAACGTTGAAATGGGGCGGAAACAAAAGATATCGTGGGGTCGCTGTTACATTCTGGAGTAGATTTACTCAAAGAAACCAGGTCATACCACTAGAACGGAGATTGAGTGAGTGAGTTAATATTTATCGTCACATCGACAATATTTGAGTTATATCGTGACGTGAACAATTAATTATTGTATTAGGGATCAATAAAAGTAGAAAATAAAGCCTGTTGATGAAGAACAGTAAATCAGCCAGTGTATCACAGATGTTAAAGTAAAACTAGCATGTTGTCATAAAACGATATTTTTATAGAGCACAATACAATATACAACCAGGCTATGGATTGCCAACAACTGAAGGTAGGTCACCATACTAGATGCTGACAGTACATTTGCTTCCTGCATGGACCCTAGCTGGATTTACACCATCCCTTCAGCTATTAGCAATTTTAGATAATCTAGCTACAAATTAAAAGAACACATATTCCACGATTAAAAATAATAGTAGGTTTAAATTTACCTTGAATGTTTTGGGACTTACGTTCCTTCTCAGGAGGACAATAATTTTACAATACTTCAACCCCCTTTAAGGGTACAACCACTAACAATCTCAGTTACTAATGTGAACTACCAATAATAAAATATTTATTTATTTACAAACCATTTATCAAAATTTATCTAGTCATTCTTTTAAAAATTGAATGATTAAATCAGATAATTAACATTGAAAAGATCCTTAACTGTTTTGACATTGAAGTATTGTCCCTTGTGATGGAAAAATGAATAGAGTCAAGAAGGACGTGCTTGACCTTGAGATCTGTGGTTGATGTCCTTCGAGTCGGTACCCTTGCAGCTGTGTCTGTCTAGATAAACAAGCTATCTCATGTCCATGTCACACATGCAGTTACAGCATGAATACGACTAACACTCGGCTAAATATAGACGGCGACCTGCACCTGGTTGAAATGATAAAGCAACTTTAGCGACGTACCGTAATTCTAGGGGATGTCATGTTCCTCTCCTTTACAGTTTTGTGTTAGACAACACCTAGACTCTGGAATACAACCCTACTGAAATGCGTGTCAGTTGTACATTCAATAGCCTTTCCATAAAACATACCATCAGCGTCACAATGTGAATCGCTTAATGCTTGTGTAGCTTCCATTCATTTGGGATTTCATAAAAGTCGACTCGGTGAAGGTCAACAGGTTCTACAAAAATAGATAGCGGGATATCAAAACGAAATCTGTGCATACATTTTGTCATGAATGTGGTTTGCGCTATGTGTGTACCCGTCTATATGTTACAAGGAATATGTATAATCAGGGAATATGTGTAATTTCTGATTCACTCAGGGAATATACATAATACCTAACACTTTCAGGAATTATACATATTCCCTGGTTCTAGGAGAGTTTTTTTAGACATAATTCCTGATACTGTTTGAAGTTTAAATGTTTAACTTATCATTGTAGCACCTCCAGTTTTTTATGGATTTTCTCATATATATAGTATAACAGTTTCAAAGCAAACAAGATCTCCAGGTATTTCATTTATTTTTACATGTAACAGAAGAATGGCATCTTGAATTGCACAAAACTTTAGCCTTAAAACATGTACAGCGGTTTGTTTGGCATGTTTTTGACCCAGCACAATTACAACGGACCAATCCTTGACCACCAAAGTTAGACTCGAACTGAACAGCTTGTCGAAGTGAAATATTTTTGTCCTTGGCAACGTCAACACCGTTAAGGGCAGTAGCACAAACATCAAGCACGTGATTATACATATTTCCTGTGACATATATTCAAAGCAAATGATCTACCAAATAGTATTACATCTTAACGTGATACTGTGACTTGAATTTTACTTTAAGAACTATAAGAAAGGTAAGATGCTTTATGGATGACCGCTTCTTTACCATAGTATGATGCGACGCTTCGGTATTAGACTTGCTCAAGTCTATAAGGTAAAAATTGATAGTTTAAATGATAATTTCTAAAAATAATGAATATAGACTAGACTATCTGGACTTGCCTCTTCTTAGGATAGAATTACTGCTGTTGATCACTGGATTGTCTGGTCCAGACTCGATTGTTTACAGACCGCCGCCACATAGCTGGAATATTGCTGAGTGCGGCGTAAAACTAATCTCACTCACTCAATGTGTGTGTGCGCGTGAGTGAGAGAGTGCGTGACATGTTGTTATACTTGACATGTATACTAAGTGTTTCAAGTAAATTGGTCCTGCCAGATGAAAGCGGGAGCGGAAACAAAACGTAATCATTGAAATTCCTAGTAAGCGTGTGTCTGTCTCGAGCATTTGAAGACTTTATACCTTCCCACAGACAGTACTTTATAAGGTGTTCACTGGTCACGAGGGGGGCATGGGTTGATGTATCCTCGATGTTTGTTTATGTTCCCTCAGCCGGAAGGGCGAGGGGAACATAAACAAACATCGAGGGTACATCAACCCATGGGCCCCGAGGGACCAGTGAACAATGTATTTTTATCTTACCGAACACCTTAATGTTAATTTTGATTTGTTTGAAGCCCGGGTACAAATCTTTTTGTAGCCATCGCTAGATTTTGCTGACAAGAAAAACAGATTTAGAGTTATCGCCCTTCCATCGATTTGCATTCGCACAACATCGGTAATTTCCGTACATCATACGTGATTCAATGTTATTCGAGATACCAATCACTACCACGAAGTACCAAATGAGTTGCCATTGACAGCGGGGTACATTGAAATGTTACTCGCTAGTAAGCGGGGTACATTGAAAATAATAGAAGAGCGCTCAGCCAATCAGAAAGCGACATTTATGTGTGAGGTAAGATAAACGTTCATGCACGTTTATCCCGGTAGATGGTTTCTGTGTCTGCATACACAGGAAATGAACAGGTGTGCTAGCATTTTGCTAAATACAACTAGTGATGATAATCGTTAAATAACAAGAGACTAGTAAATAAATAATTATGTATTGACCACAGTATCGTTCTTCTGAACATGAATATAAAGCAGAAGTAACCACAACAACAAACCTAACTATTCACAGAGAACACTACACAACCGCATTAAACGCATATAACGTAGATTCTTAATAACATAGCCATTTGTAGTTATTCGATGGACATTTGACAAACATATATTTCTTTCCAATAATCATTTTGAGGTGTCTCAAGTAACACTGAAATTTCTACGAAAATCGCTAGTAATTCGTCTCATAGTTCAAACATTATTATTTATCAGTTTAGCTGATAATGAAAATCATTAATGACACAAATAAATGGTTGTCTAAGTTTCACAAATGGTATTAATTTAACAATTAATTGTAATGTCTACAATGAACCAAGAGGAGCGAAATGACCACATCACCCCATCCTGACACTTCAGTTTATTTGGCAGTTCGTTCTTCGTCTGTCACTTTTGTACTGCATTACACGGTTGTGTTGTATATGTTTAATGTGTTTCTGTTCAGGTTTTTAGTTATTAACACCTTCTTTGGCTTGCTACAAACACAACAGCCCTGATTACGAGAACATGGCCAGTAGCAGTGTCCAGCGGACTTTTAACGTCATCGATGACGCCGGTCATCTAGATTCGGCAACGTTGACCTTCGTTAAAACAGGTATTAACACTACCACGATGCCATACCGTCAGTTGTATACAACAACACTACTGAAGATTCCGACAGTTATACCAGACATATTTCAAGATTAGGACATACATTGGAATCGTTATATAATATGTGTCCTTTGACAGTAGCAATTCTGATTAGTGTGATCATGTTAGCCAATGTGCCTTCGATTAGTAAGTAACTTGACCATTCCAACAGAACCATTTTTTCCGTGGAATCCCAATATTACAGTATGATGGTAATGGTCAGCCATGGTCACATGGTAATGGTCACTCCCAAAGTGTTAGTATTTACTCCTGGCATACAAATCATAGAATCTGGTCCCCACCAGCTTTTCTTCGTACACTCTGTAGTAATCGTCCAACATCTGCTCGTTGTAATAGTTCTTCCAGTCGCCAACGATTCCTATGGAAAGACAATGTCGTATAAAGGATGAACATTTATATATAGATATCAACTTCGGTAATCTTGGAAACATGACGTTTCGGAGTATGTTCTTACTCCTTCATCACTTGGTTTGCTGAACCATCGCCTGATGAAGAAATAAGTACATACTCCGAAACATCGTGCTCCCTCAGATGTGCGTCACCAGTAAAACGTTTACTGTTGGAGAGCAGCAAAAGATAGTCCTCAGGAAATTACCTTTTCTGTAAAGAAAATTTTCACCATCCAGTTTTATTGCAAAGGGCTCCTTGTCGATTTTCATTCTTGTAAAGGTGCATTTTTCTGCAATGGCTCGGCAAAGGTTGTCATCTCTTTGAAGCCCGAGGAAATCGGACAGAGCTTGTACAGCACGTACAGGATCCTTAGAAAAGAAAGGATACATCTTGTATGGAATCGCAAAGGTACAAACTATGTTAATTTTCAAGCTAACGCACACATGCAGGCACACGCACGCACACACACACACACGCACACGCATTGACGTTGTATATATGCAAACATGTTGTTGGTAAGTAATCATTGAAAACAGAATAAAATCGAATAAACGAGAATACATATCATTTCCGCCGTGGTCTCATCTACGAGGCTTCCTACCTTCATGGCATCTTCATAACATTGGAAGTGAACTGGAATATCGGGATGGTGACTGAAATATTCCTCGGCGTCTCTCCAGTGTTCAAATATGCCATTATTTTCCACTGAAGCAAAATCGAAAACCTGTTCCCTGTACAAAGTCAGCGAATAGCAAAAACATCTAAGTAAATCAGAGAAATGACTGGACATAAACATCGTACAAATCAACCTGGGATGAACTAACTGTTATTGCATACATAACGTGCCATAACAAGATCACCGATGAATAAAGCGTTTCACACCTTCTGGGACTATTGGTTTCCTTTAACACCAATACTGTGGCGTGCATGAGTGAGTTTGGTTATTCCGAATTGAACAATATTTCAGCAATATCAACGGCGACGACAACAGTGTGAGTCTGTTTGTTTGTTTGTTGATTACGTTCAATTTTCAGCTGTTCAAAGGTTATCTGTAAATAATCGAGTCTCTACCAGACACTCCAGTGGACAACATCAGCATCGAGTTACGCAATTTGGAAACGATGCATCAACCAAATCAGCGATCCTGACCACCTGATACCGTTAGTTGCCTCTTATGAGAAGCATGGGTTGCTGAATACCTATTCTAAAACGGATTGTCACGGTTCACCATGGTTAGAGATTAAGTAAATTATTGAAGTCGCATTGGCAAAATGTATTTCCAAATGTTATAAACGAGCTGTAAGTCACTAGCAACTAACACTGGGCCACCTTGGGATCATGAGGTCTTACGGTACATGATACCACAACAGGAATGGAAGGAACCTGGTCCGTCGGCGTTATGCACTTATTTACATACTTTAAAGCTAAAATGTTGTTAACATATTGATAACCCAGTTACTTTGGGGATAATTTGATCAAAATAGACTATATTCCCTTGTCAATGTTTTAAGTAGTTACATTCTAAAGCGTGAAAAACATGTCAGACCTTTTCCATCCAAGTAGAGGTGAAGATAATCCTCGAAGGATCCCTGATATCTACCATGGGGCATTGGTCTGTTGTGAATGAGTTTGTACAGAGAGAATGCAGCATCTTTTGGGTCTCTCAGGGTAAAAATGACTTTGCAATTGAGGGCTGCTACATCATCTGGAGAGTGGGACATTTTCAGGTGTGCGTTGATGACACGTGGTGATGGCCGATGGGCCAGTTCTTCAGGGGAGTTAACTCAATGAGATCTTTGGCTCTTTGGATGGTTTCAGCTTTACCATTAAGAAGCATGCTTGTCATTTCGAACGTCCAGTTTGTTCCTTTGAAAAACGAAAAGAATATGTTGAATTTTGTTACAGCTCATGTATGTTTAATCATCAAAGTCAAGGTCAAGTACACGTTGAGTTGATATAGAAGAGGAATTTACTATATGCGTTACTTTATCAACATGAAGTGTGATTCTACCCCTGATATCACAAGATGGTATGGTTGATATTGGATTGATACGTTGCCTCCATCGTATGGCAGGAGTATTGCTCCTGGTACTATGTGTGGGCAACATTCAAACACTTTGTACGAAGAAGTTGGTTCTACCAGTCACTCCTTAACAAATTTCGTCACTCCTTAACAAATTTCTTTTGACCGATAATCGATATTCTCTATTTCACTTAGATCAGCGTTTTACATTTACCTGTACGGGGAAATCCGGTGAAGTATATATCATCTGGCCTCATGCAGAAACCTTGGATTTGTTGAAGTATTTCAATTTTATACATAGGTATAAGATGTACTCCACGGAAAAGTTGATATTTCATACTGTGGCCACCTCGATCTGTTACTGTAACGATGTGTTGTCCACTGAAATCCATGTGAAACTTCTGCTCATCTATCTGTTAAAACGTTAAAGGTAAATAATTTAGTAGTCCTCAGTGAAGACAGTCACAGTTTTGAACTAAGAGCGGCAAAATCCTTTCCGCACCCCAAAAAATCCATTCGATTGCTATCTGTACGAGCTAAGTCGATGGTACAAGCCACAACAACAGAGAAATGTTTCGTCATGCGGTCATAATTTACGAATTAGGTGACTGCTGACATCTCTGGAATCCGTACATAACAGTAACGATGACCTGCTGAAATCCAGGTTACCATGGAAATATCCCCAAATGCTGATATAACATTATTAGTCCGCTGAAATCTGTCTGCTGAATTCCTGGTTACCATCGAACGTCTTGCTCAAGTCCACATACTATTATTAATATGTTTTACAGATGAAACTGCAGCTGTGATCCTGGCACAGTTAGGCTGGTAAGGCTCATTATCAGCTCAGGGCCCTTGCCCCCTCTACATGCAGCCCAGACAGCGAACGGGACTTCTCCCAGGAAACGCTGCCTAGTTTGAACCCACCAAGAATTTTCTGGAGAATATGAAGGCTCCCCAACACTGCAGCCTTCTGCCTTACCCAGAGTGTCAGAGGGGCTGTACTCCCAGTAGAGAACCCGGGCACTCTCCTGATCTGCGCCAAGAGATCAGGAGGTACCAAACCAAGGGCTCCGAGCACAATGGTGAGCCTGACGACAGTGTACTTGGGATGCAAGTGAGACATTTCAAAGGCGAGGTCCGAATACTTAGTAATACTATGCTTTTCCTGAATCTTGGCAATCACATTGGTGTCAAAAGGGACAGAAAATTCAATGATATATATAAATTCATTGGCTTTATCAAAAAGGACAAGATCAGGTTTGTTGGCTGGAATTCTGTATATGGGCCTATTCCACAGACGTTTGAAAGCATCATTTTCCATGACATGTTCAGGGTCGTACCATGGATGGACCTCGGAGTCAAAGCCACAGGCATGTCGGAGACGGTAGTAAAAGCAGCGAGCCATGCCATCATGTCGTTTAAGATATGCTGTTTATGCCAAGTAAGGGCATCCACTGACAAGGTGTTGGACAGTCTCTGTGAATTTATTGCAAAGTCGACATTTTCTTTAAGAATCACGTTTAGGCGATTGCGAGTGGGAAGTGACTGGTCCTGAGCAGCAAAAAGGAAGCCCTCAGTTTAACATTTAAGACCAGCCGACTTCATCCAGGCGAAGGAGTCGGTGGGATTGCTATTCTGTTCAACACACTGCATGTACACACGATGCAATGGCTTCTCAGAAAGCTTCTCCACAAAAGACCGACTCTGGGCAGACTTGGTGAAGGACTTCACCTGGTTTACTCCCATCACTGTACCGTCCAGCAGTACATCACCATCAACAAAATCAACCTCAAATCTCAGATTCTGTCCAACAACCTTGGCACGCTTAAAATAGCTGTGGAATTCCTTGCTTTCATCATGAGTCTTCACATGCATCACTAGAGGATCATCCGATAAATAAATATGTGCAAAAGTACACAATAAAATTCTATCTTGAAGAGCCTCCACATTAATCAAACCCCGACCTCCAGAATTGATTGGCATGTATAAACGGTTAAGAGAGCTCGAGGAACGAGGGTGGTGGCTCTGTTATCAGACATGATCCTTCTGGTCAGACGGTCAAGACTCTGGATGTCTTGTTTTGTCCAATCAACTACTCCAAAGGAATAGGAAAGGACTGGCACAGCAAAAGTATTGGTGGCTTTGACCTTGTTTCGAGCATTTAGCTCTGAGCTCCAGATTTTCTTTAAACGAGATTTGTACTCGGCCCGAAGTTTGTCTTGAATCTGGGCATTCTGGAGCTTGTCTCGAACTTGCATTCCAAGATAGATGTAGGCCTGATCTTCCACAAGATGCTCAATAACTCCTCCCCCTTGTAACTTGACCGATCCGTCATTAGTTACCTTGCCACGTTTCAAATGAAGAGTATTACATTTGTCAAGTCCAAATGTCATGCCAATATCATTAGAAAAGGACTCGACAAGGAGAACCTGCTCTTTCAAATTGGAATCACCTTTGGCAAGGAGCTCGATGTCATCCATGTAAAGGAGATGAGTAAGAGGTGTAACGGATCTGTGCTGAGGAGGTCCGGGATGGTAACCCTCCTCTTTATTGAGCAGAAAGCTCAAAGGATTTAAAGACAGACAAAAAAGCAAAGGACTAAAGGAATCCCCCTGATATATTCCCCTTCTGATTGGAATAGATTCCGAAGTCTGCACCTGCCCTTGCGAGTACATCTCAAGTTGAGTCGACCAGCAACTCATTAAAGACTTGAGTAAATCAAGTAGTCCCTCAGGGAGGTCAATACAATGAAGAGACTTCAGAATCCATTCGTGAGGGACAGAGTCGTATGTTGGTTTTTTTGTAGTCAATCCAGCACATGGAGAGGTTGCGGTGATATGTTTTAGCCTCTTTCAAAATCATTTTCTGTACAAGAAGTTGATCCTTGCACCCCAACATCCCTTTCTTACTCCCTTCTGCTCTCTGTAAATTATATCATTCGAAGAGCAGTAAGATGACACGAGTTTTTTTTTTTAACACTTTTCAGGCAATCTGGTGAGATGTAACAGACAAACGACCTAGTTACCTTCTCATGCATTGCATGGCCATAATCACGGACCCATGGTGCCTCAAGGTTACTGTTGCCGGGTACAGACCACAACTGTTTCCAGACCCTTTCATCGGGATCCATGGGAGGCCATTTGTCATGTTCACCATCACCCTTTGTTTTCAGTTGCCGGTGCTTTTCATTGTTTCTAAAAAGTTTATTTTGTTTGATGAATTTATTTTTCTTTTCCCATTTTTTTCTTTCTTTCAGTCCAAACCTTTATTTTTGCCTTCAGGGAATCGACAATTTGGAGAAGTATCTTTTCTTTCGTTGTTTTGTATTTCAGTTTTAATTTTCTCCAAATTGCCCTTCGTTTAGACATAAGATTCCCTGATGATCTTAACTTCAGGCAAAGCTCTATCCAGGAAATGTATTTTCTAGTTTCTGTTAGCATCACTTGAAACCGTTTTTTCTTTGGTGTATTGTTCTTAGTATTGGCTGTGTTTTCTTTGGAAACTGTGTGAAGTTCCTCCAAGGTTCGAGCGGCAGCATAGACACAACAATTAACTTCATGCAATGAACAGTCCACAGAAAGTTTCATAGAAATAATGTCATTAATAAATTAATTTCATTTTTGGGAAAATATTCTGTTATTTGTTTAATTGGCCTCCGTTTTTGTAAAGGTAAATCAGATATTTCATCATAAATAGAATAAAACAAAATATACACAGGATTTTCGGAAAGATCTGCAACTGAGGAAGAAGAAGAAGAATGAGGATCCGAAATTTCGGGGCCAACTGGCTCTGTGCCGGAAGAGTTTCCATCAGGAAGAGGAGAGAGGTTAACACGGACGTCCATCAGAAATTTTGGGTCTGCTGCCACTTGAGCATTCTGCTCATGCAAAGGTTCCTGACGGGCACCGGTTATGGGCTGAACTGGCTCACGGGGCATGAGATTTTTAAGCCGCCGGAATTGATCTCGGAGATTTTGCTCCGTCAGGAAAGCATACATGGGCATGGCATTGTCCCAATGCAGCTTAAGCGACTTGTCGTTTATTCGTGGATGTGCAGGCCATCCTGTCGCTCTTGCACACTCTAGTAGTGTGATTTTCAGATGGTTTGACCAAGATATTCTTGATCGGGTGCTGTGCCTTCCCCTGGGGCAAGTATTAGATATACCCACACTTTCCGAGGTGTGCCGCTCAATACCCTACTGTTTGAGTCGTGTGGCCTCCGAGGCGTTAGCCGAGGAGACCACACGACTCAAACAGTAGGGGTATTGGGCGACACACCGAGGAAGTGTGGGTACATCTGACTTATACCTCACTTCTGGTCGAGTTACGAGTTTATTATAACACTTTATGTTCTAATTATGACAATTTTTTTTATTTCTTTTCTATCTGTTTCATTTATTTTTAGCCCACTGGTTAAGACCCTCAAATGTCCCGCGTCTATAGTCTGTTTGCAGTGAAACCTACCGATCAATTTCACTTTAAACAAAAAAGTACTCAAATAAGTGAAATTAAGATTGCGAATCTCATAATTTGACCTTGCCAAATGAACATCTCAGAATTATATTCAACTTAGAATAAAATTTGTTTAACAAATGATCATAGTTTCAAATCAATATTATTGGTTTGTATTACAATTTTAGGGGGGTAAGCGCAGTAGTTGGAACAGTGAAACAAATGCCCGTGCGGTACGTAACAAGCGTTAACTTCTACCAAACCTGCATGTTCTGGGTGTTTCATTTAATGCGCATACCCCATTGTAATACAAACCAATAACAGCGCTTTGAAACTATGATCGTTTGTTAAACAACTTTTATCCTAAGCTGAATATAATTCTGAGATTTAAATGTTCAATAGGCAAGGTAAAATTATGGGCATTTGCAATCTTAGTTTCACTTTATTTGATTTACTTTTTTAAAGTGATATTCATCGGTACGTTTTCACTGCAAATAGACTATAAGCAGTCGATTGCACGTGCATGCACGGGCTTGCACGATTCCACGATTTTAAACACCAGTTCGGGCGCGAGAATGACTTCAAGTAGCCCCAAATATGCGCAATATTACTGATAATTGACATTTGTATGGGCAGGCCAATGCGCATGCGTTCTCTGACTCGCATGTGGCATAGAAAACATTTGGAAGATCACACGTTCGTTCGCCATGGATGCTGAAGAGTGGACAGAGGATTTTCTTTCTCAAATTGACAGTTCGTTAGCGTCACATTTCGACCTGGATGATAAGGAAGATTTTGAAACAATCGAAATCTCAATGTGAGTCCATTGAAATAAAATTATATTTCGCCGTTTGTTGTGTCTTTATTGCTTCGGTATACCCTAGTGAAAAGTGTAGGTGTATCATTGATACACCTACACTTTTGACAGGTGTACCGGTCAATACACCTACACTTTTAACAAAGGAAACCATGACAACGAGACCGGAAGTGGGGTATAAGTCCCATCTCCAGTAAGGTTGGTTTGACTACCGGAGGAAGGATGACTGGGCTGTGGAGTTGAATGATGATATTCTCCTTGGCTTTCGGTAACCCAGTGTAAAACCAGCTTCGGTGGGTCAGCCCTAACTAGGTGATGTACGTTTAGTTCAGGGAATAAAATTCCCCTATCTAGGCCCACCACGGAGAGGCGTACATCATCAGGCATTATTTCATTCATTTTATTATTATTGGATATTTATATAGCGCATATATCCACGCTCTAGTGCATGCTCATGGCGCTGGTATTTTTTCCCTCGATCATTGGATGTCAATCTCAACGGCAGATGTTGTTACCAATCTCAGCTCCCTGGGGAGCATACAAATTTTGCTGGTTTGCTGCCACAAGGCGCACCGAGTTATTGCAACTGTCCAATCTTCATGAGGTACCCATTCACAGCTGGGTGGACTGGAACACATATTCACAGTACTTTCTCCCGCAACTAGGTGTTTGCACGTATTCATGTTGCCAACGGATTCGTGGGTTCTTTTAAGTGAACAAGGTTGTGTACTATACACTAGGGGTTGTGACATAACTGAAAGACTCTGCACACAAAGTTGACTCCAAGGTTGTTTACACCCGGTCACAGGTGGGCTCGATCCCGGCACTCATGCTCGCTGGATCACTAGCCTGTCGCCTTAGCCAGCTCGCCCACTACAACCCCTATTGAAATCACTCACTTTGGACACATATTAGCTTCTACGTGTTTGTACGGGAGACAATGGGCGAGACAAACAGTGACGATAGCTGCGCCTTTACGACATACAACCTTTGCCACACTGATGAGAAAGGATAATTCATCACAGTATCTGTGTCAATGATCAGCTGAACAATGCATTACAGTAAGAAAAGAGCATTTCTTTGTATTACTTACAGTGAATGTTCCCTCTGCATTCTTTACCTCCGCCATTTTGATGTTTGCACTATGATGCACTGAGTATCTACATTGTGCATGCCCTATTTCTTCTGAATTTTTGGTTACCGTATACGTTCTAATAATAATTGTTTTGTGTCTGTCTCTGTGTGTGTCTGAGAGAGAGAGAGAGAGAGAGAGAGAGAGAGAGAGAGAGAGGAGATGAAAGGAGGTACGATGCGCGTAATAATTGAAATTTCACTCCAAGTAAGTGTGTGTCTGTCATTATCACTTGAAGGTTTGGATTATGTCTTCAGGTTATAAGTCATCGAGTGTTGCCGTTGTAAATTCATCAGTTATCTGACCACAGTGACGTTAACCTGACAAGAAACTAAGGCAGAAGAAACCAAAACAACAAACCCAGCTAACCAAAGAGAACACTTCACAATCGCATTACACTGGCATATAACGTATATTCCCAATAACATAGCCAGTTGTAATTATTCGATGAACAATCAATAAACTTACAAATCATCCACAAAATCATTCCATGATAACTGCAATGTGTCTCAAGCTGCACTGAAAGTTCTACGAAACTGCTTGTAAAACGTCAGATTCTGTTTTCATCCGAAACATTGGAAGAAGAATCGTATCCCGAATAGTCGAGCTCGACACGGGTTCCAACGTATTTTATGAATTCGGTATGACTTTTGAAAACCTCTTATCTTGTTCTTTCGATGGTAGAAGGTCTCACGAGACGTGGAGTATTGTCGTATAAAGCATTTATAGATCTTTGTAGCCATAGGCATCTCCACATTACTACTTTATACGGTAAATCAGTTGCGGTAAAGATAATCATGCATAATATCATACTCCCTTGGCCCGAGAAATGAAGCTGCGCTCAGGCCATTATCAGCGTCGTGGGACGGCTGGGCAAAATATTATTCTGCAATATAAAGGGAAACAGGACATGCTCTGTTCTGGATAGCATGTGCTTGTTGGTATTTATGTATTCCCCACAGCCTGGAACATTATGATAACCAGGTTGCAATGTACA
Source organism: Haliotis rubra (assembly GCF_003918875.1). NCBI lineage: Eukaryota > Metazoa > Mollusca > Gastropoda > Lepetellida > Haliotidae > Haliotis > Haliotis rubra. The sequence goes on from NW_025767104.1 coordinate 132,654, forward strand.
GTCATACAGTCTTGTAATTATGATAAAGTGCTTCAAACCACAACTATTTTGCCTAAGAAAAACCAATGCTCTGGATGCAGATTTAACCTTTTCCCTTGCAGGATTACGTAGAACACAGTTCACACTTAACCATAGCCTGAGATATCTGTAGTCATCAGCATTGGCGAATTCCACGTGACCACTTCACCGCTTCTCGGCCTGAAATGTAAACAGCTCCCTCTCCACAGTCTGTTGAGTAGTAATTATTGACTGTGGGCCTCTGGACTCGGCAAAACTATATCTTCAGCGTGCAGCAGCACGGCTACATCGATGTGATCATGAATCGGACTTTATTTTACTTCCATAGCAAGACTTTTGATATTTATAGGGAACAAAGTGGACGACAACACACGTCCTTGTTTAACACCTGACTGTACAGGAAAGGTATTACTTTCATATTGGTTAATATATCACTGGATATACCGGATATACCGGGTCACTGACTTCTGTTGGGATGGGTTTTATCTTGCCTGTATTCCAGATACCAGGTTTGCTTCCTGTCACGAATCTTTGGGAGATAACTCTGTTCAGCATCGGTGCATTCTTTAGTACAACACTTGGAATATCATGAAACCTCGCTGTTTCCTGAACTTTAGCTCAGCATTTTTCATAATCCACCTCTCCACTGGTGCCTACTGTGTTTAAAACATGCAAAAACTAGGCTCATCCACAATCTTCATTTTAAGGCTATTTTTAACTGATTCATATTATTCACAGCCTTCATGTTGATGTATTGTTGCAATTAGCTTTATGGAACACCAAGGAAATTGATAAAATAACTATCGTTTGTTCATTCCATATAGCTCATCTATATTTTCTGGAGAGGAATACACATTATGCATACATGTAAAGCACACAAATCATCACCTCCATTGCTATGGACTTTTTAACATTGCCAATTGTCACAGATCGCATAAACGCAAAGAAACAACAATCACTGGCAATGTTGTAAACGCCAACGGCGCAAAGCCATCTGAAAGACAACTTACCTGGTCCATATTCTGGAGGTCAACCCCTTTTAGGGGGGTTTTCAACGTAACTGACGACGACGGGGACATATGGTATTACTCGTGAGCGATAGTGTACAAGTTCTTATTAGTGTAATATTGCTAACAAATGTGTCGCCAATAATATAATGTTTTAACCATTTGAATAGACATATTTTGGGATAAAATCCAAAGATTACTGTCCATTTGAAAACCTAAAAGAAAAGAAAAAGCCTAAACTGTCAGATATATATATTTCTGACATAAGTATCATAGAACATGGACCCTGCCATCTTTTCTTCGTACACTCTGTAGCAATCTTTCAACATCTATTCATTGAATAAGTTCTACCAGTCACCACCGAATCCTGGGAAATACAAGGTCGGTTGTGATATTTAAACAACATTCCGGTGTGTGGTGGTGTGAGGTCTTGCGCGTACAGCCCAGGTCACAAATCAGTTGACATTAAGCAATTTTGGGCGCAGAGAGTCCTTGAGTGGGTGACCGTGCTTGGCAGCTTGACTCCTGAGTGTGTCCTTGACTTCAGTCCTGCCACCTTAGGCAACTGAGTTTGAGTTTGTTCAAACTTGTCTCTGTTCACCCAGCAGAAAATGGGTATCCAGTGGGACTATTAACCTTTTAGCGTCTCAGCTTGGGTTATCCAGGGTAATAATCAGATTTTCTGTTAGCGTCTTGATCATGTGCCTTGTACATGGAAAAACGCATTACAAATTCACAATTATTATTCTAGATATAGACGTTCTGGTAAGGCATCCTTCGAATGGTTAAAAGGGGATATATTTTACTTGCATCCACTTCAGGGGCACCTTTTGTATCAAGTCGTTGTGTTAAAAGACTTGTGAATAATTTCGTCAATTTAACACAATTACGTCCCAATTATCTAAAATATCAGTGTCACGAAATTATCTTTTTCCACATTCAGTTTCATTGCGAAGTTTCCTTAGTCGATTTTCATTCTGGAAATGGTGCACTTTTTGCAATTTCTCGGCAAAGACCTTTTGCAGCCCGAGGGCGATGTCAATCACTCGATTGTCTGCTTCAGATTTGAGTATGTACAGACCCTCGAGCCAGAGCTGGAATATTGCCGGAATTCAGCATTAAACAACAAACACACTGTGAATCCCAGCGGCTGTTAAAATAATAATATAGCAAAACTGTATATTGTATTTTTATTCTTTTCGTATCGTTTCATGCTTTTGTACATTTTTTCAAAGATATTGTCGCTTCTAGCTAGGTTACTGACACGCTGTTAATTTACAGTTCAAAGCAGCAACGTCCGCACTTACAAATAAAGTTAGATAAGGTCAGACAAGGATAAACAAGGACCAAGCTCTAATAACGAAATTAATATTCTTTTTATCAAATCGATGTTCAGGATGTTAATCACTTGACTGTCTGGATTTGACTGGAATATTCACAGACCACCTTCATGTAAGCGGACGTTGAACTGACAAATATGTAAATCCAGACCAACAGCTATTTTCCTGCTGTACTTTGAACAAAGATCGATTACTTAGTAGTCAAAAATAGTATATTCGTCTCATAATGCAAACTTTATTGTTTATCAGTTTATCTGATAATGGAAATCATTAATAACACAAACAGTTCTCTAAGTTTCACAAATTGTATTGATTTAACAATTAATGTAATGTAATTGTAAAGTCTAAAATGAACAACAGGAGCGAAATGACCACATCACCCTACCCTGACACTTCAGCAAGGACAGTAACAGTCTCCAGCTGATCTTCAACGTCATTGATGATGTAGGTAATCTGGATCGACAACCTTGACATTTGTTGAAACAGGTATTAACACCACCACGGTACCATACCGTCAGTTGTATACAAACATCACTCCTGAAGAGTCTGGCAGTTTTAACTATTTAATACATCTGCGTTTTGTGCTGAGTTTCTGAACAAAAGGACCTGTTTCGTTTGTGCCAAGTACGTCTATTTCGTTCACCTAAATAAAGAACATAGTCACAGTTTCATTCTTGTATAGATTAAACAGTTATAGCAAATTAGTCCATTTATATATAAAAGTGTAGCTTGTGTTTTTCTGAGATGCAAAAATAATTTTAGCCTTTTAATTTGTAACGTAAAATGTACAAAATATTGCAACAACCATTCTATTTGTCACTTCTATTTAAAAGTAACTCAATGTGATAAAATGATGAGTTGTAACATGTTTTAATTGATTTCAATAGTCAAGGTACCAACGCGATCTTTTAGATAACTAACGCTGTACAAGACACATTTCTAGATTAGGACATACATTGGAATCGATATATAATATGTCTCCTTGGCAGTAGCAATTCTACTTAGTGTGATCATGTTAACCAATGTGCTTTCGATTAGAAAGTAACTTGACCATTCCAACAGAACCCTTTTCCATTGAATCCCAATATTACAGTATCATGGTAATGGTCACATGGTAATGGTCACTCCCAAAGTGTTAGTATTTACTCCTGGCATACAGATCATAGAATCTGGTCCCCGCCAGCTTTTCTTCGTACACTCTGTAGTAATCGTGCAACATCTGCTCGTTGTAATAGTTCTTCCAGTCGCCAACGATTCCTGGGAAAGATAATGTCGTATAAAGGGCGAACATTTATGGATATCAACTTGTGTAATCTTGGGAACATGACGTTTCGGAGAATGTTCTTACTTCTTCATCACCTGCTGAACCATCACCTGGTTAAGAAGTAAGTACATACTCCAAAACATCGTGTTCCCTCAGATGTGCGTCACTAAGAAAACGTTTACTGTTGGAGAGCAAGAAAAGTCACGAAATTACCTTTTCTGTAAAGGACATTTTCACCATCCATTTTTATTGCGAAGGGCACCTTGTCGATTTTCATTCTAGAAAAGGTGCATTTTTCTACAATGGCTCGGCAAAGGTTGTCATCTCTTTGAAGACCGAGGAAGTCAGACAGAGCGTGTACAGCACTTACAGGATCCTCAGGTAAGAAAGGATAAATCGTGTAAGAAATCGAAACGTACAAACTATGTAAAGATTCAAGCTTACATTATACCCATGCACGCACACACACACGCACACGACACACTCATTGCATTGCAGTGACGTTTTATATCTGTACATATGTCGTTGTAAGTAAAAATTGAAAACAGAATCAAATCGAATAAACGAGAATATTATATTATTTCCTCCACGGTCTCATATGACCATGATATTTTACAGCAACAACAGCAACCGTTAGGCTATATAAGTAGGACTGTCTTAGCGCTAAGACTATTTTATCTACGATGCTTCCTACCTTAATGGCGTCTTCATAACACTGGAAGTGAACTGGAATATCAGGATGGTGACTGAAATATTCCTCGGCGTCTTTCAAGTGTTCAAATATGCCATTATAATCCACTGAAGCAAATTCGAAATGTTCTCTGTACAAGGTCAGGGAAATAGCAACAAGAACTAAGTAATCAGAGAAATGACTGGTACAAATCAACCTAGGATGAACTAACTTTCATGGGAGTTGGGATTCACTGCATGCATAGTGTACAGTTGCCATAACACACCTTCTGAAATTGTTGGTTTCCTTTAACAACATCACTATGGTGTGCACGAATGATTATGGTTGAACAATATTCCAGCAATATCAACGGCGAAGACACATGTGTGAGTGTCTGTTTGATTGTTGAGTAAGTCCGCACTCAACAACTTTTCCACTGTGTGATGGATGTCTACAAATAATCGAATCAGGACCAGACACTCCAGTGGTGCGACACATTGAGCATCGAGTTACACAATTGGGATACGATGCACCAACCAAATCAGTGAGCCTGGCCATCGGATACCTTTAGTTGCCTCTTAAACAAGGCGAATGATAAACACAACACAATATCCAAACCAAAGAGGTAACATATCAGTTGTGTTTACAAGTGTCAAAACTGACTGTAAGGTACCAGCAACAAAACTGCACCACCTTTGGATCATGAGGACTTAAGGTCCGTGATACCATTAGAGGAATGGAAGGAATTGAACCTAGTCCATCGGCGTTATGTGCTTATTTTCATACTTAACATCCGAAATGTTATGAACATATTCATATCAGTTGGTATGAATTGGGATGTAAGATATACATTGGGGATAATTTGAACAAAATAGAACTATATTCGATTGCCAATTATTTAAGCAGCTGCAGTGAGAAATGTGAAGAACATTTCAGACCTTTTTCATCCAAGTAGAGGTGAAGATAATCCTCAAAGGATCCCTGATATCTACCATAGGGCGAGGGTCTGTCGTGAATGAGTTTGTACAAAGATAGGGCAGCATCCTTTGGGTCTCTCAGGGTAAAGATGACTTTGCACTTGAGGGCTGCTACATCATCTGGAGAGTGGGACATTTTCATGTGTGCGTTGATGACACGTGGTGATGGTCGTTGGACCAGTTCTTCAGGAGGAGTTAGCTCAATGAGATCTTTGGCTCTTTGGATGGTTTCAGCTTTACCATTAAGAAGCATACTTGTCATTTCGAACGTCCAGTTTGTTCCTTTGAAAAGAGAAAATGATATGTTGAATTTTCACACACAGCCAACATACAGCTTGTATTTTTGGGTTTCACCATCACAGTCAAGGCCAAGTCTAGAGGCCAAGTCTAGAGTTGATGTAGAAGAGGAATTAACTAAATGCGTTACTAAATCAACATGATACATGATGCTTACCGTGTTATCACAAGATCGTATGGCTGAGATTGGATTGATACGTTCCCGCCATCGTACATTGTATGGCAGGAGTATTGCGGTGTATTGCGTTCAGGCAAAATGCAAACAAATTTTACGAAGTAGTTGGTTCTACCAGTACAGCAGAACATTCAACCCTTTCCTCGAACACCTAGTGTCATCACTGGTTTGGAACCACTGAGAACATTTTCAGTTCTATCATGTCTTCACTCCCCAGCAAATATCTTTCGCCGGATAATTAAAATTTCACTGGTATCGGCGTTCTAAACTTACCTGTACGGGGAAATCCGGTGAAGTATATGTCATCTGGCCTCATGCGGAAACCTTGGATTTGTTGAAGTATTTCAATTTTATACATAGGTGTAAGATGTACTCCACGGAAAAGTTGATATTTCATACTGTGGCCACTTCGATCTGTTACTGTAACGGTATGTTGTCCACTGAAATCCATGTCAAACTTCTGTTCATCAATCTGCGAAAACATTTTAGGTAAATGATTTAGTAGTCCTCAGTGAGGATGGTTATGGTTTTGAACCATAATATGCAAGAGCGAAAAAACCCTTTCAGCATCCATAAAAAATCAGTCAGTTCCTAAATATAAATGGTACAAGCAACATCAACAGAGGTATGGATCATAATGTGGTCATAATATCCCTGAAACCGTATATGACAGTAACGATGTCCTGTCCGCTCAAGTCCATGTTACCATGGAAACATCCCCAAATGATTATATAACATTATAAGTCAGCTGAAATCTGTCTGCTGAATTCCATCTTACCATCGTAAGTCGTGCTCAGGTCCACATCTTAGCAAAATAACTCAATTGGAGATTAAAACCTTGCATCTTAACTTGCTAGTTGATATATAGCGTCGTAACACTGAAGATAACCGAGCTTTACGACAGACAACGCTGGCCATACTAATGACGACAGAGAATTCATGATAATTAGCAACAATATAGTGATTCAAATGCGTGTCTTTGTATTTCTTACAGTGATTATTCCCTCTTCATTCTTTGCTTCCTCCATTTTGATGTTCACACTATGATACACTGACTATCTAGACAGTCCTCACCCATATAGCTTCAGTATGGTGAAAGGATGACCTGGATTTGTGGTTACCGTATACGTTCTGATAGTTGTTTCCTGCTTGTCTGTGTGTGTGTGTGTGTGTGTGTGTGTGTGTGTGTGTGTGTGTGTGTGTGTGTGTGTGTGTGTGTGTGTGTGTGTGAGTGAGAGAGAGAGAGAGAGAGAGAGAGAGAGAGAGAGAGAGAGAGAGAGAGAGAGAGAGAGAGAGAGAGAGAGAGGTGGGGAGGATGTAATGATTGCATACATGCATAGCCAATCCATCTAATATACGTACAATCTGGCGGTTTCTTATCAATTGTTCAAGTACGATTGACATAGGAATTCAATTTCTCTGGAGGCGATATGAAACCTATATCATTCACGTATTCATAAATAAGTTATGTGGCGGCGTTGTTCCCTATTTTAGACTCGTACCTTTCCGATGCCCTGTCACGAGATAGGCTATCTGGTTTAAATGTTATTTTTACAGAATTATACGATATAAGGCTCCTGCACCTACTTTACGCTGCCACTTTAAGAGATTATCAACAAGGAAAAATACCAAACTTAATTGACTTTGACAAAAGAATGTACGTGATCCGAGGTCTATCATCGTTCGCTACTGCTCTACGGTCTGTGGCTGTGACTGTTTTGTAACTTCCGGCAGAGAGTATCTGCATACGTACGAATAAGGTTTCTGCGTCTGGATACACAGGAAATCAACAGGTTGGTTGGCATCTACTGTTCATTAGATAACTGGGGAATAGTTTCTCTGGGAAATGATATATTCACTGACCACGGAAACGTTCTTCCGAACATGAAACTAAAGCAGAAATAACCAAAAGAACAAACTTAGCGAACCAAAGAGAACACTTCACAGCCTTACTAAACTGGCATATAACGTAGATTCCTAATAACATAACCAGTTCTGATTATTAGATGGACAGTTATTAAACTTTAAAATCTTCCACAAAATCATCCCATGATACCTGGAGGTCTCTCAACCTGCACTGAAAGTTCTACGAAAACTGCTGCTAAAACGACAGATTTTGCTTTGGTCTGAAACAATAGAAGAAGAATTCATATCCCGAATGGTCTCCCTCGCGGCTTATTCCACGAATTTCAACGGAATTTATGACATCAGCATGCCTATTGAAAACTCTTTGCTCTTTTGATGATAGAAACTCTCATGAGAGTATTGTCGTATAAAGCATTCATAAATCTATACATACATGTAGCTATAGGCATCTCCACATTGCTACTTAATACGGCATGGGCACTATGTGTGAAGCCCATTTCTGGTGTCCCCCGCCGTGATATTGCTGGAATATTGCTAAAAGCGGCGTAAAACCATACTCACTCACTCACTCACTCACTTAATACGGTAAATCAGTTGCGGTAAAGATCATCATGCATAATATCATACACCTTTGGCCCGAGAAATGAAGCTGCGCTCAGGCCATTATCAGCGTCGTCGGACGGCTGGGCAAAATATTATTCTGCAACGTTAAGACTGACTGACTGAGTTTGGGTTTTACGCCGCTTTTAGCAATATTCCAGCAACATCACGGCGGGGGACACCAGAACTGGGCTTCACACATTGTACCCTGCAACATTAAGGAAAACAGGAGATGCTCTGTTATGGATAGCATGTACTTCTTGGTATTTATGTATTCCCCACAGCCTGGAACATTATGATAACACAGGTTGCAATGTACAGTCATACAGTCTTGTAAATACATCAAGTGCTTTTCACCACAGGACTATCTATTATGCCTAAGAAGAGTCAATGCTCGGGATGCAGGATTAAAGGTCACATGCAACCAAAAAATCAAACATAATTAAAACACAATTATCACTTATTCATGACATATAATATACATTGCTGGTTATGAAAAAACATAAAAACAAAATTATAAGCGTACAATCGCAAATCAAAAGTGCAATATTTTGTACTTGGGTTTACTTCCCAAGAAACGAGGCAGCCGGGATACCGAACCCAGTAAGAGCGGGTGGGTGTGCACTCAACTGTAACGGCTGGTTCATTTGCAGATGCCGCCCTCACGGCTCATTGTGTGTGTATATATAGAGATGTTGGGTTTTGTAAATACATACTCATTTTTTGTGTATAACATTTTGCAATCAACAGACATCATAACATGTCATGTGTACAAGTATCACACCTGCCTGTCTGTGTAATTACATAATGTGACAGAGACCGAACTCGGGCCATAAATCAATGCGTTTTGTTTATGGTGTATAGCTTGATTGGTGTTAAGTTCAAATTGCATGTGGTCAGTGATTGAAATTGTGTATTGAATATTGTCATTAGCAGACGGGCAGGCAGACACATAGGTGCCAATAAAACAGACATTGAGTTTAGTCTGTGACAACGACATGTCTATATCACAGTAAGAAATTCTGTCGACGCTAAATAATGACATTGCTTTTAAGTATCGAACTGAGAAAGTGACTCGGTAAGGAGAACGTGTGGTGAAATAGACAAATGAAATTATATAAACAGTTAAATCGGTAATCTACTGTAATAACATATAAAAAGCTCGCGCCTGTGAAATATCAACAAAACATTAGAAAAATAGCTCACACCAAAGCCTTCACCGAATATTCACCGGACAACCCGCTTCCAAGCTCCGCGAACCTATTTCACTGCGCATGTGCTATGAGCGCAGCCCAGCTGTTGAAACCACTTCAATTCCCCTAAGCGCTGGGGGGAAGTTAGTGAATCGTTTGAACTACGATTTCGCGCGGTTTTTTTCATCGCGTTATTTTTCAACTTTATAAGTTGAATTTACATTTTTGATGATTTGTTTCGGTAAGTCCATACCGAATGGTATCAGAATCTGAAAAGTTGTGTTTTACGTTGCATGTGACCTTTAACCTTTTCACTTGTAAATACGATCAAGTGCTTATCGATATAAACACAGGACTAACTGACCGCCTCTGTGGTGTAGTGGTTAGAGCGTCCGCCCGGAGAGCGGAAGGTCGCGGGTTCGATCCCCGACCGCGTCATACCAAAAGACGTTAAAATATGGTACTTGTTGGTCCCTGTCTGGCGCTCGGCATTAATGGGTACAACAAGGACTGGTCGGCTCGGAGTCAGTATAATGTGTCTGAGTGGGGTATTCATGCTTCACTGCGGCATGGTATCTCAGTGGGCTAGCACTATAAAACCCGCTTCAGTCTGGGCTAGTACAAGCAGCTGCACATACACATACACGCATGCACGTCGTCATATGAGCGAAATATTCTCAAGTACGACGTTAAACCCAATTTCACCTCACCTCACAGGACTAACTATTAGGCCTAAGAAAATCCAATGCTCTGGACGCAGATTTAACCTGTTGCCTTGCAAAATTGCGTATATCACAGTTGACACGTAACCATAGCCTGAGATAACTGTTGTTATCAGCATTGTCGATTTCCACGTGACCACTGCACCGCTTCTCGGTCTGAAATGTAAAAAGCTCCCTCTTCACAGTCTGTTGAGTGGTACTTGTGGACTGTGGGCCTCTGGATTCGGCAAAACTATATGTTCAGCGTGCAGTAGCACGACTTTTGATATTAATAGGTAATAAAGTGGACGACAACACACGTCCTTGTTTAACACCGGACTGTATAGGAAAGGTATTACTTTCATAATTGGTTAATATGTACATCGTCATACAGCGAGGTGATAGTTTGGAGAATAGTGCCAGAAATACTACATTCAATGAGTTTCACCAACAGATGTTCCTATTCAAACAACGAGGAGAGTTCTATGGATATACGTCTTCTTTAATATAATATGAGCGACGTTTCGGTGTAGCTACTAACACCGTTATCAAGACAAATGATGTACAATACTAGAGGCAAGGTACGTACATATATACATAGTAAAGTTGAACAGTAAGCGATTGCACAATTAATGAGGTTAATGTACAAGGTTGAGGATGTTTACACAAGAAGGCAATTGTTAAACAAACAGAGTAAGCTATTATATGGGGGATTACTCTGTTTGTGTAACAATTGCCTTCTTGTGTAAACATCCTCCAACCTTGTACATCAACCTCATTAATTGTTCAAACATCAATCACTTACTGTTCAACTTTACTATGTATACCTTGTCTCTAGTATTGTACAAAATTTGCTTGATAATGGTGTTAGTAGCTACACCGAAACACGTCGCTCATATTATATTAAAGAAGACGTATATCCATAGAACTCTTCTCGTTGTTCATCACACTGACTTCTAAATGCCACTCAAACAAGTTACCCTATTCAGTAAGTCAAACGCTTTTGTAAAATCAACGACACATGAAAGTGTTGATTTTTGTCCCCATCTATGAATAACACTATACAAATCATGAGCATGGTCGAGACAAAACCAATCTTTACTGAATCCGTTTTGTTCGTCTTGAAGACTATCCTGGGTTTTGGGGTATTTGAACAACCTCTGACTGATGATATCAGCATCAATCTTGGATGGAATGGAGAGTATGGTAATGGGTATGTAGCTTGATGTGTCAGGCGGATCACTGACTTCTTTAAGGATTGGTTTCATTTTGCGTCTATTCCAAGCTTTGGGAGATAGCTCTGTTTAGCATCGGTGCACATACGTCACTCTTTAGTACAATACTTGGAATATCATGAAGCCCCGCTGTTTCCTAAACTTTGGCTCCGCATTGTGCATAATCCGTCCCTCCACTGGTGACTGCTTCATTTAAAGGCTATATTTAACTGATTCATATTATTCAAAGTCTTCATGTTGATATATTGTTGCAATTAGCTCTATGCTTTATGAAAGCAGCATGGAAATTGATCAAATAACTATCGTTTGTTCATTTCATATAGTTCATTAGTTCATAGTTTTCTGGGTTTTTTTAAAGGAATACACATTATACATTGTAAGCACACAAATCCTCGCCTCGAAGTGCTATGAACTATATGATATTGGCAATTGTCACAGATCTCCAGAAGGCAAAGAAACAACAATCACTGGCAATGTTGTAAACACCAACGGCGCAAACCCATCTGAAAGACAACTTACCTAGTCCATATTCTGGAGGTCAACCCCTTTTAGGGGGAGATGTCAACGTAACTGACAGCGACGGGGACATATGGTATTACTCGTGATCGATAGTGTACAAGTTCATGTCAGTGTGATATCGCTTACTAATGTGTCGCCAATAATATAATATTCTGACCATTTGAACAGACACATTTTGGGATGAAATCCAAAGATTACTGTCCATTTGAAAACTTAAAAGAAAATAAAACATCAGCCTAATATGTGAGATATATTTTCTTCTGGCTTAAGTATCATAGAATCTGGACCCTGTATTACTCGTGAGCGATAGTGCACAAGTTCTTATTAGTGTAATATTGCTAACAAATGTGTCGCCAATAATATAATGTTTTAACCATTTGAATAGACATATTTTGAGATAAAATCCAAAGATTACTGTCCATTTGAAAACCTAAAAGAAAAGAAAAAAAGCCCTAACTGTCAGATATATATATTTCTGACATAAGTATCATAGAACATGGACCCTGCCATCTTTTCTTCGTACACTCTGTAGCAATCTTTCAACATCTATTCATTGAATAAGACCTCCAGTCACCACCGAATCCTGGGAAATACAAGGTCGGTTGTGACATTTAAACAGCATTCTGGTGTGTGGTGGTGTGTGGTCCTGCGCGTAGAGCCCAGGTCACAAATCAGTTGAAATTAAGCAATTTTGGGCGCAGAGAGTCCTTGAGTGGGTGACCGTGCTTGGCAGCTTGACTCCTGAAAGTGTCTTGGACTTCAGTCCTGCCACCTTAGGCAAGTGAGTTTGTTCAAACTTGTCTCTGTTCACCCAGCAGAAAATGGCTATCGTGTGGGACTATTAACCTTTCAGCGTCTCAGCTTGGGTTATCCCGGGGAATAATAAGCTTAAGATATCCTGTTAGCGTCTTGATCATGTGCCTTGTACATGGAAAAACGCATTACAAATTCACAATTATTATTCTAGATATAGACGTTCTGGTAAGGCATCCTTTGAATGATTAAAAGGGGATATATTATACTTGTATCCACTTTAGGGGCACCTTTTGTATCAAGTCGTTGTGTTAAAAGACTTGTGAATAATTTCGTCAATTTAACACAATTACGTCCCAATTATCTAAAAATCAGCGTCACGAAATTATCTTTTTTCCCATTCAGTTTCATTGCGAAGTTTCCTTAGTCGATTTTCATTCTGGAAAAGGTGCACTTTTCTGCAAATTCTCGGCAAAGATCTTTTTGCAGCCTGACGGAGATGTCAATACACACATTGTGAATCCCCGTGGCTGTTTAAATAATAACATAGCAAAACTGTATATTGTATTTTTATTCTGTTCGTATCGTTTCATGCTTTTGTACATTTTTTCAAATATATTGTTGCATCTAGCTAGGTTACTGACACGCTGTTAATTTACAGTTCAAAGCAGCAACGTCCGCATTTACAAATAAAGTTAGATAAGGTCAGACAAGGATAAACAAGGACCAAGCTCTAACGAAATTAATAAAAAAAAAAATATTAAATAGATGTTCAGAATGTTAATCACTTGATTGTCTGGACTTGACTGGAATATTTACAGACCGCCTTCATGTAAGCGGACGTTGAACTGACTAATTGTTTATCAGTTTATCAGATAATGGAAATCATTAATAACACCAAGGGTTGTCTAAGTTTCACAAATGGTATTAATTTAACAATTAGTTGTAATGTCTACAATGAACAACAGGAGCGAAATGACCACATCACCCCACCTTGACACTTCAGTTTATTCGACAGCTCTTCTTGTGACCAGCCCTGATTATGAGAGCATGGGCAGTATCAGTCTCCAGCTCATCTTCAACGATGTAGGTCATCTGGGTTTGGAACCTTGACCTTTGTTATAACATGTATTAACATCACCACGGTACCATTCCGTCAGTTGTATACAAACAGCACTCCTGAAGATTCTGGCAGTTGTAACTATTTGAATACATGTGCGTTTTGTGCACAGTTCCTGAACAGTTCCTCTTTCGTTTGTGCCTCGTATGTTTATTTCGTTCACCCAAATAGAGAATATATTTACTGTCTCATTCTGGTTTAGATCTTACAGTTATAGCAAATAAGTCCATCTATGAAGAAATATGTTGCTTGTGTTTTTCTGAGATACGAACAGTTTGAATTTCAGCTGTTTAATTTGTAATTCAAAATAAAATAAATGTTGTAACCACCATTCTATGTGTCACTTCTATTTAAAAGTAACTCAAGGTGATAAAATGATGAGTTGTAACATGTTTCAATTGATTTCAATATCCAAGGTGTACCAACGCCATCTCTAGATAACTAACGCTGTACCAGACATATTTCTAAACTGACGAGCAAAAGAAAGTACACAGGTTGTGTTTCTTCAATAAGATAAATATAACACTTTTTGTGTATGATGTTGCTGGGGATAGATTGTTTTCAAGTTACGTTTTGGTGCTAAGTAATGTGTCTCCAATTATATAATGTTTGGACAAATATTCATAGATATATACATATTGTGGCATACAATCCGAATATTACGATATATGTAAAAATAAATATAGAACATACAAAAAAATAAACCGAAAGGTCAGATGTATTAGTTTTACTCTTTGCATAGGCATCATAGAATCTGGACCCCGCCATCTTTTCTTCGTACACTTTGTAGTAATCTTCCAACATCTGGTCGTTGAACCAATTCTTCCAGTCACCAACGACTCCTTGGTATGTGATTAAAACATCATGATAGTCATACAAGTTCTCAAAAGTACTCGTTTTGGTATCAGGAAACACATTATAGTGCACCTTTCTTAGAGATTACTCTTTTATCAAACATGTTCTTAAATACTTATGAACGATTTAATTTTGAACTTGATGTTTTACGTGATGTATTGTGATGCACATTTAACGGTTGTTTTAATTAAAAGGGCAGTTTTCATGTAATTACCTTTTCTGTACAGAAAGTGTTCCCCGTCCACTTTTATCGAAAAGGGTTCCTTGTCGATTTTCATTCTGGAAAAGCTGCACTTCTCTGCAATGGATCGGCACAGATAATCATTTCTGTGAAGTCCAAGAAAGTCGGACAGTGCTTGTACAGCACGTACAGGATCCTAAGGATAGAAAGTAAAATCTCAAATGTGCAAAAGTATGTCTTACCATGAATGTAAATATAGACACTGTTTTGTTTTCATTTATGAATATTTACAATTCTTGTTTGTCCTCTCAGCTTCGTGTTAGGTCAATCATAACCCGGATTGGCATGAATCTGGTCATTGTTAATGTAATATAGTAAAACAATAAAACAAATGAAAAGGTGTAAAATTTCAATCCTCGATCTCATTCCACTAAGCATTCTTAATGATCCTCCAACTTCATGTTGATGCTTAATTAAAGGAATTTCGGTAATCATACCACTAAGACCATTTTGTGCAATTAGGCTGTGTACCTTGATGGCGTCTTCATAACTTTGAAAGTGCACTGGGATATCAGGATGGTGAGTGAAATATTTCTCGGCGTCTCTCCAGTGTTCAAATATGCCATTATTGTCCACTGAAACAGCATAGGAAAATCACCATGAATCCCCTCGAAGTTGCATAGTTTTGGATGTTGGAGACTCATAGCTCATGTTTCCAAGGTGAAATATGTAGCAATGTTCAAACATGTGTGACACAAACTTGTCTTTAATTATAAATCTTTTAATTTATTACTCATCTGTGTCTACACGGATACTTATTGTCGTCTTATGGCTGCAACAATGCTGATGTGATGTTTCAATTTAACCAAGTAGATTGCTTTATTTGTTAGAAATAGCAGGAACATCAAAGTTAGGGACACAGAGAACTCACTTAACTTAAACATTGTGCAATCTACCTGGGAAGAACAAATTCACATAATCTCCACTTGGCTCGTCACTAAATCTAAGTGTTATTTATTGGCATCACGATTCTTAAGTTTCTATCAATATGCTATGCATGATAATTATATTTTTCTACCATGTTCACAATATCGAGGTGTGGACACCAGAAATGGGCTTTACAAGTGTTTTTTTCCATCTAAGTAGCTACACCTTGTGTGTCAACGTTACTAGCGAATATTTCAACTTCTACAGACCCCAGTACGCATTATATGGGTGTTTGTTTTTCTACTTCTTTGCTTATCGTTTAACGCCGCACTGTGTAATTTTGACACAAAAGGGTCTGTTAATAATCGATTCTAGATCCCATGATCATCGATCAACACAATTCGGATATGATGACATGCTAAATCAGATCCGCGAGTCTGATCACCCGATCCCATTAGTTGTTTGTTACCACAAGGATGCGTTGCTGAAGGCCTTTTTGATCCGTATAGTCATTGTTTTATTGATGACCATACAATATGAAGTGAGCGAGTGAGTTTAGTTTTACGCTGCACACAGCAATATTCCAGCTATATGGCGGCGGTCTGTAAATAATCGAGTCTGGACCAGACAATCTTGTGATCACCATACAATATGATGAATTCAGAAATGACTTGCATGTTTTGTATTTCACTGAAGCCAAACGCTTTGTAGATTTTCATAACAAAATTAATGAGGAGTATTTTTGTAGATTGACTCTTTCCATGATTAGGAGAATTGGAGATAAACATATTTTATCTTCTCCATAGGTAGGTGGTATCAAAGCAACATATAAGATGATCATGGGAATTATGTTTTATATAAACCAACTTACATTATTACATTGCTAATGAGTCGATGATTAGACTAACTATAGTTTGAAAGATGAAGATGGTTTGAGACATGTTCCATCCAAAACCACGTTGAAGATAATACCCAAAGAATCTCGACCAAAAGGCATGTAAGAAACACAACCGTCGTAGCATTCAGAGTTATTGCCCCTATATCTAGCAATAAAATACTGTTGAACAGTCAATCAATTCTGATCCTTGTCACTACAGGGTGAAATCTAATTATCTAAAGAAATTATATGTGCATTCCAATAGTAAGAACTATCAATATACTATTCCTGGGCATTTTACCTTACACATGAATTGTTCATATGAAATTATAGCCTTTTTATGATAAGGAAGTCAATAATTGGAAAGAAATATTCGTTGATTTCGAAGAAAATTGCACACTGTGCTCATAGTTTATACCAAAAGATCACGTTTGCTTGTGGCAAGATCACATAGTAATTTGGTTTGACTGTATGTTATAGTGTGCATCATCACTTGTCCGTGTGTTGAATAACGTTCGTTATTCTAGTGAAATGAATGTAGTGCTATAATCATTCTGTAAAGTGTAATCATTCTGAGTACAATGTATGTAGGGACCGTTAATAATTCATGACAAGGGGGATGTTAGATTTTATGCAGAAGCATGTACAATGTGAATGCCTCCCCTATAATTTATGTACAAAGTTACCCGCCCTTGCATATCAAGAACAAAATCAATGACCCCCTTTCCCATTATTTTTAAACATATTATTTAAATATTTATGTGTACAAAATTGCTGACCCCCACCCCCTACCAGTGCGGTAATGTATCCTGTAACACCCTCAACCTGTGTGGCCTGTGTGGACCAGTGCGCTCCTGTATCATGTAAGGGACAGTTCCTGTGTGACCTCTTCTCGCTTGTCTAACCAACAAGTACAGGATGTGGCTCACGACAAACACAATCCAAGTCACGTTGAACTATGTCTGTACAAACAGATCTTGGTAATATGACCTGTGCACTGTGGAAGTATATCGATACTCATACCTGTGAAATTCTTGTGGAGATGTATACATTGAGAACTGTACTATCTGCAGCTTTCTTGTGAGCATGTAACGCTCTGTTGTAACTGAACTGTGTAATCGTCTAGCTATTATTTTGTGTGTTTTATTTGGGGAGATCGGGCCAGAAGTGTCATGTGTAGGAATTGGTGAGATCATGTATGATGAATATGTTGAATGATTTTTAGTGTCAGGTATGTAAGATGATATGAATCTGAATGATGGATGCGTGGTGAGCGGAGTATGAGTTTGTAATTATATTTTTGGTTTGTATTTTTGTTGCAATTCCACCTTTTCGCTCACGTCATATTGTTACAGATAGGTTTTTTAACAAAACCTGAAAGCTAAAGAAACCTGTTCCGTTCAGGAAGAGTTGAAGATAATCCTCAAACGATCCCACGTATCTACTAAAGGGCGAATTTCTTAAGAAATTATGTATGCTTCGGGTTAGGAGGAATTGATAAACTAAGTACATGTATACTATTCCGCTGCATTTGTACCTTATACATAAACTGTCGATACGAAATTATATCTTCATAATAATATGAACTGTGATAATTAGAAAGAAAGGTTCTTTGATTTCAAGGAAGTCGGTGGCATTGTGCTAATAATTCATGCAAAAACATCTCATTTACTGAGTCTTACAAGCAAAAACCGGAAGGGTTAAGAAAGTGACCAACCTGTTCCATCCATGAAGAGATGAAGGAAATCCTCAAAGTGCCCATTATATGTACCAAAGGGAAATACTCTGTTATAATAGAGTTTGTACAGAGAGACGACAACATCCTTTGGGTCTCGCATAGTGTAGATGACCTTGCACTTCAGAGCTGTTACATCATCTGGAGAGTCGGACAGCTTCATGTGGGAGTTGATGACGCGCGGTGATGGTAGTTGGGCTAGTTCGGCATGAGGAGATAACTCCAATTGATCCTTGTCTCTCTGGATGGTTTCAGCCTTACCATTAAGAAGCATGCTTGTCATTTCAAATGTCCAATTTGTCCCTTGGTTAAAAGAAAACAATTAATCCAGTCAACATTTTTGTACAAAGAAGTTCAATGTCGGATGTGAGACAACTGAAACTATATATATATTCAGATGCAACAGTTATTGCGACATTGTTGTTTTCCCTGGTAGGCTTGAGGATACATTTTGTATTTGAAACAGGTAGTTAGATCAGGAAACAATGGTCAAGGAAACGCAACCAGGCACATGTTGTTCGAAATGTGAAAGAAGCATGGCGTATTCGAGAAAATAGCTACGACTGTTCACTTTAAAGGGCAAGACAGTTTCCATCTATTACAGTCTGAAGAAGACGATTCAACGTCCACACACACACACGGTGACTTGTTAGCAAAACATCAACAAAGAAACCAAGTGAAAGACCGTCCCTGCAGTAGCCGCCGACAAGTATCGACCCCACATTATGACCTATGGTTTGAAACACGCATCTCCGTCACAGGTTCCATCCAGAAACCCTTACAGCCCAAACCATACTTGGCGGGAGGGGTGTTTCTGTGAGAACAGATCAATGACGTCTAAGCGTCTTTGTAAAACGTCCAGACTGACGTCCAGTTCTGACGCTGGAACATCGACGTTGACGTCTCCATTAGAAAGGAGATCTCTTGAGTGATGAGTCACATAGTGGCGCATGGGTAAACGTTACATCCGAGGGGAATTGAATACTGCTTCTTACCGCTTATGCAACAGAAGGGCTCTTGAGTGACTTTTCAGCGCGATAACGCCAGGCCATACGTTACTCGAGTTGCATAATCCCTACTGTCTCACTCATTGAACACTCTGGGATGAACACTCTGAGAGACGTTTACGACGTCATCCGAATCCTCCAACAACGCTGAGGGAACCCTTTAGCTGATATGGAATAATCGACGTTTAGTGTCCTCAACGAAGCAAAATGAACTCGCTACTAACCTTGTGAACGCGCTTTGGAACTCCATCTTGTGTTTACATCAAAACAGATGTCATCGCTAGTGGTGGGTAAAACAATTAGATTGATAGGTGTCCTCATAGTGGCCGAACTTTCCGACACTGTTGATATTTCATTTTGGTGTATGTATTTTCACAGAACGCCAGTACATAGTTACTAAATTTCCTTTTCGGTCTTTGTTGTTGTAATAAGTAAACTACAACTACAATTTTCATGCGCGGAATTTGGATTACGAAGCATATGTAAGTGAGTGAGTTTAGGTTTATGGTGATTTTGGAGCAATATTCAAGCACTATTGCAGCAGGGAACACCAGAAATGGGCTTCACACAATGTACATCTGCCCTTGTACTGGGAATCGGACCAACATGTAGTATTTTGTGCTACTCGTTAAAAAGGGTGGTGCTTGATTAAAGCTCATGGCTGTGTATTGTCAACTTGAAGCATGAGTAAGTGGAGATCTTTGCTGTTTCGTCTCCTACTCTAAATTAATGCTCTTTACGAGATAATCGAGATCTTGTGTTGACGTTTTGAATTTACCTGTACGAGGATATCCGGTGAAGTATATGTCATCTGGCCTCATGTTGAAACCTTTGATTTGTTGAAGTACTTCGACTTTAAACAATGGCACGTAATGTACCCCTTGGAATAGTTGATAGGTTAGGGTTTGGCCGCTTCGATCTGTTACTTTAACCTTGTGCTGCCTGCTGTAATCTACGTCCAACGTCTTCCCAGATACCTAGGAAACAGGTGCTCGTGTATATCGTTCATGTAATTGTAAAACACATCCCATTTAAGGAATGTATAATACTGTCCTTATATAGTATGTAAAATAGAACCTGTCAAAATGGAAACCTACGTTTATACTTTCACTTTGTTTGTTATTACAAATCTAATCAATGTTTACTCAATGCTGTGCTCATTTCCACATATTATCATTTCAGATCAATCGGGACATATAGGGCTTAACAACTCGGGAACTTTATAACAACTCGTATGTGAGATGACAGCAACAATGATTATCTTGAAGACACCTTTTCCGTTTCGTTGACAGGAGGGAGCTTCAGAAAAACGAACTATGAAGCATGGTATTATTTTATAGATGCATCTCCACGTTTCTACTTAATACGGTAAAATTGACGTAAATAACCGCGCCTCCAGGTCATTCACCGTTACCCAGCAAAGAGAAAAGGCATTCTTCAACGTGCCTGTGTTATCGGACAGCAGAACAAAATCTTTTTCAGGGACATTGTAATGAGAACCATGCTTTTTCTCCAGTTTACTCACACTGAATGCCACCTCTTCTCCCTTCGCGTCAGCCATGTTTACACTGTGATACACGGATTATCCACTCAGTCCTGTCCCTGTCACTATAATTGCTTCAGTATAACGACAATATGGTGAAAGGTCGCAGTCATTACATGGGTAAAGCGTTACCGTCTTTCTTCTGATATAGGAGGCTTCACATTTATACACAACTACCTTGAAATTCAATCACTTCGAATGCGTTGAGAACGCCTGTCTTATAGAAAGTGGTCAAATTTAAAATCTGTTATATTTAGAGTATACTCTATCAACGACATTACTGGCTAGGTACATCCGTTTTCGACAACCATGCCCAGTTTCTGGTGTCAACACTGGATAGTCTGGTCCAGGACTCCAGTTATTTACAGACCACGTCGTACAACTGTAATACTGTGTAATTTGGCGTAATGACTACATACAAAAGTCATGATATCGTCTGAATTGTACAATTGACTCAGCTTTTAGATTTCTTTCGGATGTGGAAAGAGTTTTGTAATTTCTTTTCATTTTAGCAACATACGAACATGACATTAATGAACAATCGCAAACCAGGCAACATATACTAACGGAAACAAGTAATCGTGCATAACATGAAATTGCATAAAATATAAGTTGTTTGAGAAGTTATAAAAATAACCCTAAATAAACATGTTGCAAACCACTTTGCATGAATTTGATGTCACGTGCATGTTGCGCACAGTGACCTTACTCACGTTTTGCATGCTTTTGTACAAATGAAGCTAATGAAAATTTAAGAATAGTTGATTATTCCCAACCTCTGAATGCTGTGGGAAACACGTTAATATCAACCTAAATTACGCGTACATCATGCCATGGCTTACAGAAACTCAGTGTCTCCGCGCCCAGGGTATGCTGGAGGAATTGCCCAAAATGAAGTGAATCGACATTATGGTATCAATCAAACCTCGATTTCATATCCATGTTTTCAACATAATGGGAACACGAGAGATTTACCACGGACCGGTCGTCAACGCGTGACGTCGCGTCAGCAAGACTAGCTGGCCCATCTGAGGATTCGATTCCAGACTGCCAGTTTGACTGCTCGGAACATTCCTGGCTTACGACACAATCAGTTCCAGGACTGCACGGAACCGACTGAGGGGCACAGCATCCGGCCCCGGCGGCATGGAATACGTCTAATTTTGCTCCAACGCCACAACTTGATAGACAACTGCCTTGAATTATTTTACTTTGCACGTGTTTAGAACGCCTGGTACGGGAATATAAAGTGTATGCCAAGGGTGCTTAACAAGTATACCTCGAGCACACCGGGCAATGTCCAACTAAAGACAGAATTGACTAAACGCTCCTTTTTCGACTACCATAGCCTCATTGTATTAAAGCAACATGACACTTGTGAACAATCACCAATCACCATTTTAATCCCAAAACTCTTCACGCATGATAAACTTGAAGTATCGTACTAAGCTGTTCTAGGTAGCTTATCTTCGCGTATTGATCATAATTTATGTCAGCATATGGTGCAGCTATCGATTCATAATTACTCAAAACAAACTGTGAAGACAACTGAAAGCTTCTCTCTAGGTCACTGTCCTCTACGCAGTACAAGCTACATACAAGTTAAAAGTAGGGTCAGTCCTTCAAACCCTGATAGCTCAAAGATAAGCCCTAACTAAATATACCGTATTGCTTCTATTAGACGTTTCAGGTTCAATTCAATTCGCCCAAGTCGTCGTCCGTTGCGGCCCTGCGTCTGTACGCTTTAATGCTGCCACAGTAGCTGCTCACTACCTTACCAAATCCCAGATTGTACAGGCATACGAACTGAAAGGAAATACATCATGACAAGCCGTATGTGAAAGATATCATTTATTTTATTATTAAAGGCAGAGGGCTAGTTTTAGGAATAGAACGTACTTTCAATCGACACATAGAGGATAGCGTGTATTGAAGACAGGGTATATAATCACGGTAACAATTTTAATACTTCTAGCCAGGAATATGACTTGTAACATTTCGAAGAGGGGTCACCATGTGCCTTGCATCTTTCAGTTTTATATATAAAACAACAACTGAAAATATAATCCAGAAGTATAAACATTGTGAAATAATTGTCAGTTACGCTTGCGAACTTAGATTGTTGAGTATTTAGTCAGTGAGGCCTGATGTCAATTCAGAAACGTTCCCTGCTCTATTCGAAAGGGGCGGGTGGTTAGAGTAGCCTAGTGGGTAAAGCGCTGGCTCGTCACGCCTAAATCCACAGTACGTTTCCCCACATGGGAACAACGTTTGGAAATTTCTGATGTCTCCTGAAGTGATATTACTGGCATATTGCGTGAAAGCAAACACACATTCGCTCACTCAGGGAATTCATTTCAGCTGATATGTGAGATCACAGCTATAAGCAGTGTTTTGAAGGCCCCTTTTTAATTTTGTAGATGATAGCGTGCTTCAGAAAAATATACAGGGTAGCAGAGTATTACTATATAGATTATTCACGGAGGGGTGTTAGCATTGCTACTTAATACGGTAATAACGTCACAGATGACCGTGCCCACTGGTAGGTCACCTTTCACCAACAAAATGAAAAATCATTCCTCGATGTAGATGTGCCACAGGACAGCTAAACAAAAATGGTTTTCATTTTTTTTACTTACAGAGAATGTTCCACCTTCACGCTTCACTTCATTCATTTTGATGTTTGCACTGTGATACACGGAGTGTCCACACAGCCCGGTCACTCTCTTGGCTACAATAGGAAGTCTTATCATAGGTCAGACCTTACTGTTTTCCTTCTCAAATACCAATTTGATACACAACTGCCTTGCAATTGTTTCACTTCGCGCAAATTGAGGAAGCCTGTAGCAGGAATACACAATTATTGCCTAAGGCGTTCGACAACCATACCCAAACACACCCATATTTCATGGTGTCAATCATGGAGTTGTCTGGTCCAGGCTCGATTACTGGAATCTTTACTTTACTGAGTAAGTGTAACTCCAAATATACCCACTGTCTGGTCTGCTTAGAAAAGGGTTGATGGTTCGTGTGCGAGTTTGTTGGGGAAATGAAAACACTGTTTGATAGGTGGGGTTCTTTTAAAGAGATCAATGTAGATTTTGAGAGTTTGAGGCAGTTTGTTTTGCATTTACTTTTAGGCAGTGTCCCAGGAGACAATCGGATCTATTGTGATGAGCAGAAAGTTGAGCAACTGCATAAGGCAGACGATTATTCATTAACACAAAAGGTTAGTTTTAGGCACTCAGACTCAATAACCAGACTGTTAAGACTGTTTTGACGGTTTATGAATTGGATCCTTGAGTTCAGAGGCGTCGGTTTAGGTCTGCTATGTAAAAGGGGGCTGCTGGTACTTTGCTTGAAATGTTCAGTTTGCTACGGAGATAAAGATTAATTTTGTGTAACCAGGTAGGTAGTCCGTGTTCTTCATAAAGAAACATTCATTCCTTTCCAGCGAGGATCTTTTTAAAGTTTGAGGCAGTTTCGTTTTTTGTCAGCTTGAAATGACATTTTGAGCATTGTGTCTCAGGAGACATTCAAACTTCTCTTGATCAGCAGAAATTTGATCTACTGCGTCATCCCTCCGTTTTGTGAATGGTGATTGGTTAAGGTGGTGGTTGTAGAAACTCTATTAAAGGTGTGGCTTATTGTGAACGAGTTTGCAGCGGGACTATGTTTGGCTAATCCTGTCATAAACCTAACACTTCAGAAAGGACTAAAATTTTGGAATAGAAATTCCGGTATGTTTCCATACTGTGCCGATACTCGTTCGTAGCGGAGGCAATCTGTTTTTCTGAGAATGAGTCCAGTTATGATCCACATTCATGGATGATTCCTTTGACCTGTCTGTTTCTTCCATGGAGAGTACTAAAATTACTCTGACAATTCGGCTGTGGGGCAGATGGTTCAGTTACAGGTAGAAGGCTCAGAACACATTTTCTTGCCACAAGGCTACACTCTCTTTAGAGATGACAGGTTCCCGTTTGTTATTATTTCATAGATGGCATTTTGATGAGGACATGGAGACCGCAAGAGGTACCTGCTGATAATGAATGGAGGGTTTTTCATGAGATTGCTTTCCTATCGAAAACATGTTTTGAGTTTGGCACACGAACCTCCTTTCGCAGCTCATTTGGGTCAACAAAACTTTGTCTCATTTCTTGACGAGGTTGTATGTTTTGCAAAACCTGACATGTATCAAATGGTTTGGAAAATACCATCAAATGACAGTTGTCAACGACCCTTTCAGCAAGGTTACCGTTGATTATGTTGATCCTTTGCTAGGTCAGAGGACTGGGATGAAGACAGTCATTTGTTCTTGTTTGCATTCAGAAAGTCAGTTCAAGAGTCTTTAAGTATCAGTCATTTGGTCATACTGGACCTTCTGACCATTTGAAAGAGCAATGGCTGAATGACCAGTCTGAAGTCAGTCTCTTGGACTATGGTTCATCACTTTGGACTAGGCTTTTGAAAGTATGTGGGAATGCTACACGTTGTGAAAGAATCCCTGAATAAGAAAAAGTACATCATGACAAGAAGTCAGTCCCATCATCACGACATTTCAGTCCCGTCGATTTATTGTTTTGCAAATCCCTGATCAAACATTGTGTGCTAGGTACGTTGGGTCATATTTTATTGATAAAAAAGGCAGCAATACTCCTTGTGTGGTGTTGACTCAAAGCCGTCGTAAAAAGGCACTACATTAGATAATGTAACGGATAATGATATGGATGAGTGATGTCACTTTGTAAAGTTTGATGGCATCGCCGAATCTGCTTGCTGAAGTTTTAGCTAACTTAGATGTTAAGCTAAAGTGTCAGATTTATTGAAGAGTTTGTTCACTTATTCCTGGATGTACCTGGTAGTACATATTTAGTGCCATGATGTAGATGTAGGTGGCTCTGTGCCTGTGAAGTATCCCTACTGGATAAATCCAATCAAGCTTGAAGCCTGCAGAAGGAGGTTCAATACATCCTGGACGTTGCTGAACCAAGTCAAGGTCACTAGAGTTCTCATTTGATTCTTGTGCAGAAGCATGTAGGTGTACGTGAGAGTTGGCGGATACATCGATGATACTGTCACCCATTCATACTAAATACATCTAAATAAATCTCCGTTCACAAATGTATCTATTTAATGCAATTGAGTTTGAATGCATAATCAAAAATATTATTTAGTGCTCGCTATGGCTACATGCCGAAAGTCAGCTCGGAACACCCGGTGTCTTAACCTATGTATTGTCTGTCATATGTGTATCTGAGACGGGCTTTCACTTAATTAAGTTCAGGAGCTGTGACGCCCTTGGCAGGAAGTGACAGTGTTCAGACTTTTTATTCTGTAATCAACGTGTTGGGAGTCCTAATTAATTTGGCTGATAAATGTACATGTTGGCATTGTTATACATGCACGTATACACAGAATACAGAGTAATACTGCGATGTACTTCTGGTTGTCCGTCCATGGGCGGGGCGGTAACCTAACATTGATATGAATCACCGCTCTTTCTGAGTATCATTCGATTATTCACACAATGCTTTCGTGTAGCTGTAGCACTGCCACATCCAGAGTGTAAAAAACACCTTAAGAATTTTTGGGACACCAACACGACGTCAATTTTGACCTTGATGAATCATATAAATCTAAGTGATAAAATATACAGCAATTGTTATCTCGTAAAACTCATCTTTATATTCTGGTTAGAAATACACATTTTTCATATGAAAGCATGCAGAGCAAACGGTTGAACCTCTTTCATTTGACATTGAAATACTTCCCTAGAATAGCTATAGAATATAACATTGATGTCAATCACCGGATGTTTTCTGGGAGTGACTCGCCTGCCTTTATGTAGGTGTCATATACTGAACCAAAAACACTTAACATCACTGGGACACCTACAGGACGTAAATTTGAGCTGGATGAATTATGAAAATATTGATAAAAACTAACATTTGTGAATTTCTGAAAAGATCACGTTTTTATACTGGTTATAAATACATATTTTACAATTGAAAGCATACAGAGTCAACGGTTGGTCCTTTTTGATCTGAAATACTTCCCAAGAATAGCCATAGACTTACATGTCGAGGATTCTGAGCAGATACAATCATGTGATGTGTTTAAATGATGAAGCTGGCTGCAAGTTTTCATGCCAGAACCATGTTCTGAAAACATGACAGTAATCAATAATTAACATCGAACGAAAGAACTCCCTCATCTGATGCACGGATTATGACACTCGTTTTGTGAACATCACGACCATACGAACGCATGAGGAGTCATGTCATAATGATATGACAAAAAATGTGACGATCACCCCAAATTCTCCGTTAATGAAAATGCATACAGGAACATGTTCGACCAATTAAATTATAGTATGATGTAACACAACCTTGTAATCAGCATTGTCAATTGTTCCAGATCTGGAGAATGTAAGGATACAACAATACCATCAGTGTTGTAACACCAAAGCGAAATATGCATCGAAATACAACGAGTGCAATCCCCATTCTGGAGGACCAGCCAATCAGAACTGTTTGGGAGTGACAAATGGTCATAGCAATACATACTGAAATATGTTGGCATAAATTTAGAATATTACGATATATCTGAAAACGTAACAGAGAACTAACCGACAATGAACCGAAACTTCAGATAACATATTATATTAGTTTTTACTCCTTGCATATTTAGCATAGAATCTGGACCCCGCCATCTTCTCTTCGTACAATCAGTAGCAATCTTCCAACATCTGGTCGTTGAACCAGTTCTTCCAGTCACCAATGACTCCTAGGGTATGTGTTTTAAACATCATCATAGTCATAGAAGTTCTCGAAAGTACTTGTTTGTTATCACGAACGAAATATTGTGCACCTTTCTGAGAGATTACTCTTTATCAAACGTTGTTCTTTAATACTTGTGAATACTTTGAAGGAGTATTGTCATCAGTGTACACTTTTCATATCTTTTCGCATGATTAGTCAAAATTGGAGAAAAACAGACATGTTTTACCTTATGAACAGTTATGTGGTATCAAAGCAAAATATAAGATGATCATGGAAAATATGGTTTATATGAACCAACCTACATTATTCCATTACTAATGATTCACTGGTTAAACTAACTATAGTTTGCAATTTGAAGAAGGTTTCAGGCATGTTTCATCCACAGACACGCTGAAGATAATATTTAAAGAATCCCTACCAAAAGGCATGTAAAAAACACAATCGTCGTAGCATTCATAGTTGTTGCCCCCTATATCAAACAATAAAGTACTGTCGAGCTATCAATCAATTCTGATTCTTGTCACTACAGGGTGAAATCTACAAGAAATCGCAAGAATTTACATATCCATTGGAATAGTACGTATTACCTTTTTCTGTAACATTGTAATGAGAAACATTTCTTCAATTTACTCACAGTGAATGTCCCCCTCTTCTCTCTTAGCGTCAGCCATGTTTGCACTGTAGTACACGGATTATCCACACAGTCCTGTCTTGTCTGCAGTATAACGACAATATAGTAAAAGGTCGAAGTCGTAACATATACTACCCATCAAAAGTTTAGACTCACTTAAAGCACTTACTATATGTTATGTATATATATGTATGGTTACATCGATGATGAATTTCTCCACTAACTTGTGGGAACCAACTGTAAACCTTATGCAGATGAATTGCACGAGGATCATGCATTAAATTGCTGTAAGCATGTGTAAATATCGTGCATGTGAACAGCTGCGTTTTGGTGTAAGGTTTTGTTACGAATTCGTCAATTTTCACAGATGTTTATCATTTATTGAACTCACGACAAGAATCTTGTCAACGTTACAAATGTGATTTTCAATACATCAGTTCATGTGTAAACAGTACCTTTAAACAATATGGAAAGTGTCGCAAAATTTGTTTTAGAACAGTTGACTTAAGTAAATGGCTACATTTACACTAGTGGGTCTAAACTTTTGATGGGGAGTATAGTAACGGCGTTACCGTTTATCTTCTGATGTATGAGGCTTCCCAAATATACATAATACATAATACACAACTACCTTGAAATTTATTCACTTTGAATGCGTTGAAAACGCCTGTCGTTTAGAAAGTGGTCAATACCATCTGTTATATCAATACACTCAGTATCACTCTGTCATTAAAGTACAAATTCTAGTACCTTTGTGGGTTGAGTTCCATCCAGGATTCGAACGCACACTCCGACAATACGGCACATTATCGCCAACACACAAAGTGTGTGACACGGGTGCTCAGTGGGATGGGGTTGACGGGAAATCGGGTCCAATGACATTATTGGCTAAGTACTCAGTTTTCGACAACCATCCCATATTTCACAGGATACTCTAGTTAAGACTGTGTAACATGGGTGCTCAGTGGGTTGGGGGCTGCCTGGAAGTCGGGTTCCACGACATTATTGGTTTAGTACTCAGTTTTCGACAACAATGCCCATATTTCACTGGATAGTCTGGTCCAGACTCGATTGTTTACAGTCAGCGTTGTAAGCTGTAATACCGTGTAATGCGACTTCAAACGAATACATAAAGCTGATATAATCAGAATTGTACAATTCTTTCTTGTGGAAAGAGTTTTGTCATTTCTATTCATTTGAGCAACATACGAAAATGACATTAATGAACAATCACAAACCACAAAAAGGGAACATATACAACTAATAGTAACTGCATTACATAAAATTGCATAAAATCATAGTTATAACAATGTTCTCGGTGCCCTTGGTTTGGTACCTCCTGATCTCTTGGCGCAGATCAGGAGAGTGCCTGGGTTCTCCACCAGGAGCACAGCCCTCCTGACACTCTGGGTAATGCAGAAGGCTGCAGCGTTAGGGAGCCTTCGTATTCTCCGGAAAGTTCTTGGTGGGTTCGACTAGGCAGTGTTTCCTGGGAGAAGTCCGATTCGCTGTCTGGGCTGCGTGTAGAGGGGGCGAGGGCCCTGAGCTGATGATGAGCCTTACCAGCCTGACTGTGCCCGGATCACCCGAACCCTCTCTGCTGCATACTACCATTAATCTGTAAAACAAATAAAAGTTATAACAATAAATATGCAATAAGTCACTTTGCATGAAATTTGATGTCACGTATTTGATGTCCCATGCACGTTATGCACAATGACCTTACTTCACTTGTTGCCTGCTTTTTGACACCTGAAATTCACAACCTGATACCTCAGAAACGGTTCATTATTCTAAGTCTCTGAATGCTGTGGAAAACACGTTAATATCAACCTAAATTACGCTTACGACATGCCATGACTTACAGAAACTCAGTGTCTCCGCGCCCAGGGTATGCTGGAGACTGGAATATTAACATGAAGTGGATCGACATTATGGTGTCAATCAAACTTCGATTTCATATCCATGGAGACGTTTTCAACATAATGGGAACACGAGAGATTTACCTCGGACCGGTCGTCAACGCGTGACATCGCGTCAAGACTAGCTGGCCCATCTAAGGATTCGATTCTAGACTGCCAGTTTGACTGCTCGGAACATTCCTGGCTTACGTCCAATCAGTTCCAGGATTGTACGGAACCGACTGAGGGAGCACAGCATCCGGCCCCGGCGGCATGGAATACGTCTAATTTTGCTCCAAGGCCACAACTTGATAGACAACTGTCTTGAATTTGGTTTACTTTGCACGCGTTTAATACGCTTGTTACAGGAATACATACTGTATGTCACCGGTGCTCAAAAATGAGGGATTGCCTAGACGTCGAACACGTCGGGCAATGTCCGACCAAAGACAGTATTGGCTAATTGAATCTTTTTCGACAACCATAGACATGGTATGGCTGAAATATTGCCGATCGGACTTTAAATCTTAACTCACTCACTCATATCTCTTCATAAAAGAGTAACCCCAAAGAGAGCCACTGTTTAAAGGGAATTGGTTGTTTATAGCTTCAGAAAGAGGAACCGAGTCTCATTTTACATGATGTATCAAGGAACGGGTTGGAGAGTTTGTTAAAACACTAATGAAAACAACACACCATTAACCCTTTAAACTGAACATAACAGGAGGTGGGGCTGAGGGGCGATTCTCACATTTGACTGGTTGATGCTAACCAAAACCTTTCATCTTGCAAATTCGTCTCTGTATGTAAGGATGTATGTATGTATGTATGTATGTATGTATGTATGTATGTATGTATGTATGTATGTATGTATGTATGTATGTATGTATGTATGTATGTATGTATGTGTATGTGTGTGTGTGTGTGTGTGTGTGTGTGTGTGTGTGTGTGTGTGTGTGTGTGTGCGTGTGCATGCATGCGTGTGCATGTAGGTAGGTATGTAGGTACGTAGGTACGTAGATAGGTAGGTATTCAGGTAGGTAGGCAGGCAGGCATGCATGCATGTCTGTAAGCATGTATGTGCAGTCATGTAACTTATTAGACAGTAAATCCTTTTACGTTCTGTATGTGAAAACAAGGACAGAAACGACCGGATCCATTATTTTTAACGCAGATTGCATATACCACGCGTTTGGTTTCCAATGATATTTAGAGACTATCAGGTCGGTCTAACGTAATTTCTAAACACAGATTTAAATTCTCATAAACGATTTAAAATCGAACTTCGGCGTTCGGCGGAAGAAACTGCGTAATCCGGCATGGGCGAATTGAACTCGTCTGTGAAGGGTGTGGAAGGTGCCGTTCGTACGTTGTAAACATTACAACATAAAATATATTATGTCCAAAGAAAACAAACTGTTTATTCAATGTAATAGCTAAAGTGTGACGCAAAGGAAGCGTTTCAAACTTACTGGATGTCTCATGTTGTGTAAACCATTCTCAACGGAAACAAATATATCCTTTACCAGGTATGCAAATGTTAAATACGTTTTGCTGTAAATTTTGTATAAATAGGGATGTATTTTTGAAAGGCTTTCTGATTTATAAGTTAGATACCGTTTGTTTCTGGATGGGGTTGTACATTGTGATTGAGTTGAATTGATTGATTGAATATTCTTATAATAGAAGGTGATATGATAGCGAGGCTACCTAATAACTGTGGAGGAAAATAATAATGTTTTATGAGCATTTCCATCACGTCTTTTGTGTTGATATTAGGCATGTTCGTGGTCAAGCTGAAGTAGTGTTGCAGTGTTGTATACGTGCGCAGTGAAGCGGTCATGACATCAGACGCATTTTCAATCCAAATTAATAGTGTCTAATTTTAATGATTGTCCAATTCAATTCGGGTATTTCACGTAGTCATGGTAGAATCATTTTTTAATAAAACTGTTTAATATTTCTAAAAGAACTCAAATACTTATGCCATTATATTTTCATATCAAGTAAATGTATTGATTAATAATAAGCAGCATACAGTGTTTTCCACCCTTTAGTCATTGTTACAGTATAGAAATAGATTTAATATATTTTATGTCAATTATTACAAACGCCATTGTTGTTATTGAAATCAATATGTTTTAAGGCTCAAAAGTTGTATTTATGTTCCACGATAGTCCTAATACTCATTATACAACCAGGTAGAGCTACACAGATCAGATCAGCTGACTCTTGCTGTTTTAACAAGCATCCTATACAGACCTGATTGCTGTTTAGTCACTTTTAACTTAGGATTTTTACTTTAAATTTGTAAACTGTGGTTAGACCGCGTATTTAAAGGAGCCTGTTTATGTCCTTATCTGACTCCATGTCTCAAGGTATAACGGTGAGTTTCATTAAATTATTATTTTTGGGAATGTGTAGTTCAGGAATTTTGAATAATTTTATAATTCAGGAAATTAAAAAAAATGTTATTCTTCATTCGGGGGAAATATGTTATGAATGAATTAAATGCATTGAAGGATCCCAAGGCCTTTGTAAATATCACATGCTGTAAATGTTTCTTCATGTTGGTGCTAAATCTAGAGATGTCCTGTCGATTCTCTTACGGTTCAATGTATGTATGTTGTGCAACATATATATACCTAAAAAACAAACGCATAGGCGTTTTGTATTTTTAAAAATCTATTAATTACCTATTGTGTTCAAACAATGGTCAAAATATGTAACAAAAGTGTTGATAACATGATTTTACACAATTGCGCAAGTAAAAAATCAATTTTACCTCAAAAGGTTGATTTTGATTAGATTTCTTACAAGGATTAAAAATGCATCACCACAACGCAACAGAAATCACCTTCCAGTTGAAATTGTGCAGCAAAAACCATGCACTGTCTGGCTATATAAATCCAGATTACTTTCGGAAATTGGCATTCGTTTTGAAGGAGTTTCAAAGTCAAATCATTACGCCACGTCTTGACGCTGCGATTCGGAACATCGCCATTGAAAGAATGCACTCTGGAGATTACCAATCTTCTGTTGACAGGTGTCTGAATGTTACTCTGAGCACGATATAACGGCTTACAACTTGTTACAACCAAACAGGCATAGCAAATGACCGTCCCCATACAGGCTGACCTCGAGTCACCACTGTAGCCCAACATCGGTACATCCGGGTACTACACTTGCGTGATCGTACTGCCACGGGTGAGAGCACAGCAGCCAGGGTGCCTGAACTTCGGAGGATATCCGGTATATATGTATACAGACAGGGGGCTGGGAGAGAAAGAGAGTGATAGATATATAGCTAGATATCTATTTGTGTCTAAACCTTGTGGTCCCTTAGAGTTCGTTTTAAATACTAGTAAATAGCAAATAGTATCTAGTAATAATAAATAGTATCAGTTCGCTAGTATCTCTTAGTAAATATGTGTCTTAACACAGATCTGTGGCCATGAGATTGAACTACCCAAATCTGGACAGGACCTGGTTATTGTCAAGGACAGAGGAGGAAAGGCATGCACTTTACAACGCTATGATGGCGTCTATTACAACATCTTCTACAGCGTGGCTCACCTTAGGCAAATCAAGGGATTTAAACTGCGTTCGGATGACGTCTACTTTGCTGGATATTTGAGGACAGGTATTTAACAAATGCACAGTGGTACAAGTAATGTTTGATCCGCTACATTATGACATTCGTGGTTTTCTGTAATCCTGAAGAATGATGGCCCCTAACACATTTAACTGCATTGAGATTCATTACGAAGTTAGAGTATTGGGGAGAAAATAATATATGGATAATAAAATTCTTTATCTTAACATCATAGATGTAATTCCAAATCCAACAAAATTGCTAACAAACTAAGAAAAAGCTATAATTATAATTTCCAACTGTGCATAATTTGAAACTATCTTCAGATTATGGAATCATGCTATTGATTACGTGATTATTACATAAATACTAGTATACTGCAACACACAGTAACTTGTCTGGTTACCCGTGGCCTTACCTATCTGACTGCTTACCCGTGAAAATCCGGGTTAAAATTGGTGTTCAGCAACTCATGATTGTCTACGAGGCGACTAACCCGACTGACACGGTGGTCAGGTTCGCTTGACACGTGTCATCGTATCTGAACTGCGATCGATGCTCATGCTGTTGATCACTGAA
Organism: Haliotis rubra; assembly: GCF_003918875.1. NCBI lineage: Eukaryota > Metazoa > Mollusca > Gastropoda > Lepetellida > Haliotidae > Haliotis > Haliotis rubra. The sequence continues at coordinate 167,005 of NW_025767104.1, forward strand.
TTGTCTGGACCAGACTCGACTATTTACAGACCACCGGCTTTAAACGACAAACAAAACACATATTTGACCCCTTGTAAAATTCATTAGTAACACTACAGATTTTCACAATCACCTGAGATACAGTATCCTTGAAGAAAATTATATATTCAACAGGCACACACTGGACGTATGAAATCATGAGCATGCTCCTGAGGGGGAAAGCTGAAACCGCCGCTCTCTGGAAAGGGATGAACCAGTTAGAGGTTGTGGAAGCTGCAGCGCTGGACGCACTACCGTCTCCACGCATATTAAATACTCATTTCAGTTTGCTGCCGTGTCCTCGTATAACCTGAGTCGTAGTGGGTCTGTTGTGACCAACTACACTGGAGACTTCAAGGATTATCTTTACCTCTTCCTTGAAGGGAAAGGTAGAGTGTGTTTAATACGTTCCGATGCTTTGCTTCTTTCTATCATTGGTTACATTACGTGGTTGACAAAGTGGCAGACCGGTATAGTAGTTTCGGTTGGCTTCTTTTTGCAATATATCAGCAATTTGACACCAAGAAGGGTCTCCACATGTTTTACCCATGGAAGGGTATCAAACCCGGGCCTTCAGTCTGACGAGTGAATGCTTTAACCTCTTGGCTATCCTACAGCCACTGTGTTTGCGGTTTCTATGAATCGGTCCGATACGTGAAGGTGAAGTTAAGTTATTAGAAGATTATATAGCAGTATATTTTCCCAATGTACCTTTCTACTGTGATTAATTCCAGTGGAAAAATATGGTTTCTTGATGCTACAAGTCGTTGTTTATGGCAGATGAATCATACAAAACAAATATGTAAAACAACACACGACACATAATCTCAGATGAACTGTCGATGTTGCATTTGACGAATTCAATACACTAGCCTACCAGTAAAGATGGATCTAATGATGACAATCAATGGACTGTCTAGTTCATTTTGGATTATTTTCAGACCGTGGTCATGAACATGAATTATTGCTGAAGAAACAAAACCGCTGTTTGAAACATGCGTTGCATTTCATATCAGAAATTAAATTTATATTTAGCAGATTAATTATTCCTCCTTTCAGCCGTATATTCCGTTATTGTGATACATGTGACCACCAAAGGAGGACAAATATTCGTAATAGATTTTTTGCAGTTGACGTTAATGGGTACTTTGATCACATGAAGAGTGCTGAAAAGTATCTTCAGCAAAATCCAGACATCCCTGTGCTCACAGTAGAATATGAGGAGATGCTTAAGGTAACCATGACCAGCCTGTTATTGATTAGAAGCGACAAAACCCTTTCCACATTCATAAGAAATCTCTGCTAAAAACAAAGTCGATTTACAATTGTGACTATATCATGAGGAGATATTTGTTTCAGCAGTATTACAGCTGTATGCTGTTGTTTATAAACGAATCGGGTCTGAACCATAGCAATCACAGTAAATTACGTTTTGTTCAGTTAATAACAACCGTTATAATAGTATTACTCTTAACGTTCATCGTAAATATTTGCTATTGGGGTGTAACACTGTTAGGATTCATCCTCAAAAGAAAAATTCAATCAATCATATCCAAGGGTGTGATTACTCGAAAAGATAACAAGTATACAATGACTAGTTTATATATTCCTTTCATAGAATAAGCTGATGGGAGTTGAAAAGTTGGCAAACTTTCTTGGCGTCCCGAAGAATGTTGATCTGTTTGAAGCTGTTGCAGAAAAATGTCAGTTTTCGAAAATGGTGGTTGACAAGAGTGCATACACTTTAAAGATCAGTGGAGAAAACTCTATTTTCCGTAAAGGTAAGAAACTCTAACAGTTTGACTGAATGAAATGTAACTATGCATTTTAACTCTTTATAAACGCACCAAATACGACGCCATCCCACAGGAGAGTGAGTTAGTGAGTTGGTATGTCACTTTGATGACCTCGGAATAGCAGCTGCATGTGGGATAGATCCCCGGGGTGATGCAGGTCTCAGACATTTTACCACTTTCCTAAATATCACGAGATGAGAAACCTAACAAAATATAGTCCGAAATCAAAATTATAGGTTTCCGGCATGCATTCGAACCTCAAAACAGAATCACATTATTAACTCGTTATGTGATTCAAACTCTTGCTTCTTATTTTAGGCGTGAGTGGCGATTGGAAGAACTGGTTCACTGACGAATTGCTGGAGGACTACTTCCGTGTGTACGAAGAACAAATGGCCAACTCCAGATTCTCTCGTGAAGAATACGGACATAAATGACATGCATATACAGACAGATTTGACATATAGAGAAGTACGGTATGTACACTGTAATTGCGCATACCCTTTGTCATATAACTTGTTGTCGTCAGCAAAGTTATTAAATCATTTGTGTCCATGTATTCAACGTTACCAATTCCATTTTCCTGCAAAGTAATTAAAATTAAAAACCATGAAAATGTGGTGTCCACGGGGTTTTAGTGACCCATTCATTACATATACATCATTGGTTTTACCTTTACACCCAAATGAATTCGTCATAGTAGATGTTTTGAATTGATGCAAATGATATTACGAGTTTCTGATCAGAGCGATGTTTGAACAGAAGTCAACTTTGGTAGTTATAATTAAGATATTCAATTAACTCAAATCGAATATCAATGAACCACTTTAAACCTGTATAACATGATACATAAAGAAGTAATTGTTCATAATTTACAGACATGTAAACATGTATCAAACAAGTACCTTACCTTTTAACAGATGTTCGTGGATATTTCTACAACCGAATTCAAAAGGGTAGGGAGAGAGTGAATGTCAATGTATTTTTGTACATTGTTCAGATAATGACAACACATGGTTTAGTTATCTAAGTCTGCAAAGTGTGAACACATGTTCTTGAACAATGACATTAAGTCAATAGAAATGAAAAAAACCTTTCCACATTCATAAGAAATATTGTATTGTACAATTGTGACTATATCATGAGCAGATATTATAATCTTTCAGCACCATTACAGCTGTATGATGTTGTTTGTAAACAAATCTGGTCCGAACCAGGCAATCCAGTGATTGTCACCATGCGATACGATCACAGAGCATGTGTTTATGAACCACTTTGAAATAGTGATGATACCAGGTGTTCGCGGAAAGCTGAGCGTATCCTGCCCCAACGGTGGCCCCGTCACAGACATATGCGAAGTCTAGTCATTTGGTCACCTGAAATATACTACATATACTAAATATACAAAAGTTTAGACTCACTTAAAGCGTTCACTAAATGCTATTTACATATATATGGTTATACAGAAGAATTACTCCACTAACGGGGGAACCAACTCAAACCTAATGCAGATGAATTGCACGAGGATCATGCATCAAATTGTTGAAAGCATGTGCAAATATAGTGCATGTGAATAACTGCGTTTTGGTGTAAAGTTTTGTTAAAAGTTTCGCCAATTTTCACTGATTTCTATCATTTATTGAACGTATGACAATAATTTTTTCAATGTTACGAATTTGTATTGCAATATATCAGTGCATGCGTAGACAGTACCTTTAAACAGTATGAAATCTTTTGCAAAATTTATTTAGTTTAGAACACTTGCCTGAAGTAAGTGGCTATATTTATACTAGTGAGTCTAAACTTTTGAAGTCAACATAATGAAGCTGGAGCTGTTGGAATATTGCTCGACATGAAAGGGAAGTTGACTGTTAGAAAGTTGAAATAAGCCCTTTTGTTAAAAAGCCTTGTGGGGAGTTTTTCTGTCACTCTGAATCTTTACGCATGGACCTAAATATGAAACAGTTGAGGCGGTCTCACTTGTCTCCTTAATTTGAAGCTGAGGTTGGTAAATTAGTGGAAGGCAATTGCTATTTGATCGTTAATGAAGGATATTCAATCATCGATGTACCGAAAGCATAAGTTAAACTTCTTGGCCAAAGTACCTTGTTTTGATTTTGCTAACCCAAGCAGAAATTGGGTTTTGTTATTTAAGTATACAAAGTAAGAACAACTTTCCTTGAACAATGACATTAAGACAAATACGTTTCTGTTACCTAAATCAACAAAGTAAGTGTCCACATTTCCTTGTACCATGATATTAAGTTGCGGCGTACATCATGTATATCCCCTGTTGAGTGGTACCTCCAACCCACTTTAAACAAAGAGAAGAATCAAATTTACAAATAAAATTTCATTGTCATTTTGAGTTGGTGAATATCGACGTTCTGTATGTTGAGGATTTGTAATATTACATGTTTAACGTCCGCGCACGCGTGTGTGTCTTGTTTCACATCTGGGAATAAAAAAGATAAGGCCGCTGATATGGCTCAGGGCCTAGATTGTCGAAGCTCTCTTAGCGCTAAGATAAAATAAGTGCCATACATTAACATTAAATTACGACTATCTTAGCGCTAAGAGAGCTTCGAAAATCTAGGCCCTGAACTCTAAGCTAAGCGTATAGAACTAATTATATGAACAATTGTCAGCAATTGAAGAACTGATGGGTATTAAGGCCAGATTTAAAGGCAGTGAAGGGGCGAGAGAGAGAGTTCCTTAGCACAGGAGCAGAGCGTATGGAGGATATGGGACCAAATGTCTTCAACTTGTTGGGAGGAACAGAGTGCAGGAATTGGGTGCTGACCGATGGTTGATATGCAGCTGCAAGAGTTTGAAGATATTGAGGGGAGATCTTGTGGACTGTTTGGTAGGCAAGACATAAGTTAAGTCGTATTTTGTTATGGACTTGTAGGACGGGCGCCACATGAAAGCACTGCACTCTGAGAGACTGTGTTTCCAACGGACAGAGACACACCACTCAAGCATTGTACTACCAATGTCCAGTTTGAGACGATGAATTAAAATATGATGGTCTATAGTGTTATATGTGTCACCCAGAAAAAAAGTTATTCTCCAACACGCTCTGTGGTTGCTTACATTATTCAGTCACCCATCTCATTGATTCATGCCGCATCATTGAGTGATCTCCTCACTCCGCCATAACATATTTTAGAAGTTCTATCTTAGGCGCAAGGTATTTGTTAGTAGCCCCCGAAAGGCTGATTTTTTTAAAGTAACATGCCCATTCGTGATTAAACATTACGGAAGCCTATTAGGGCCACGCTACGCTATTATTCAGCATTTTGTATCTTGAAAATTTAACTTGCTATCTTGAAAATTCAACATCCTATCTTGAAAATTCAACTTCGCATCTTTAAAATTCAACTTATTATCTTAAAAATTCAACTTAGCATCTTCAAAATTCAACATAGTATCTTCAAAATTCAACATCCTATCTTGAATATTGAACTTACTGTCTTAACTTAACTTTGTTGAATATTCAAGTAGGTATCTTGAAACATCAACATCTTATCTTGAAACATCAACATCTTATCTTGAAAATTCAACATCCTATCTGGCAAATTCAACATCCTTTCTTGAAAATTCAAGATCCTTTCTTGCAAATTCAACTTAGTATCTTGAATTTTCAAAATCCCGCGTTTAAAATTCAAGTAAATCAGTACTTAAATGAAATGCCCTTCGTTCATTTTGTGCATTTTCTAATTCTCTGTACACGAACTGTGGCCGATGACAATGGAGCAAAGCAGACACAATGTCATCTCTAAGTATTTTTCGTATTTTTCCTTCAAGTTATCTAACGCAGAGATTCTATGCTTTCTTGTACAGTACCATGGCATGATTATAAGTATAAGGACACTGAAACCATTTTGATACTTATGAACCTAACTGACCCAGAAGGAATAAGAAATCGCAAGAAACGCCACCTTGAGCGCTGCCCGAATGTGGACGGATATGATTTAGACAATAACTAACGAGTGACGGGGAATGACAGATTATTTTTCCCGAGTTATATTAATTACGTAATTCTCGAGCCTATAACTGCGGCGTGCAAGGTATCATATCAAAATGGTTTCCTTTCAAACTATGAGTCCATTAGACTGACATTTACGATGCATCCACCTGTAACCATTACAATTACCCGATGTGTTACACTGTTGCAAAATGAACAAAGCCACTTCCATGATATCAGAATGGCCTTTTCTCCCGTGAAGTTGCGCTATATAAACATCCTATATTAATCCTATAATTCTTGCCAGACAGAAGTAACCCCATCCTAACGATACTACAAAAATACATAGAGATGATATTGTTTCTGCTTTGCGCCATTGTCATCGGCCACAGTTCGTGTACAGAGAATTTGGATATTTAATCTCAGTACTAATTTTCTTGAATTTTCAGGATATTAAGTTGTATTTTCAAGAAAGGATGCTGAATTTCAAGATAGGATGTTGAATTTTCAAGATAGCAAGTTGAATTTATAGGACAGTAAATTGAATTTTCAAGATAGGATGTTGAATTTTCAAGATACTAAGTTCAATTTTCAAGATAGCAAGTTGAATTTCAAGATACTCAGTTGAATTTTCAAGATAGCAAGTTGAATTTTCAACATAAAAGATGCTGAATAATAGCGTAGCGTGGCCCTAAAAGGCTTCCGTAAAACATAGCCTTTCAGCTTTCTTTGCGCTGTCCCTTGAACATGTATATTAGATAGGACAACATGAAAGAAATATTACAAATACGAACTGGCGAATAGGAAGACACAAACTTTCAATCCTAGATGGATGATCTAATTGAAACTAGGCCTGAAATCCATAAACAATGTTTAAATATGAATTGGTCATTCCATTGAAAATGTATTAAGATGTATGTACCTTTCCCATTGTAGAAAAGTTTTAGAAAATCCTTGAATGTGCCCTGGTAGCCAGTTAACCCTGCATCCATATATAAACGGTACAGTGAGACTGCAACATCCTTTGGGTCTCTTAGATTGTAGATTATCCTATATTTCTGTTCTCTCAACTGCGTTGGTGCACGAGAAAGTTTGAAGTTGGTGCTGATGATTCGTGGGGAGGGAGGGGCGGTGGGGTAGCCTAGTGGTTAAAGCGTTGGCTCGTCACGCCGAAGACCCGGGTTCGAATTCCCACATGGGCACAATGTGTGAAGCCCATTTCTGGTGTCCCCCGCCGTGATGTTGCTGGAATATTGCTAAAAGCGGCGTAAAACCAAACTCAGTCAGTCAGTCGTGGGGAGGGGAGACTACTCAGTTCACCATTGTTTGTAAATTCTAGTTGAATCTTTTCCTTGTATGTGGGTATGGTGTCGGCAGTTCCACTGAGCAGCATTCCAACTATTTCAAACGTCCAGTGTGTTACTGTACAGTATCAAATAAATGGTCTTATCATGCTGATACACGGTGTACGTTGATGTGACATGAGTGGATCTAATGACCAAACTAGGTAATAAGTAGGTAGGGTCGACGTGATCAGGTTTCTGGTTCCCTAAACAAGTAACTTGTTGGCAAGCATGTCAAGCTTGTTTTCGGCTGATCGTTGCTTAAAGCTACACATAGATACATTCCAAAACTATTTCGCTGAGTGCAAATAATCAAGTTTTCATCAGACACAAATGGATTTACATCAAGAGAAACGTCCTTCGATTATACCTTTCACAAGAGAGAATTTGGTTATTGATTGTGAGCAACACCCTTCAATAAAGTAACCTACCATGACGAATCGGATGAATTAGCAGAGGTTACTAAGGACAAATTCTAATCCAGAATCACTACAGTGACAAGTATACCACAGGTCACTCTTAACAATATTCAATAACGTTTTCTCAGACATGTTCGTTCAAAAACAATATTGTTTCTCACTAAGGTTCCTATTTACCGCCATTTGAGCCACATGACACAATTATTTTTGAATATTTTAATATATCAAATTTGTTTCAGGGTTATGAACTAGATATGGGTTTACACATGTGTCTGCATTGAATTCAATGTATAAATGTATACAAAAACTGGGCTATCTCCATCATCCCATCATACATTCTTAATCAATCGATATCATTCTCTGGGACGTTGACAATTAAACTTCTAGTACCTTGGGTCTGATAAAATATTGATAGATTCGCAGCTGGTCGTAAACGGAGACTGATGTGATCAGATATTTGTTATTAAAGCATTTGCAACATTGCTGATCACAACTTAAAACACATTCACCTGAGATACAGTATCCTTGATGAAAACTATACCAGGCACACACTGGACATATAAAATTATGAGCATGCTTCTGAGACGAAAAGCAGAAAACACCATTTTATTGACCTGCAGCCCTATGCAGATATGATATACTCATGGCCATTTGTTGAGATGTTGCCATATAACCTTAGTCGTAATAGATCTGCTCTGACCAGCTACACCGGAGACTTCAATGATTGTTGTCACCTCTTCCTTGAATGGAAATGTACCTTGCGTTTAGCACTATCCCATATTCATTGATCCATAGGGCATTTGTGAATAAAAGTGGTGAACACAGACATGCATGCATATCTATCTTCAGTGGTTCAGGACAATTTGTCAAAAATGAAAACAATATGTGAAATGATTGAGTTTCTCATTGAAAACATCTTTGTGAAATTTGGGGGTAAAACATTTCCAAGAAGTAGCCATCCCCATGGGCACCAAGTGTGCTCCCCTTCTTGCGGATCTGTTTCTTTATGCACATGAATCAGAATTTCTGCTTGGGTTTGCAAAATCAAAACAAGGTAATGTAGCCAGGAAGTTTAACTTAAGTTTCCATTACATCTATGATCTAATATCGTTCAATACCTATCAAACAACCCATTCCCTTCAACTAATTTAGCCACCTCAGCTTGAAAATTAGACAAGTGAGATTGCCTCAACTGTACCATATTTAGACCTATGCTTAAAGATTCAGTCACACAAAACTCTCCACAGGGCTGTATAACAAAAGGGATGATTTTAACTTTGCAATAGTCAACTTCCCTTTCATGTCATGCAATATTCCAACAGCTCAGGCCTTTGGTGTTAACGTTTCACAACCTTTCAGATACAACCGAGCGTGCTCTTTTTATCAGAAATTCGAGGAGTCTCATATCAATCTTGTTCAAAGGTTCCCAGCGGGCACACAACGTTGAATCAACGTTGAATTTAGGTTGTTTGGTTGATCAACCTTTCATAAACGTTGATTCAACGTTTATCATGCGACCAAAGAAAGTTAGTCGAGATTCGTTTAGTTGTCAACGTTGTTTCAACGTAAGGAACCAACAAAATGTCAACTAATTGTTTCCTTGGCAAATTTGATACATAATTCATATTGGTAATAGGTATCCAACTTAGCAACTATCATTTCGGAACATTATTTTCATAAAAGATCAAGATCGAGCTAGTGACAGATATAATCTTATATATTGTTTGATTGTGCATCGATCAACGGACGGAAATATTACGTAAATCGCAATTTTAGGTATAAAGTCATCAGTTATCCAAATTGCAGTACATTTGATATTTTCCAACAAAACTGTGAAAATTGTATAATTCCCGACAATTTGCTTTCAAACACATGCCAGATGTTGACCTTTCGATCGCCTCGTTTGGCCATATCCGGACATGCCCACAATTATCGCGCGCGCAAAGGCAGCTGATCGTTGTCAGTTTACTTTGGCGAAGTTCAACGCAATATCGTTCTATTTTCGCCATCTTCACGGCATGCTGGTGTTTATTTGCTAAGTATGTCCTTCATGTATCCTGAAAACGTAGGAATGCCGTTTAAATCTAGCAGGTCAAAGTAGCAAGAAACTCCGAATTAGGGCTCATGTTTTATCTCACAAGGTTACCGGTATGTCACAGTACATGTTTCTCAAAATTTAGTGGAAGCCCGTGTTTTCCATGAACTTGTTTTGTTATTTACATGCATATATTTGGCATTTTATTATATAATCGAATAAGATTTCCTTTCGTACCCATCACCTGATTTGAATTTTGCAAATATACATTTTCAAATAATCAATGAAGTACATCAATATAAGGAACCGTTCATAATTAAATATATGGCTGCGGGTGGGGGTGATGATTGTAAGGGGGGGGGGTGGGGTGTCACCCATTTTGTTCAGGGGAGCTAAGGCGTCAGCATTTTTGTACACACACTATGTTTAATATGATGCTTAGAAATTATTGGAAGGGGAGAGAGCGTCATAGATAATGTACATGACATGCAGGGTGGGCCGTCTCACATTGGGGGAATTCACGTTGTACATGCTTCTCCATAAAAATCAACATCACCCCAAAGCCATACATTATGAACGGTCCCTAAGGGCAGCTGTACAAAATCGGATAGGATTAATCAACATTTTATATTGCATCCCATTATTATGAACATTTGTTCGTTTGAATAGATCTATCAGTAAATTATGTATTGACACGCCCTGAACCCTGTCAACATATGTATATTATTTGGGGGAGGGGGGTGGTGGAGAATGGCGTAAGGAAATGCAACGAAATTTTCACATCAAAATGTCTTGTGAAAGTCTTTGTTAAGCATGAAATTGCATATAATTTATTTGAACTTTTATTTATTTACAAAAAGTGTAATTTCACTAATGATTCTTTGATGGGACAATTAACAAAACTGCACCCACAGACTTTCATTCTTACACTTGTTTGGAAGGGATATGATAATTCATGTCTCTTAAAGGTTAAAATCTTACATACAAAAGAAGTAATTTTAAAGTAAGGAACATTTAATTATGAAATAAGGTATAATTTTAATGGAATTTGCAGAAATCTCATCTTCGAAGACTGGGTGGCAGCAATTTTGTGGATCACATAAAAGGAGCAATGCTAAGGTAACACGTTTTTAACATTTCACTTGTTTCCAGTATATCCACCACAAAGTTTAAGAGAAAGATGATAATGCTCTTTCATTACCACCTGTTTTGAATATTTGTGATAATGTTTTGTCTTTTTTGGTGATAATAGTTGGACTTTATTTTCATTTATATATTAAGGTTGATCATTTAAGAGAAAAATTTGACAATGATTTCTCCCGGAGATGTTTAGTTTAATGAGCACTCCCTTGCTTGGCGCTATATTGTTTTTCGCCGTAAACAGCTGGATGCGCGATAGCACGCGAGAGGACAGAAGTCATACATTTATAGATATATATAGATGTTTATTGCTGGAGGACACACTCTTCAGGTATTTGGTCAGCTGTAGAATTTGAATATGATGTTTTTTATTATTGTCAAAGGGTAGGTTTTTCATTATTTGCAATCTAATATGTGTGCAGTAAAACATACTGAGATTGGGAAGAGTCCATTATTTAAAGTACAGATGTTGTTAGATATCAGCATTTTATGTACATGTTCCCTTGTTAAGATCATCTATCGAGTATATTAGAGAGAAGGTGTATATTTGTAGTGTTTTAAATCAGAGTTATTTTCAGTGTATGAGGTACATTTCAATATGTTTTGGCCACCTGTCACCCCTTTGGTCAAATAGAGTAGGACTTCCATTTCTTGGAATTGAGAGTCAGAGATGCACTGTTTCCAAGAATTTGCGTGTGCCAGCGATGTTTGTTTACGAGTACATTTAAGTCTTTTTGAGTGTAGATTGGAGTTGTAAGAGTTAATGTTATTCAATGTCTTATTATTCAGGATATGATAGATTATTTCTGGCAGTGTAGAGTTTAATCTCATTATTCATCATTCAGAGAAGCACAGTTATGACGTCGCAGATAATACGCACACATAATTCATTATATGAGAGATTTTCTAAGCGTTCCTATAAGAGATTAAGTGTAAACATTTATGAATTATAAAGAAGTTATTTATCTGAGTTGTATGAGTGTACAAATGACAAGAGAGAGAGAGAGAGTAGATAATAGAGAATATATTGTATACTTATGAGAGCTCATTGTTTTCAGAACTCCATGATCCATACTTCCTTGTGTTTGGGAACAAATGGTGTTGGGAGACCTCCCACAGTAGACTTGTTCTTTGACCTGTGAACCACCACCCATTTAGTTTTCTTATCATTTAATGTAAAATGGCTTTTGTGAGTGAGTGAGTGAGTTGAGTTTTACGCTGCACTCAGCAATATTCCAGCTATATGGCGGCGGTCTGTAAATAATCGAGTCTGGACCAGACAATCCAGTGATCAACAGCATGAGCATCGATCTGCGCAATTGGGAACCGTTGACATGTGTCAACCAAGTCAGCGAGCCTGACCACCCGATCCCGTTAGTCGCCTTTTACGACAAGCATAGTCGCCTTTTATAGCAAGCATGGGTTGCTGAAGGGCTATTCTACCCCGGACCTTCATGGGTTTTGTTACAATTTATAACTCCTGGTAGCAAAATTGCTACATCAGTACAACTTCTATTAATTTGAAAAAATCATTTCCAAGAATCTCTAAAAAAAAACTAAACCTGACAGAATAACAACAATCTTCCATTGTTTCGCAGGACAATGTCAAACAATTTGATGTCAGGAGTGAATGTTGATGGGCAAAACGGCAAGTTTTCTTTTAAGAATACAAGGTTGCATTCAATCATCTCTGGTAAGTTAATTACCAAGTGCAGCATATTCATCATGACCATAGCAAATAATATATGACAGTAAAGCATCGTCAAATTCATCCTAATTCATAGTCTAATTGAATAATCAACTTGCAATTGAGGATTTTCTTTGAAAATGTTTAAGAAAACTTCCATTCCTTCGGTTGAAAATATAAATTGTTTACACTTTTCGTCATATTTTGTATTGATGCTGTTCATATGTTCACATGCCAAGTTACAGCAGTGAAATGAACCTTTCAAGTGATTGATTAAACAAATACTTGAATCATTTAAGACAATATATCTTCCATATAACTTATTCATGTATTTAAATATAAAATTTCAGAATGTGTCCTATCTCATGGGAATGAGATGGGAATGCATCCGAAGCAAATTTCAAGAAAGAGTTAGGGACGTTTCTGAAGTATCCACCTGACCGCCAGGCAGGGAGTGGCAGAAAGAAGAGGAGCTGATAATTGTGTTTTTGGAGTTGTAATTGTGTTGAAAAATCTGAACTGTGGTATTGCAATTGGTGGCGTAAATGTCACTTTGATGCTATATGCAGATGATATTGTGTTATTAGCACAACAGAGATCACCTACAGACTATGTCATGTGTGATGTTTTACATTATGCATTAAACCACGTTTCTCTGTGTGCGTGTGTGTTCATAAAGATTTCATGAAAAGTGACTTGTTTTATGTGCTGTTTTAAGGTATAGTTCCTGGTCATCTTGGATCCCTTTCATGGTGAAAGTAATTGCATTGTGTTTATTCAGGGGTCTGTCTAATAGCTGAAATTCAGACAAAATGTCTTCTCGGGACAATTTCCACCTTTTCAAGGTAACAATACAACAGTAAATAGTTTTTCTTAATTTGAATTACTCTTTTCTTCTTACTTGAATTATACGTCCAACTGACATAAAACTTAAATGAACATTATATTGAATGTGGAATTTTAACCAGGCTATTTTATCAGGCAAATATTTTTACTGCAATTTTCTGTTTGAACACTGTTTATTGCAGGTAGCTTTTTGGGTATTTTAGCTGGATGCAGGAGTTTGGTGCTACTTTAGTGTAGTTTAAAGATGAAGTGCGAGTCTATTTACAGGAAAGCGTAATACCTACCAGACACAACCACGGAACAACCCATTTCCAACGTTAATAATACGTCAAACTTCAACGTTGATTCCACGTCGGATACCTACGTCAAAAAAACGTTCATATACAACCACGAAACAACCCATTTTCAACGTTAACAATATGTCACACTTCAACGTTGATTCCACGTCAGATATCTACGCTTTCAAAAACCTTTTTCATGATAATAGGTACAACTTCAACGTTGATTCCACGTCGGATATAGGTCAAAAACGTTCATATACAACCACGGAACTTCAACGTTAACAATATGTCACACTTCAACGTTGATTCCACGTCGGATATCTACGTCTAAAAAACTTTCATATACCACCTTTTTTCCACGTTGATAATCGGTTAAACTTCAACGTTGATTCCACGTCAAAAAAACTTTCATATACAACCTATTTTCAATCTATTTTCAACGTTGAGGATCAACCTATTCTCAACGTTGAAACAACGTTGATGTGCCTGCTGGGTTGTTTCATCAAGGTTACAACATTCAAGGCCTCAGTAAAGCTTTCAAGACCTTTGTGGTAGACATGTGGAGGACATTTCGAAATTCGATGCATAAGTGAGAAGAATGATGTCCGATGCAATTCCCTATGTTGACTTATACCATTAATATTTCGCATATGTTTATGACGGGTGGGGCAGAACATGCTCACCTGATCACCTGGTATCATCACTATTTAAAAGTGGTTCTTAAACACATGCTCTGTGATCGTATCGCATGGTGACAATCACTGTAATGCTGCTGAAACAAATATCTGCTCATGATATACTCACAATTGTACAATCGATCCTGATATTCCTTATGAATGTGGAAAGTGTATTTTTGTCGTTTCTATTTTGATGTTTTGCTTCAGACTTTTATCAGTCGTTATAGTATGTGATAGGGAAATAAATATTTTTAAGATCTGTATGGACGTTTGGGTGGGGTTATAGTTAGTTAGTCGAGACAAATCAATATCTGGGTCTGGCGTTTTATCATTAATCCTAAAGATGTAGCGAGCTTTCCATTAAGACAATGTCTGAGCGCAAGGCAATTTTGGTTCTATTTGTTTCGGGGCGTTGGGGTAGCATAATGGTTAAAGCGTTCGCTCGTCACGCTGAAGACCCGGGTTCGGTTCCTCACATGGGTACATTGTGAGAAGCCCATTTCGGGAGTCCCCGCCGTGATATTGCTGGAATATTGCTAAAAATCCAATATCAGTTAACAATTCCGAGCCAACGTGCCATCAAGAATAAAGTCATAAAAAGTATTATCAAACAAACACAGCTACAACCAGAGTTTCGTAAAAATTACAAACGTATTAATTGGATGGGGGAATGTCATTGTTCTGTGACATTTGATCGCGTAACATTTACTTTATCAAATACTCACTCGCAACGGTGTACATTCAGGAAAGTTCCTTGCACTTGTTTCACAGAAGTGAATAGGAACAGGCCACCGTTATACCACCGCTACACGAAGCTTGCGAACCCACTGCGGCCGATTTTTGCATCTCGGTCGCATTCACTTGCGCACACTTGCACTGAGATCGTTGTTTGGTCTTAGGAAGCTCGCCAAACTCGCCGAAAGGATCTCCCTCACTCGCACTCGATCGCCATCAGTCGCAGAGGGTTCTGAGAGGGTATGAAACGGTTCCATACACTCGCACAACTTATGCAACCGAGGGCTCAATCGCTATTTCGGTCGCAGTGTGCTCGGATCGGTCGCAGAGGGATCCTGGTGCAGTCGCATGTCGGTTGCATGAACTCGCAACTTGATCGCACTCACTCGCACTGCATTTGCGCGATTCTTTCACTTGCGACCAAAGTGCGCGATCTGTGTCAAGCGCACTAAGACCCAGCCGGAGCACTGTAGTGGGATCGCACAGTTGGCCTGGTGTAACCGGAAAGTCAAAATGTGTTAAAATCGGTCGCAAAACTCTGCGACAGGCTGCGATCGAACTGGTCCCAGTGATCGCGCTCGGTAGTATGCTGGTCGAGGCTTGGTGGAACGGGGGCCTCAGGTCAGTTATTTAAAAAAAAAACACCCCTGACACTTAGCTATTTTTTATTTCACTGGAATACTGGTTCATTGGGTTTGAATCCTCTGGTTATTTCGCTGGAGTAACGTCTCCCTGGTTATGCCTCTGGTTATTTCACTAGAATACAATCCAGTGGCACAAGAACTGATATGCAGTGTTAGGACAACATTTCATTTTCGGGTGTGGGGAACGATTGCACTCTCCACAAACACCTGCTGTCATCATTGATTTTCAGTGATCAATTCATATGCTTTTCATTGTACGCGCAACAGAATATATTTTGGTGGATACCGACGATCATGTTCATGTTCGTCAACCATTCTGAACCAACCTTTAAGTGTTAAGTTTATTTTTGTGATTTCTCATGTTTCTATCTGAAAAAGTCGCGAATTAGACCAGGTCAGAGATCAGGTCTAGAGTCAAGATATTCATCGTGTATAATAGGAGAAGTGATGATTCCTGTTACAGGAATACAAAAAATAAATGTTTTATCCACACACAAAATTCTATCTGTATTCTGCGTGAGTGATTAGAGCGTGTTGTCGATCTTCGTCCTGGCATAACGTTCATAGAATCTTGACCCGGCCATCTTCTCCTCGTACACATGGTAGTACTCCTCCAGCATCTCATCCGTGAACCAGTTCCTCCAGTCTCCAACGACACCTTAAGAATAACGTTACCACAACTCAAATCGTCACCTCATTATCATTCATTATACGATCAAATTAAATACGTGCAACGGAAACTGGCAACAACACAGTACTTCTTACATCCTCCCTACAAAGATGCTTTCCTTGCATTTCAGCGTTCACCTGGTCGGTAATCTTATTTACTTGATATCAACTTAAAAGTTACACCGTGTGATGTGTTAATCACACTTATTGCATTTAAGTTTTCCATCTGACTCTTAACAGCAATCCTCAGCAATGATTTCTATTTCCAATATGATAATACACAATCAGTCACAAATAATATAGAAACAATTAGTTGGTTATCTGCATTTTTCACGATTTTCAACGATTGGTTTAATCAAAATACCTTTCCTGTACAAAAAGTTTTTCCCATCAGCTTTTACTGTGTACTTGTCCTTGTCATCTTTCATCCTTGCAAAGGTACACTTCTCTGCAATAGCACGACACAATTCCTCATTTCTCTCAAGCCCAATAAAATCAGAGAGAGCTCTCACTTCTGCTGCAGGATCCTTTTAGAAACACAAATTGGGTAACCCTGTTAACATAAGTCTCATACTTATTTCATACACATTATCTCTGGCTTTCACATGTGATAAAGTGAAAAGGAAACACAAGTAAGGACAGTAAAATTATGATCATGCTCATACATACATGTACTCCATGCGACCACCCGAGAGGCACTCAAAAAAGACACCTTTTGCAGAGGTGTAAGATGTGTGTTCGCGGCAAAACGTGATTTCTGTGTTAGCCAGAACCACGCGCTAGAATATGCTTTAGGCAAATCACTTGAAACCAAAGGGATGCGTCGCGAAATGGACACATGGTGTCATTAATACAGGTACCTTCAGTGTTTCCTCGTAAACTTGGAAGTGCACTTCAATGTCAGGATTCTCTTCAAAGAATGTTTCTGCATCACGCAGGTGTTCAAAAATACCGTTGCACTCAACTGAAATGTTCCAAACGAAGATACATTTAATAATCCCTCACAAGGAGCATAATGGCATAAGCCTGGAAACCAAAGAAGCGTGTGTTGCGATGGTTTTGAAACCTGACAAATTTCCCCAGAGGGATGATAGATCTCATTGTTAAAAGTATCTATGTTATCATAAATATACCCATCGTGTGTTCATTTGACCCGGTTCCCTTTAAGGAGGAGGCTTGTATGGCTAAGACCTGAAAGGCGCCGGAGATGCGTCCAAGGAGAGTGTTAATGCTTGACACTGTACCAAGTTTGAGTGATCGTCTTACTCCACAATAACATATTTAGAAGTCGCACTAAACGTGAGCAACACGATCGTTTTTCACAGCCCATGCAACGCTGATTTTTCAAAAGCACACCCATCCGTGATTAAACATATAAGGGTTTTTTTAGATTTCGAAGCGCTTTACTCTGGTTTTCAACACATGCATTACATAGGACAACATGCATGAAATAGCTCTCGACTACAAAGATACCAACTAATCTTATTTTGGTTGAATAACAATCCATGGACAATTATCTGTTTCCATGAAAATATATTCTCTATGGACATATGTACCTTTCCCATTGCAGAAAAGGTCTAGAAAATCTTTGAATGTGCCCTGGTAGCCAGTCACCCCCCTGCATCCATATATAAACAGTACACAGAGACTGCAACATCTTTTGGGTCTCTTAGATTGTAGATTATCCTGCATTTCTTTTCTCTCAACTGCGTTGGTCCACGAGAAAGTTGGAAGTGGGTGTTGATGATTCGTGGGAGGGGAGACTACTCAGTTCATCATTCTTTGTTAATTCTAGTTGAATCTTTTCCTTGTATGTGGGTATGGTGTCGGCAGTTCCATTAAGCAACATTCCAACCATTTCAAACGTCCAGTGTGTTCCTGTACAGTATCAAATGAACTTTATCACGTTAATACTTAGTGTACATGTTTTATATGGGTACACCTATAGAGAATGCACAACTCGTTCTCGTCAGATTCCATTTTAAAATGATCCATAATCGGAAATATCGTCTATAGGAAAGATTATTAATGATTGTCGATATGGAAAGTGTGTTATCGATAATATCGTATATTAACATTTGTGATAATTTTCGTGTACACAATTAGGACACTATTCATAGTGTGCTTGTAAATTGTGTTCACGATGCTGCTTTGTTTATATTCCAGGCACAAACATGTCACAGTGATGTGCAATATATCCACAATCTTTCAGACATTTTGCATTTATGCTCACAGTCACGTCTCCAATATTTCTAGATAATTGATCGATTGTTAGTTAACGATTATCGATCCATATGAGCCATATCGATAGTAAGCCCCTGCCCCACCATTTACACTACTTTACACGGTATGAATCCCACAGAAACGAAGATCAGATGGTAAATGTGCAAGTTACGTAAAAATGAGTGAGTGCGTAAATATTGCTTTGCGCATTAACATTTTGTTAAGATATTAGGGACACTGAAGACCAATCACCTTAAAGGTGGCTCTAACTGACACAGAAAGAAACCATGCCTTCCAGAATTTTGAGGCACTTTACTTAATGAGAGGATCTTCTAACGATTTAAAAGATATTCGACTTAAGATAGATAATCCTGAGAAATGATTCATGTCAGCAAGTAACAGTGCAGGGAATTCACTCTGTTGAAAGGGATCTGTAGTACGTATACATATGAGCGTGAGTTAAAATGACAGCATAAAATATCCACAAATCACTATGATTGTCGGACTGAAATCTCCATAACCTTTCTCGATGGTTTCATTAAAGAGTTTAGATGAAGATATGAGTCTCTCCATATTTCACCCTACTCTCACTGACCGGTTCTCGGGTAGGCAGCTAGATATATATCTTCCTTCCGAAGCTGAACGTCTTTAAGCTGCTCTAAAACCTCTCGTTTGTATGCGTTGGTGTACAGGATATCCTCAAACATCTGTAGCTGCAGTGAGTTTCCTCGCTTGTCAGTCACAAAGACACTTTCTTGGTCCTTCTCGTCAATCTCAAAATCGTCTTCTCCGAACTACAAATCAATAAAGAATACACCACGGACGCTGCATACTGTTGTGCCTTCAACAATTACGCCCTGATAAAAGTATCCACTTCAAATTCACCAGTTCACTTACCACAGAATACATGTAAATGTTTTCACTGATAATGCCGAAGTTAAGTACACAAAATATCTTACTGAATTTCAGTAAATATACAACAAGTAAAATATCAAAGTAATGTATCACTTACAGTTATTGTAGGCTTCGACATGGTTCTGGTCGTGTCTAGCGCATGTAGGTTATGAAATACTAGGCGTGCGATGCTCCTCACGTCTGTACTTTGGTTAACAGTGTCAGCAACGTTCGCAAAGTTCTATTAAAAGAACTGTGCTAAGATACCCACATTGGATCGTGTGGTTGATTACTTAAGCAGTGTATAAAACATGTACTGTGGCACTGTAGCTCACCTACATATGTAGTCATCATTTTTACATCTCCATTGTTCAAATGTATAGCAACTACTGACCACTAATTGGTACGGTAATCGTTTTTCTTCTGGGTTAATACTGAGTGAAACGTAATACATTTAATTTGAAAAATCTATTGAACTAAACAAAGTAACATTTCACAGTAAGTTCAGGACCCTTCAGTTTGGCAAATTCAGAGGAGACGTTTCCTCACGAAATTTACTTTTTGAGAAAATTCAGACATCCATAAATAAATTGCTCAGTGATTTCAGCTTCTCGTGTTAGGAAATTTGACGAGGAAGATTTTAGCAGCTTGGTTACAATTAAGGCTGTCTCGTTAAACGAGACATACTCCCCCAAAACTTGAAAAATATGTTTATTATGCAGTGATGTTATGGGTATCCTCAAATGATAATGATAAATAGAAAGGCTTTTTGGAACGAGAGCCGTAGGTGCCGAGGGTTGTCTCAATGACAATGATTTCAGGCAAGTGGTCACTCTAAAATAGCTCGGGGAGGGAAGATTGCTGTTCCTGAAAACCCTTTCTCTCTTCTTCACGCACGTAGCTTCATTCTTTGTCAGTCACAGAAACAATGTACCGGTCCTTTCCAGCAAATATGTAAACCTTCCCTTCACATTACATATCAACAAAGTTTACACTCGAAATGTACTGTACTGTCTTTGAAAGTTTTGCTCTGATGAAATAATCCGACTTAAATGTATTTCCTACAGTTATCGTAGAATTGAACATGTGAATGTAGGTTATGATAAGATAGACGTGATCTCCCTTGCACCATAGATAATAATATTACTTGAAAAGATATCAGCTTTGTTATAGAACATTGACATTAGTTCATGTGTTTCTTATGCTCAGCTCCAAATGTGGTAGGGACTGGACGTGTGTAGACAAACATATACAGGAGTGCTAATACATGGCGCTGCAGTTTTTCACGATATGCTGTCACCAATTTCAAAATGAAGTTGAACTGAAGTGAGTTAACAAATTCCGACGTCATCTTGCGAAAAAAAACACATTCCAGGATTCAGCTTCCTCTGTTAATTTCAGAAGAGATGTTCACAACGAAATTATGTATTTTGTGATACTAAATAATGTTGTCTGAGTATCAATATTTGTCAGCTGAAAATGAAAAATCACACGCTAGCATACAGACAATGAACACTTTTATATAAAGAAACACAGTCGTGTTGGGAGGGTTACCATATTTGAAAAGCGTATCATAAAGAGACCACACAATATCTTATCGTGAAACATATGTTTGTCACTTAGGTGACCTAAGATGATCAGGTCACCCGTGCACCTGGAACTAAATGGAGTATTGAGCCTAGGTTGTGCATGATTATTATGTTCCATTACCGATTCATAGAAGGATGACTTTTCAGCAACCTATCCGACACACATTTTTGTTAGTTCGTACCTCCAATGAATATACCGTACAGAGGTTTTGTACGTTCAACACTTTCACCTTTAAAACAAGAGGTAGACAACCATGTTTTATACGCTTCAATTTTACTGCATCACTTTATGCTTTCATTCCACATCAGACTGGCATAAATACTCTAAAGGGAAACGCATAAGACAATTTTAGAAGAGTTAATTGTTTTAGTTTCAATGGTAAATGGGGCGGTTGTGTAGTCTAGTGGTTAAGGCGTTGGCTCGTCACGCCGAAGACCCGGGTTCGAATCCCCACCTGGGCACAATGAGTGAAGCCCATTTTTGGTGTCACCCGCCGAGATATTGCTGGAATAATGCTAAAACAGGCGTAAAACCAAACTCAGTCAGTTCAATGGTAAATAGGTGAAAATTCACACGTCTATAGAGTTCGCCAACACAACAGCAGCACAACACAATGGCACCGCCTCAGCACAGGCTGGATACGTCGACGAAGCTGCTCTTGCGGAATTCTTCCCACACTCTTCCAGCAATGCGATGGCCAGTTGTGGACGTGTCCGAGGCGTGCTTTGACGGTGACGTACAAGTAGCGTTGTCATGCTGGAACAACTCCCTCTCTCGGTCTATAATCGGAAGTATGTGTCGTGTAAGGACTTCGTTGATGTACCGATTTGCTGTCAAATTACCCTGAACTACCACTAAATCAGATCTTTGTGTGCTGGGTATCGAACCCCACACCGTGAATCTATGGAACTGACGACTGGAATTAGGGTCAAAACGTTCAAACGTAAACACGCTGTCTTCCATCTCGCCGGTGACGAAGAAATTGTGATTCATTGCCTCCAGTTTCTAAGGTTCCAGTTCTGGAGTCTACGACACCACAGCAAACGATTACGCGAGTGGAAGTCTCTCAAAACAGGGGCCACTACTGGGCTTCTTAGTTGAAGCCCCACTTAACGCAATCGATTCCTGACAGTTTGGTCGGAAACTCTTCCCAAACCAGGGATGTGTTGTACAGTCCCCACGGCTGTGGGAAGATGATGTGGCCAGACGGTCTCTTCTCGAGTGATCTTGGGTTGAAATGGTCTGCAGGAAACGATCCCAAAAGGCGACCTGTTTTGCTCTGATGGATGTTGAAATGTCGGGCAACTGCAGACTGCGACTCCCCAGCTTCCAGGTAAATACGAATGACAAAATTAAACACAACGATTGCCTTTTAATAGTGATCGATACCGCATGGTTTTCTGCATACTTGCACGTGCATTTTGCTTGGCAAGTTTTCGCGAATATTTCTTCAAACGCTTCTAAAACAGGGGAAAAAGTTAAAATAGCATCGTTTTGGCACTGAAGCTGTTTTCAATCACACACAGGTGACGTTTTGGAAAGAAATAGTACACTTGTATTGTTTTTGCCGCAGCAGTGGTCGCTGTGGTTTCATACCTAAAGAGCCGATGTCTTTATGCTATGTATTATCTTTCATGTGTGTATCTGAGGTGGGGTTTTATTCCTTAATCAACGTTTACAGCCTTTGGTTTTCAGCCTAATTCCTAATAACTTTTTGCTGATAAATGTACATGTTGGCATTGCTATGCATGCACGTATACACAGTATACAGATTCATCCTGCACTGTACTTCTGGTTGTCCGTCCATTGGCGGGGCGGTAACCTAACATTGATATCAATCACCGTATGTTCTGGGTGTGGCTCAATTATTCACGCACTGCCTTCGTGTAGCTGTAGCAAGCCACATCCAGAGTGTAACAACAACAAAACCAAAAACACTTTAAAAACCTTTGGGGCACCTTCAGGGCGCCAATTATGAGCTTGACAAATCTTGAAAATTGACAAAAAGACAACAGTTGTTATCTCGTAAAACTCTTTATATTCTCTTTAGAAATACACATTGTGCACATAAAAGCATACAAAATCAACGGTTGAACCTCTTTGATTGGACATTGATCTACTGCCCTAAAATAACTATAGACTTCCATGTCGAAAATCTGAGCATGTACAATCATGTGATGTGTGTAAAATGATGAAGCTTGCTACAAGTCTTTTTTTCATGTAAGGACCATGTTCTGAAAAATATGAGAGCTTTCAATTATTAACATCGAACAAAGAGACCTCCCTCATCTGATGCACGGATTATGACACTCGTTTTTTGAACGCATTAGAAGACATGTCATATGACAGAACATGTGACGATCACCCAAAATCTCTGTTAATGAAAATGTGTTCAGGAACATGTTCGACCAATAGTATGATGTTGATGTAACACAACCATGTAATCATCGTTGTCAATTGTTCCAGCTCTGGAGAATGTAAGGATAAAACAATATCATCAATGTTCTAACACCAACGGCGAAATATACATCTAAAGACAACGGGCGCAGTCCTTATTCTCGAGGACAGCCAAGAAGAACGTTTTGGGAGTGAACAAAACGACGATACACTGGTGTATGGTCTTGTTGGGGAGAGATTGTATTCAAGTTACCCTTTTTGTGCTACATAATGTGTCTCCAATAATAAAATGTTTTTACAAATGGTCACAGAAATATATGGACATATTTTGGCATAACATCCGAACATTACGATACATCTGAAAATGTAAAAGAGAACTGACCGAAAAGAAACCCGAAAGGTCAGATATATACCCAATAGCAAACGTTAGTTTGATCAACACATTTATTTATAATATTATAAATAAGAACATTTTAATAACGCATTTTAATATTCTTTATAATGCACTTTATCCATAACCCTTGTTTTGCAAGCCTTTTTCGTGGTTTCAAAGCATAAAACGTGCCCTTTAAAAAGTGTGGCTTTAAACCTCGAATCATTGTCACCCAAATGATTGTTAGAAGACGACGGGTACGAAAAAAGAAAATGAAGGAAGGCGAGCCATAGGAATGCTTGACCCCAGTGCAACGTTGAACAGCAGTTTAACCTGCACGGGAACTCAATATGCCGCTTGTGGAGACGTTATCACCAAAACACCGTCGTTGTCGACCGCCCCCAAAGTGACCGCCCACCTGTAACTACCCCACGCAATAATCGTTGGATTCAAAGCACTTATCTGGGCCCAAGATTCCAACCAGCCACACTGACAGCCCGATCAGTTCTTGGTATCGACAGGATATCGCCAGGACCATTCGCTGGCGTCTTGCTGCATGATACGTTCCAGATGACCTTCCAGACGAAACATTCTGACATTACATCACCAACGTCTACGATTGCAGTGGCGCAGACAACATCTCCGTCGGAAAGCACGGGCGCAGAACGGTTCAGGAATTGTCTTCCAGCAGGACAATGCCAGACGTGTCGCCAGAGGGTGCTTCAGCAGTTCTTGTCACAGCAAAATGTTAACATCCTTCCCTTCCTTTGCTAAATCCCCAGATCTGTCAATGTCGAACACGTCGCGAAATGGAGAGGAGTTTGAGACGTTGATCAAATCCCAAAGACATTCTTCAGGAACTCCGCCAAGTGCTTCCACATATGGAATGCCATTCCACAAGACTTCTTGCCACGTTTGATTGGCTCCATGAGGTGCAAGTATCAAGCGTGCATCGGTGCTCATGGTGGACGTACACGTTATTAACTGAATTTCATTTTGACCATTTTGACGCTCACTATGACCTCACTAGTACGTATCAGCCAGGACAGTTTAAAATGTGCCATTTACAATTCTATTGTGGAATGATTTTATTAAACAAAGTCTCTTCATAAAAATGTCAGTTTGTTAATTCACATACCTAACTCAAGCCAATCACACTAACTTTGCCTTTGAGTGTATTACTGTTTACTCCTTGAATATGTAGCGTAGAATCTGGACCCCGCCATCTTTTTCTTCGTACACTCTGTAGTACTCTTCTAACATCTGGTCGTTGAACCAGTTCTTCCAGTCACCAACAACTCCTGAGGTATGTGATTTTTAAACATCGTCATAGTAATAGAAGTTCTCGAAAGTACTCGTGTGTTATCAGAAAACACATTATAGTGCACTTCTTTTAAAGATTACTCTTTAACAAACGTTGTGCTTACATACTTGTGAATGATTATTTTTTGGAATATTTGATTTACGTCATTTATTGTGATCCTCCTTAAACAGTTGGTTTTATTTGATAAGTCAGTATTCATTAAATTACCTTTTCTGTACAGAAAGTGTTCTCCGTCCACTTTTATTGCAAAGGGTTCCTTGTCGATTTTCATTGTGGAAAAGCTGCATTTCTTTGCAATTGCTCGGCACAGATCATCGTTTCTGTAAAGTCCAAGAAAGTCGGACAGTGCTTGTACAGCACGTACAGGATCCTAAGAACAGAAGGTAAAAGTCATACCCTGGTCCTCAAATGTGCAAAAGTATGTCTTACCATTAGTTTGTCAGCGGTATCTTGTAGATATAGACAGGGTTTTGTTTTCTTTTGTGAATACTTACACATCTTGGTTGTCTTGTTAGCCTCGTGTTAATCCAATCATAACCCGGATTGGCAAGAGTCAGTGTTAATATAATACAGTAAAACAATAAAACAAATGAAAATGTGTAAACCTTTACCATCGGTCTCATTCCACTTAGCATTCGTAATGCTCCTCCAACCGTATGCTGATGCTTAAGTAAAGAAATTTACTTTTGATCCATCTGAGTAGTTAGCACAAGGATCATTTGTGGAATTAGGCTGTCTACCTTGATGGTTTCTTCATAACTTTGAAAGTGCACTGGGACTTCAGGATGGTCAGTGAAATATTTCTCAGCGTCTCTCCAGTGTTCAAATATGCCATTACTGTCGACTGAAACATATCAAAATCACCATGATCCACCTCAAGGTTGCCCACCTTTGAGTGCTGGTAACTCATAGCTCATAGCTGCAAACCTTTAAATTTATTACTCATCTGAGAGAGTTTTTAGATATATTTCCTGAAACTGTTTGAAAGTTTAAATGCTTAACTTATCATTGTAGAACCTCCAGTTTTTGATGGAATTATAGAAATAAAATATTAACAAAAAACTTTTTGGAAGAAAACATTTATTTCTCATACATGTAGTATAACATAAAATCAAACAAGATCTCCAGATCTGTCCCATCAGTTGTATTGTTGTCACCTAACCATGTCCTTGACGTCAAAATTGGCTCTCTCAACAGAGCGCCGGCTTTGTGGATGGCTAGGCTTACCGTGAACTATTACAAGATCTGGCCACATTTGCTTCAGATCGGCAATTACCTGGGCAGTAAACGCTGATCCGTTGTCACTCTGGAGAACGCAAATGGAGCTCCAAACAAAAGGAAAATATCCAATAACTGGTAAACAACCTCAGCAGCACGCTTGGACGTAAGGGCACGAAGAACACAGAACTTAGTTAGGTGATCTTGATAAACCATGATGAACTTGAACTGTCCTTGGCTCATTGACTGCATGTCTATGAGATCAACTTGGCATCTGGAATTGAAGTTCTTGCTGACAATAGGCTTAACAACAGTGCCTTTCGTAGTTGGTCTCTTTATCTTGCGTTGGCACTCCGCACACATGTTCTTGAAGAGAGCATCTTGGGTCATCTTAGCATATTTCTTGGAGCTTATTTCACCATCACTTCTCTCCACCATGACCAGTCGCCAAATGGGCTCGCTGGATAACATCAAATGCCTCTTTTCTATGCTGACAGAGTAGACTGGAGCTTCATCAACTTTTGTACATCCCTACACTATATAATTTCATACTTCTTCAGGATGTAATACTGCAGAGGGTCTTCTTGGAAGTGTTAGTAGCATCAATAATTTCACTCCAGTATTTTAATGTTTATAGATCTTTAGGGACCAGGACTATCTTGATGTTTTCATAGGTCTTGTACAGGGACTGTCTAAAGTTCTCTTCAAGCTCTATTTTGCAAATGTGACTATCATTGCAGAAACAACTATTTTATATCCTGGTTGATATTATTGTGATCAAATGTTGTCATCCGAGATGTTGTTACTACAATCATTAAGTTGTTTTATATTAACAAGCTAAAAGTTATATTTTTACATCAAGGTGTTACACACAAAAACGAAAACATCACATACTCATCGAAAGTGAGTGGGAGATCTTTGACTACTTCATCCGAGATGTTGTTACTACAATCATTAAGTTGTTTTATCTAAACAAGATAAAAGTTATATTTTTAAAGGTAAAAGGTGTCACACACAAACACAAAAACAAAACTTTCATACAGTTTCAGGGAATATGTCTAAAAAATCTCTCCTGAAACCAGGGAATATGTATAATTCCTGAAAATTTTTAGGTATTATGTATATTCGGAGTGAATCAGACATTACACATATAACCTGACATTTTCAAGGATTATGCATATTCCCTGGTTATACATATTCCTGTAACATATACACATGGACTTATTGTCGTCTAATGGCTGCAATAATGCTGATGCGACGTTAGAATTAACTAAATAGCTCACTTTGTCATTTGGAAATAGCAGGGACAATTAAGTTAAAGACACAGAGAACTGATTTAACTTACGCATTGTGCAATCAACCTAGGACGAACTAATTCACATGATTTCCACTTGGCCTCTCGCAAAATCTATCACATTTCTCAAATGTCTATCATTATAGTATGCATTGATCAGTGTAGTGTTTCTGCCCTCTTCCCAATATCGATGCGTAGACACCAGAAATGAGCTTTACTCGTTTTATCCATCTGAGTAGTTAAACCTAGGCTTTGGAAGGTTCCTAGCACATATTTTAAACTTCACAGATCCCAGTGTGCATTATGTATGCTGTTTCCTTTTCTCCTTGATAGCTTATTGTTTGACGTTGCACTGTGTAATTTTGCATATACAGTGGCCTGTTAATAAATAAGTCCAGAACACATTTGGCATATGATGACATGCTGAACCCGTTAGTTACACCTTACGACAAAGGATGCTTGGCTGAAGGTCATTTTGATTATCAATGTTTTATAGATGACCTTGCAATATCAAGAATTCTGAAGGATTTGCGTGTTTTTGTATATTTCTGGGGCCAAAAGCTTTGTAGATCTTTCATAAAAAAGTGATGAGTATTGTCGTCAATATACTCTTTTCACATCATTAGGAGAATTGGTGATAAAACGATTTTTTATTTTATCTTCCGCGGTCACATGGTATCAACTAGAAATAAGTATTGTTTGATTTCGGAGAAATTGCGGCACTATGGTAAAAAGTGCATGCAAAAACATCTCGATTGCTTGTTTTTGTTAACAAAACCTGTGTTTTAAAAAGGAAAAGCCTTAAGGGTTACGAAAGTGTCAAACCTGTTCCATCCATGAAAGGTGAAGGAAATCCTCAAATCTCCATTATATGTACCAAAGGGAAACGCTCTGTTATAATAGATTTTGTACATAGAGACGGCAACATCCTTTGGGTCACGCAGGGTGTAGATGACTTTGCACTTGAGAGCTGTAACATCATTTGGAGAGTCGGACAGCTTCATGTGAGAGTTGACGATGCGTGGTGATGGCAGCTGTGCAAGTTCATCATGAGGAGTTAACTCCATGAGATCCCTGGCTTTCTGGATGGTTTCAGCTTTACCATTAAGAAGCATGCTCATCATTTCAAATGTCCAGTTTGTCCCTTTGGAAAAGAAAAATAAAGACTAAACTGTCAAAACCAGCTGACATATAGTATTAAAGACTAGAACATAACTTCCATTATTACATTATAGATTCCTCATTGGCCCGACACCTAGTTTTATAGTACTTATGTTAGTTTGTAAACATTGCAGTGTATATCGGCAGAACACTGACTAAAACAGAATATTGTCAAACAATGTGCAATAGGTACAGATAATTTTACTTGGTAGTTCAATGAAACGCACATTTTACATAGAGCTTTTCATTCAAGGTTCATTCAAGGTTTCGCAATCAATGTCCTGGTCAAGTCATTCCTGAAATATTATGGTAAATGTTAAGAGTAATATACTACTTGTTACACAATTATTTGTCTACATGGCATTTTGGGCACTTCATACATCAGTGACAAACATGGCAAATATATGGATGACAACTTAATTATTTGTTTCACACGACGTTTCTGGGCTAGTTTGTGTCCCTTCTTCAGGGGGTCAATGCCTTTGAAGAATTTCATGAAGTAGGTCCAGTTCACTAATTTTGAACCTTTCAAGATCAACTGTATCACAAGAGCTTGATAATGTGCCATAAACACATGCTGATGACATAATCACAATCGCACAATAGACTCTGCTTTTACTGACGATATGTGGTGAATGACGATTAGATTTATTGTCTCTATGACGCGTCTATGTTTAGTGGCAGCTAAAGCTAGATTAGCAAAAAATCCTTCCATCATTTCAGTGTTGCATTCTTATAATTTTCACAACTATTTCTCTACCAACTCCAAATGGATTCTGTTTTTACAGGTAATCAATTAATTGCTCGATATCTGGTGTCAATTTACCTGTACGAGCATATCCGGAGAAGTATATGTCATCTGGTCTCATGTTGAAACCTTTGATTTGTTGAAGTATTTCGATTTTAAACAATGGCGAGTAGCGTCCCCCTTGGAATATCTGAAAGGTTAGGTTTTGGCCGCTTCGATCTGTTACTTTAACAATGTGCTGCCCGCTGTAATCCACGTCCAGCGTCTTCCCAGATACCTAGCATAGGAAACAGGTGTTCGATTATATCCTTCATGTAATTATTGCAAAACACATCCCATATTAGGAATGTTTAATAGTGCCCTTATGCAGTACCTAAATTAGAACCTGTCAAAATGAAAACCTATGTTTACACTTTCAATATGTTTGTTATTACAAGTCTCATCAATGTATACTTTGTTCAATGCTGTGCTCATTTTCACTCATTATCATTTCATACCAGTCAGGACATATAGGACGACTCCGGAACTGCATTCCAACTGATACATGAGATCACAGCAATTATTGTTTTGAAGACAGGAGGGGAGCTTCAGAAAAATGAACTGGGAAGCAAAGGTATTGTAATGAGAAACTTAGCTTCAATGTACTTACAGTCCATGTGCTCTCTTCACTCTTAGCGTCATCCATGTTTGTACTGTGATGCTTGGATTGTCCACAGTCCTGTCACTATCTTTGCTACAGTATAACGATATAGTGAAATGTTGCTGTCATGCGTAAGGCGTTACCGTGTTTCTTCTCATATAGGTGTCTCCCCAAATTTAACATTAATACACAACTACCTTGAAATTCATTCACTTTGAATGCGTTGAGAACGCCTGTCATTAAGAAAGTGGCCAATACCATCTGTTATAACAATACACTTAGTGTCACAAAGTGTGTCGCACGGGTGCTCAGTTGAGAGGGGTTGCCTGGAAGTCGGGTCCAACGACATTATTGGCTAAGTATTCAGTTTTCGACAACCATGCATGCCCATAGTTCACTGGATAGTCTGGTCCACGACTCGATTGTTTACAGTGTACCGCTGTGATACTGGGTAATGTGGCATCAAGCGAACACAGACAGATGATATCGTCAGAATTGTACACTTGCCTCTGCTTTCAAAGAGTTTGGTCGTTTTTTTCATTTGAGCAATATACGAACATGACATTAATGAACAATCACAAACCACATAAAGAGGTTCACAAACCTGATATTGGAAACTGAAGAACGGTTGATAATTTTCAGCTTCTTAATTTTGTGGAAAAGACGTTAAAATCAACCTGCGCGTACTCCCTGCCATGGATCACAGAAACTCATCCTGACCGCGCCTAGGGTATACTGGAGACTGGAATGGCCCAAAATGAAATGGCAAGATATTTTTGTGTCCATCGAAACACGATTTCAACTCTATGGAGACGTTTTCAACATGATGGGAACACGAGGCATTTAAATCTTTGAAGGGCATTGAGAAGTGGAATGCATAAGAAAAGCAAGATTTAACACGGCGTTTCGGAGTGTATGCCTGCTCCTTCATATCTGAATACACACACCTGATGAAGGAGCAAGCATACACTCCGAAACGTCGTGTTATTCACAATAAAAAAATTGACATCCAGAAATCTTTCTTTTCTTACGAGAGATTTGCCTCCGACTCGTCGCCCGAGTGTGACGGACAGCTCCCTCAGTCGGTTCCGTACGCATAACAATCTGTGAATACAACTGAAAGCTTTTCCTTAGGTCAGCGTGCTCTTTTTTCAGTGCAAGTGTGTGATTATAAACAAGTGAAAAGTAGGACCAGCTGGATGCTGTGCAGCCCATTCCGTCTAAACCAACATACCGTATTGTTTCTATTATACGTTTCTAAGTCAATTCGGGGGTGAGGTAGCCTAGTGGTTAAAGCGTCAGCTCGTTACGCCGAAGACCTGGGTTCGATTCCCCACATGGGTACAATATATGAAGCTCATTCCTGGTGTCCCCGCCATAATATTGCTGGAACATTGCCAAAGGTGGCGTAAAACCAAACGCACTCATTCACTCACTCTAAGTCAATTCAATTCGCCCAAAGCGTCGTCTGTTGCGGCACCGACTCCTTTCAGTTTAATGTTGCCACAGTTACTGCTCACTACTTTCCGAATCCCAAATAGTACATGCACACAAACCGAAAGGAAACAATCATAATGTGAAAGGATACTATTTAGGCCGGGTCGACGTGACCTGGGTGTACGTAAGGGCCATATGGTTATGAGTGTCAAGACTTTAAGGGGGTTTTTCATCATCGATATGATCGATTTAAGTCCCCAACAGCTGTTTTTTGGATAGAGTGTATATTCCTTTGACACAAAGAGATTGGCGTGTATTGAAGGCAGGGTACACGTGTATATACTCACGGTAACCATGGATAATGCGATTTTAATATTTCTAGCAAGGACTATGGCTTGTAACATTTCGAAGTAGGGTCTACGTGCTGTAGGGTTGCCATTAAGCCGTGTCTATTTGTCGTTAAATGACACAGGAGGTCTATGATCTGGATGTAAGTTACCTAGCAGAGTATGTGTATTCAGTGACACACCATGATTCTACGGACTACCATGAGCCTTGCACCATTCAGTTTTATAAATGAAACAACAACTGAAAATATAATCCAGAAATATATAACATTGTGAAATAATTGTCAGCTACGCACGCTAACTTAAATTGTTGAATATTGTCACAGAAAGTCCAGCTGTCAATTCAGAAACGTTACCTGCTCTATTGGCAAGGGGGCAGAGGGGTAGCCTAGCGGCTCGTCATGCCGAATACCCGGGTTCTATTCCCAACATAGGTACAATGCGTGAAGGCCATTTCTGATATTGCAGGAATATTGCTAAAAGCTGAGTAAAGCTAGACTCACTCCCTCACTCACAATTCGAAAGGTGCCAGCCCATATTTTGTCAACATAATATGTAGTATTTTGGAAACACAACATTTTGGCGCCCTTAAATGTCCCACCCTACAACGTACTGCATGCTCGCTTTAGCTTTGCGCGTTAATCTCTTTGTTCGCATTTTCTGCATAATGTTTAAGTGAATAACTTCCTTTGTTGGATATGTCATTCATCATGGCATCTTGTTTTGAACAAATTGCTCTTCCTAGATTTTATATTTTCGACATAAAATATCAACAGCACAAGCGCAGGTCCATTTTCTAAAAGTTCATTGCTGCAGTTAAACACATCAATCTTGTAGACCGCACCATCAACGCCACCCTCAACCCGACAAACAAGCCCCAACGCCATCAAACAGCTCCGTTCATCATAAGCTTGCCCTATATAGGTTCAGCCAGCCACCAGATCAGCCGACTCTTAAAACACCAAGTCAACATTGATGTTGTGTTCCAGAGAGGTACTACTATACAGAACCTCCTTAAAGCCAATGGCAGACCAATCCCCACAACTAAAGAAGACCCCTCAAGCACAGTTTACCACATAAAGTGTGACTGTGGAGACTCGTACATCGGCGAAACCTCAAGACTCCTGCCTGTAAGAATCAAAGAACATCAAGCCTCTGTGAAGAAGAAAGACTCTAAATCCGCCATCTCTGACCACACCCAAGCTCACCCAGACCACAACATCCTATGGAACAGCATCAATGTACTAACCAGCAATCACACCTACTACAAGATAAGAAAGCTACTAGAAGCCATTCACATCAAGAGACTCCAACCGGCCATTAACAGAGACCAAGGATATTACATCACCACTGCCTACAACCAACTCATCACCAAGCAATCTTAATCCTATTATTCTCCTGTCTGTCATATCACTGGCTTCCTCCCTTAATCCCCCATAGCTTACTATGTTTGTGTAACCATTGGCCTCTTGTGTAAACATCCACCACCTTGTACATCTACCTCATTAAATGTGTAAACGTCATCACTTACTGTTCAACTTTACTATGTATATAAATATACCTGCATCTAGTATTGTACATCATTTGCTTGATAACGGTGTTAGTAGCTACACCGAAACGTCGCTCATATCATATTAAAGAAGGTGTATATTCATCACACCACCTTCTAATGCCACTTAAACAAGACATCAATCTTTGGCTGTCGGACAGGCAGTTATTTTCGACGCGGGCAATGCTTTATTCAGACACTTGTCCATTTACAGATACGTTGTGACTCCTACCTACTCCCTAATCTGGAAATTGCCTAAATGTCACGCCGTCCTGGCAGGTGGATAAGAATATATTGATTAGTATGAGGTGCACATGTACATCCCAGCTACCAGGTTAATATTTAGGCCGGTTCGTCGTGACCTGTGTAGACGTAAATACGGCATGATATGTTCATGTGTGTCAAGGTTTGAACCTTTGTCTTCTTGGGGGGAGGGGGGAGGAGGAGGGAGTAAAAGTGCGTCCACAGCATAGACCCGTGTTTCTACCTGTGTGACAAGTCGGTCAAAAAGGGCGTCCTGGTTTTCTTGGTACATGTCCAAAAGTGACTTTAAGCAATCGACTCGTTTATGCACACACCTTATGCATGTACGTGCAATTTTCTTTTTCTACAGACCCCACACTAATCTTTACACTTTAACTGGCGAACAGTTATTCGTCCGTCTTCTAAAATGGCGACCTCCCAGTTGTAGATGGTGTCTTCATCAATGGCAGAATGGGGGCGCCCAGGAATGGGAGACGTTTAAGCAGATGTTCTGCCACACTTGAACTGGCGATGCTGGCGTTTATACATGATGGGGTATCATCCCCCAATACGTTTCTTTCAAATCATCGAAGGTTGCTGTTGGCGTGCGTCCTTTCAAAAATAAAAACGTGATGACTGCCCATTAGTCGACTGGCTCCATAGTCACACTTTGCTCCAATCTAACAATTGTCAAAAAAAAGAAGCAGTTTGAGGTCAGCGTTGCAGCTTATCATCTGACCTAAAGCTTCAAGTAATACTATACAAGTAAACTGTCAGCCGGGTATTATAACCATGAGTGGGTCAGGGGAAATATTTAATGAACGCCCCTCGTAAGTCAGTAACGAGTGCTACCGGCTAAGTAAGCCAAATTTTCCATTCACGCGAACTTCAATATGGCTTGAAAACTTCAATGTGTCTATTGACAATTTAGATATTGCAATAATATAACAACTGTACCACAAGTATTCAGAACAAGTGGTCTGTTGTGTTGTAATTGTGTGTCTATTCCTACAACAAAACATGATACATACAACAACGCGATTTCAATTTAATAGACTATCATAAATAATGATATATATTAGAATAGGTATTAATTATCACCTTCACAGTCCTATATTATTACCAAGAAATCTATGATGCTTTATAATAGAACAATATGTTCCTTGACATTAACAAAACATATTTTATTAAACTGTACAATATTTCTATATGAACTCAGATTCTTCTGCCATTATGTTTTCATACCAAGTAAATTTATTGATCAATAATAAACAGTTCTCCACTCTTAAGCCATTGTTACAGTATAGAAATAAATTTAATATATTTTATGTCAATTGTTACAAACGTCATTGTTGTTATGGAAACCAATATGGTTTAAGGATCAAAAGTTGTATTTATTTTCCACGGAAGTCCTAATATTCATTACACAACTAGGCACAGCTTTACAGATCAGATCAGCTGGCTCTTGCTGTTTCAACAAACATCTGATACAGACCTGCTTGCCTTTTAGTCAATTTTAAGTATTAATTTTTATGTTACAGTTTAAAACCGTGGTTAAACCGCGTATTTAAAGGTGCCTTGTTTATGTCCTCATCTGCCGCAATGTCTCAAGGTATAACGGTGAGTTGCATTACATTGTGACTTTTGATATAATAATATTGTATTTATAAAGCCCCTAATATCCACCATAAAGATGCTCAGTGGCGCTGTGACAATATTTGGGAAGGAAAAAGTTCATATAACTTTACAGAAAGGCAGCAGTGAATAGATGGGTCTTTAGCAGAGATTTAAAAGTTTATTTCGATGAAGTGTTCCTGATTTCCTTTGGAAGAGGAGAAGGTTCGGTCAGACAGTTGGTTTGGAGATCTGTGTTGGGTGAGGAGAGAGTCAGAGGAGGATCGGAGACTTCGCTGAGGTACATGCACCGAGACGAGATGTTTCAGATATGTGCACTTCAGGAAATTTGAATATTATATTTCAGAATTTCTTTTAAAAAATGTTTCTTGATTCGGGGGACATGTATTATGAATAAATTAGATGCATTGAAGGATCCCAAGACTTTTTGTAAATATTACATGCTGTAAGTGTTTACATTTCAATGTATGAATATATACAGAGAGAGAGAGGGGGGGGGGGTAGATATAGCTAGATATCTATATGTGTCTGTGTGTATGTGTAACGATAATGCCACTTGCTGTACTGTATATTTTATTTTACTGCATGCTGTGTAACGAACTACGGTTCTCCCGAACTAAACCTTGTCATCCCTTTGAGTTCGTTTTAAGTGCAGTTCGCTAGTAAATAGTATCTAGTGATAGTAAATAGTATTGGTTTGCTAGTATCTCTTAGTAAATATGTGTCTTAACACAGATCTGTGGCCATGAGATTGAACTACCCAAGTCTGAACAGGACCTGGTTATTGTCAAGGACAGAGGAGGAAAGGTGTACACTTTACAACGCTATGATGGCGTCTATTACAACAGCTTCTACAGCGTGGCTCACCTTAAGCAAATCAAAGGATTTAAACTGCGTTCGGACGATGTCTACTTTGCTGGATATTTGAGGACAGGTAATTAACAAACACACAGTGGTACAAGTATTGTTTGATCCGCTACATTATGACATTCATGTTTTTCTATAATCCTGAAGAATGATCGCCCCTAACACATTTAACTACATTGAGATTCATTAAAAAGTTAGAGTAATGGGGAGATGTAATATATGGATGATAAAATTATTTAAGACAATAGTGAGCGAAGTTGGGAGCACCGTTATGAAGCAAGTGATGGAGGTATGTAATCGTTGGTTGGAGTCTTTGATGCAGACAGCTGCTTGGCGTTTTCTAATTTTGAAATCTTTGAGTTTGGTGGTTAGGGGTTTTGACTCCAGTGAGATAGAGATGTCTACATGTATAGAACCGTTAGGCTCGGTCTTGTTCCAGTTGCATAGATCAATAGTCATGATGTCACTAATTGCACTGTTTGGTCCGGACTCCATTATTTACAGACCGCCATCTTAGCATCATAAGGAAGCGTAGTAGGACAACTGTGAAAAAACAATTTGATCTCACTATCTCCTACGTATGATTTAATATCTCATACGTATCACATACTATCTCCTACTTAGGAGTTATTACGTCCTACGTAGTACTTAGGCGTAGGAGATACTAAGTCCTATGTAGGAGCTACTAAGTCCTACGTAGGAGATACTAAGTCCTACATAGGAGATAGCATGTTTTACATTGGAGATACTATGTCCTACGTAGGAGATAATGAGACTAAAAATAATTCGCCGTGGCCCTACTACGCTTCCGTATAATCATACATGTAATTCCGCATGCAGCAAAATCACTAATAGCAAAATAAACCCCATATAATGACAAAGTTCGCCTTGCGACTGTGTATAAGATGAAACTAAGTTTAGATTATTAAATCGTATTAATGATTACATGATTATTACATAAATACTAGTATACTGCAATACACAGTAACGTGTCTGGTTACCCGTGGCCTTGCCTATTTAACTAGTTTTCCGTGAAAATCCGGGTTACAATTGGTCATACGAGGAGACTAACCCGACTGACAAGGTGGTAAAGTTCGCTTGACACGTGTCATCGTATACCAGTTGTGTAGATCGATGTTAATGCTGTTGATCACTGTATTGTCTGGACCAGTCTCGACTATTTACACACCACCGGTTTTAAACAACAAACAAAACAAACATCTGACAACCAGTAAAATGCCATCATTCGTAACTTCACATTCACCTGAGTTCCAGTATCCTTGAAGACAGTATCCTTGAAGAAAACTATATATTCAACAGGCACACACTGGACGTATGAAATGATGAGCATGCTCCTGAGGGGGAAAGCTGAAACCGCCGCTCTCTGGAAAGGGATGAACCAATTAGAGATTGTGGAAGCTGCAGCCCTGGACGCGCTACCGTCTCCACGCATATTAAATACTCATTTCAATTTGCTCCATGCTCCCGATGATCTTAAAGAGAAGAAATGTAAGATTGTGTATACCCTCAGAGACCCCAGGGATGTTGCCGTGTCCTTGTATAACCTGAGTCGTAGTGGGTCTGTTGTGACCAACTACACTGGAGACTTCAAGGATTATCTGTACCTCTTCCTTGAAGGGAAAGGTAGAGTGCGTTTAATACGTTCCGAGGCTTTGCTTATTTCTATCACTTGTTGTATTACGTGGTTGACAAAATGGCAGACCAGTATAGAATTTTTGGTGGGCTTCTTGTGAGTGAGTGAGCGAGTGAGTATGGTTTTGGGGCGCTTTTAGCAATATTCCACCAATTTGACAGCAGAGGCCACCAGAAAGGTCCTCTACATGTTTAACCCATTGTAGGGTGTCGAACCCCGGCCTCCAGCGTGACGAGCGAACGGTTTAACCTCTATGCTATACCACCGCTGCCGTGCTTGTTGTTACTTTAAAGCCCTACGATTGGTTAAAGTGAAGTTAAGTTATTAGAAGATTTTATAGCAATATATTTTCCCAATGTACCTTCCTACTGTGATTAATTCCAGTGGAAAATATAATTTGTTGATGCTACAAGTCGTTGTTAACGGCAGATGACTTATACAAAACAAAACAAATATATAAAACAACATAACAAACGAAACATAATCTCAGCTGAAATGTCGATGTTGTACATGACAAGGTCAATACTTTAGCCTACTACTGAAGCTGAATCTTATGATGACAATTATTGGACTGGCTAGTTCATTTTGGATTGTTTTCAGACCGCCATCATACACATGAATTATTGCTGAAGAAACATCATTTCATGTCAGTAATCAAATTTATATTTAGCAGATTAATTATTCCTCCTTTCAGACGTATAGTCCGTTATTATGATACATGTGACCACCAAAGGAGGACAAATATTCGTAATTTCACCGATTTCATTTGCAGCTGATGTTAATGGGTACTTTAATCACATGAAGAGTGCTGAAAAGTATCTTCAACAACATCCAGACATCCC
Organism: Haliotis rubra; assembly: GCF_003918875.1. Taxonomy (NCBI): domain Eukaryota; kingdom Metazoa; phylum Mollusca; class Gastropoda; order Lepetellida; family Haliotidae; genus Haliotis; species Haliotis rubra. The sequence goes on from NW_025767104.1 coordinate 205,701, forward strand.
TGTGCTCACAGTAGTATATGAGGAGATGCTTAAGGTAACCATGACCAGCCTGTTATTGATTAGAAGCGACAAAACCCTTTCCACATTCATAAGAAATCTCTGCTAAATACAAAATCGATTTACAATTGTGACTATATCACGAGGAGATATTTGTTTCAGCAGTGTTACAGCTGTATGCTGTTGTTTGTAAACAAATCGGGTCTAAACCATAGCAATCACAGTAAATCACGTTTTGTTCAGTTAATTACAACAGATACTCTTAACGTTCATCGTAAATATTTGCTTTTGGGGTGTAACGCTGTTTTAGGATTCATCCTTAAAAGGGAAATTCAATCAATCATAGCCAAGCGTGTGATTACTCGAAAAGATCATAATTATACAATGACTAGTTTATATATTCTTTTCATAGAATAAGCTGATGGCAGTTGAAAAGTTGGCAAACTTTCTTGGCGTCCCGAAGAATGTTGATCTGATTGAAGCTGTTGTAGAAAAATGCCAGTTTTCGAAAATGGTGGTTGACAAGAGTGCATACACTTTAAAGTTCAGTGGAGAAAACACTATTTTCCGGAAAGGTACGAAACTCTAACAGTATGACCTAATGAATGCATTTTAACTCTTTATAAACACACCAAATACGGTGTCATCCCACAGGAGAGTGAGTTAGTGAGTTGGTATAATGTCGCTTTAATCAGTATTCCAGTGATACCTCGGAATATCAACAACATGTGAGCTAAATGCCCGAGGTGGTGCAGGTCTCTGACATTTCCCGAATCCCACGAGACCGGAATTATGATGAGAAACCAAAAAACATAGTCCGAATCATATGTTTCTGGCTTGAATATGAACCTCATAACAGAAATATAATCTTAACTCGTCATGTGATTCACCCACGCTTGCTTCTATTGTAGGCGTGAGTGGTGATTGGAAGAACTGGTTCACTGACGAATTGCTCGAGGACTACTTCCGTGTGTACGAAGAACAAATGGCCGGCTCGAGATTCTATCGTGAAGAATATGGACGACAGAAGTAGTCGTTCGGAAAGTTCATAATGCGAGACTGTGTCTTTGAGGAATACTTTTAAACAATAGAATGGATAGTTTAATCAGGTAGAATATATACTAGTATGCAAACAGATAATTCATATAAAGAAGTACCGTATGAACATTGTAACTGTGCATACCCTTTGTCATACGATTTGTTTTCGTGAGCAAAGTTATTAAAGAATTAGTGATCACGTATTAAACGTTACAAATAACAATTCTTTGTGCAAGAAAATTTACTTTCAATAAAACTAAAATGTGGTGTGCACTGATTTTTCATATGGGTAGGGTGTAGGGGAATGTCATTGTATTTTTGTGCATTGTTCCAGATAATAACAACACAAGTTTTGTTTTATAAGTCTACTAAGTCAACAAAATAAGAACACATTTCCTTATACAAGGACATTTAGTTGCGGCGTATACATGCATATGCCCTGTTGAATGGTATGCCCGACCCACTTTAAACAAAGATTTACAATTCCATTGTCATTTTCGATGTCCTGTATGTTGAAGATTTGTAACATTGCATGTTCAACGTTAGCGCACGTAGGTTTGTCTTGATTCACATCTGTGAAAAGTCCGAATACTACTACTTATAATAAGGCTGATGTGGCTCTGAACTCTAAACATATATAACTAGTAATATGAACAATTGCCAGCAATTGAGGGGTAGGTGGGTCTTAAGGCCAGATGTAAGGAAGAAAGGGATCTGAGGTAGGGGGGAAGACTGACTGACTGACTGAGTTTGGTTTTACGCCGCTTTTAGCAATATTCCAGCAATATCACGGCGGGGGACACCAGAAATGGTAGAGGGGAAGAGAGTTCCATGGTACGGAAGCATAGTGTTTGAAGGATATGGGACCAAATGCCATGTACGGAGACGGCAGGAATCTAAAAAAGGAATTTGACTGCCGAACGAAGGTTTCTGGAAGGTTCATACACTGTATAAAGAGTATGGAAGGGTGATCTAGTGGACTGTTTGGTAGGCAAGATATTAGTTAAGTCGTGTTCAGTTCATGAACTTGTAGGAAATGAGGTGATTTGAGTACCGGTTGGATGTGTTCTTTAGGATTTGTAAAAGTAAGTGGCCTTGCAGCTATTTTCAGCAACCTTTCCAATCTGTGAAGTTGATCCTTTGTAATGTCATAGAGTAGGATGTTGCTGTAGTCCAGGCGGGAAAGAATTCGTGATGAGTGATGCGTTGGCAACATATAACCGAATAAAACCAAGTTTCCTGAGGTTGAAGTGACTTAGATATCTCATGTGGTCTTCCATTGTGAGTCATGAAAGACTCCACTAACGAACTGTGAGATTGGAATAAATTCCTGACCGTTACACTACTGCTGCAGCATTTCTGCAGATTTGTCTGCATTACGATTTAGCATGTAATGTCTCTCATTGACTTGCTCTATCCCCAGCGAATCTTGTCATCTGGGAATAATATGCATAGGACTGGTGACCAATCTCATTATCAGTAAAAAGTCTTGTGTATAGGCTAAAGAGTGGAGGCCCTTGAATGGAGCCCTGAGGGACGCCACATGAAAGCACTGCACTCTGAGAAACTGTTTCCAATAACTGTTGATTGAGATCTGTCACAAAGGAGGTACACCAGTTTAGTATTGTACCATCAATGTCATTATCTTGTTTGAGACGATGGATGAAAATAGCGTGGTCTATACCTCTAGTCCAGAGGAACAGTAACATTTTGGCAGGTTAACACTGAGACTTTTGAACTTGTGTGTTTCATTTATCCATTAAAAGACAATATTCATATCACACATAACTTAATGCTTGCCTTCACTAGATGAGACAAGAATTATGAAATACATCTTTACTGAGAAACGTGCCTCAGACATTTAATCCACCCGAATTCTCACTGGTTATTTCCCTCTAATACCTTGTTCCTGGTTATGAAGCCGATGGTGTTTTTACTTGAACACCTTTTCCCTGCTTACCCCTTTCACACCTCGTGTCATCATTCCTTTACAGTGATCCGTTCACATACTTTTCAAAGAAATTTAGCATTTTGTGTGCAAGGAATATATAGCTGGTTCCAGTACAACTTCGTCAACTTTAACGCGCATTAGGCCTGGTAAAGCATAAAGGCTACAGCCGAGATAGTAATCGTGTGTCATTCGAGAAATGATGATTCACGTTACAGGAAAACGAGAAATAAATGTAGCCACACAAAAATGTTATATGTTCTGCTTATTATGCTATCTCCACTGATAAACGTTGGGTTAGAATCATTGAGAAATGACTTCATGAAATGAATCATTAGGGTTTGTTGTCGACCTTCGTTCTGGCATAACGTTCATAGAATTTTGACCCGGCCATTTCCTCCTCATACACACTGTAGTACTCCTCCAACATCTCATCCGTGAACCGGTTCCTCCAGTCTCCAACGACACCTGAAGAACAGCGCCATCATGACTCAACATGTCACAATTTTATGACTCATAATACCACATAACAATGTGCAGCTTTAACTGATAATTTCACAGGATCATAATTTTTTCCTACATCCCTTCTACAATAGCCTCTCATAGCAGTTTAATGTTCATCAGGTCGGTAGTCTATTGCACTTTATATCAACGCCAAAGTTATCCTCATATCCTTTAAGTTGTACTTATCACTTCGATTTAATTTACCGTTCCATTAGTGAAAGGAGGAATCCATTCTCGCTTCAGTAATAATTTGTTGTTTTCAACACAATAATACACAGTAAGGCAAAGTATTGAAACAATATTATTCATTGCTATTTGTATTATTTACCAATCACTAAATGTCAGTTTTACCAAAATCATATTATTATGTCTGAAAGTATTTACTTTGGTTTTGTTTTGCATTGTTAGAATACCTTTTTTTGTTCAATTTTTTTTCCATCAACTTTCAAACAGTACTTGTCCTTGTCAGCTTTCAACCTTGCAAAGGTACACTTTTCTGCAATGGCACGACACAGTTCATCATCTCTCTCAAGCCCAATGAAATCAGAGAGAGCTCTCACTTCTGCTACAGGATTCTTTTTTATGAGAACAAATTGGATAACATAAATTTCATACTTATTTTATATCAATATATCTGGCTTTTACATGTGATAAAAATGAAAATGAAATACAAGTAAGAACATCATGATCACACTTATACATACATGTACGACCACCCGAAAGGCACTCTCAACAGCATCAACAATCAGCAAAATTAGATGCCTTTTCCGAAGATGCAAGATGTGTGTTCATGGAAATATATTTAGCAGAACTGGATTCATGTATTGGACAGAAAAATACGCCAGATTATTCTCTAGGCAGATCTCTTGAAACCTAAGGCGTTGTTGCGAGCTGGGCACATAATGTTATCATTATACAGGTACCTTTAGTGTTTCCTCGTAAACTTGGAAGTGCACTCAGGATTCTCCTCAAAGAATTTTTCTGCATCACGCAGGTGTTCAAACATCCCGTTGCACTCAACTGAAATGTTCAAAACGAAGTTAACCCAGCCGATACACTTAATAATCACTCACAAGGAGATGTTGCCAGTGTTTTCATAATAGCATAAGCCTTGAAACCCAAGAAGCGTGTGTTGCGAGTGTCTTGAAACTTAACAAATGTCCCCAGAGGGTATGATCTCATTGTTAATAGTAACTATGTTATCATAGATATACCTATCGTGTGTTCATTTTGACTGGTTCCCTTTAAGGAGGAATCAAGTATGGCTAAGACCTGTAAGGCGCAGGAGATCGCCTGTTACACTCAACTGATAATGTTCAAAAGAAGGTTAATGCAGATCATACACTTATATATCACTCATTAAAAGCCATTGTCAACGTCTTTATAATGGCTGAGTGGAAGAGTATTTCCGCTGTCTCATAAGCTTTGAAACAAAATATTCATTTGTTATGACGGTCGTATAGTATTCCCAGAAATTATTGAGAAAGTTGGTTCGGCAAATATGTAGCTAATACATGTACCTATATAACCTATAGAAGTTTTACTTGCATGAATATGTTGAGATGTGATCCTCTTACAGTCTAAGAGATTTTTCAGTTCTTTGTGAGACTGCAATACACGACTGAATGCGCCTAGGTACACTACCAATCAGAGTTTGTAGGAAATCATATGACAGCGTATTCCAATATTCGATCACTTCTTTCTTCGTATCCTCAATATTTTAAAGTCCTTTTTGGTTTATTCCGTCCTTCATTAGTCCCCACACATTCTCAATAGGGTTAGTATCTGGGGTATAGCTGGGTCAGTTTAAAATGTGAACATTTTCGTCGCACAGCCACTGTTTTGTGTAGCCCGCAGTGTGTTTTGGGTCATTATCATGCTAGAACAACCAATTATCTTCATACAGTGTTCGGGCCATTGGAAGGGGGTGATCATTTAAGATGTCAACATATCGTTTCTTCGTCAAAGTTCCAGTGGAAGACACAATGGCGTCACTCCACGTGATGATATCCCATTTGAAATTTCGAGCTATGTTTTGGGCTTTGGTAAATAGGTTTCACGGTATATTTTGTCCAAAGTTTCACACAGTTCGGAAAAAGCCAGACAAAACTTTCATCAGAAAAGAAAACATTATCCTAATCTTGAATTTCGTGAGCACTACAGCAGTTTAAACGTCTTTCTTTTTTGCGTCTCTCATCAATGGTGAGAGAATTCCGCGCTTTTTCATACAGTTAAGTCTTTGTAATTTTTGTCTAAGGGTTTTATTACATACGTGAGGACTACTTCTATTAATCATATCTCTTCTGATATCATCAACGCTTTTCAATTTTCTCCTCGGTGATCTGTAGTACTGAACTTCCTTGGCCTCCTTGCCCATGTCTTGTGCTCAATCACAAGTCCTGACTGAATATTCCGCAAAGTTCTGCATACTGTAGACAGAAATGTCATGTCTACCAGCTAACTCTTTTACACTAGTGACACCCCTTTCAAAATCATCTACAACCAGCTTTCTTTTCTCTTCTGCTGTCAAATCTGCCATGCCAACAAAGGAAGCCGTCTGCTACACCAAGGGAGATAACTCTGGATGTAGTAAGGTTCATTCTGAAGTCTACAAGAGTTACCTCCCATATCGAGTACCTTACTACACCTATTTTAAAATTCTATCATCAGTATTAGGAAACAAAGATTTTCTCAATAATTTCTGGGAAAACGTAAAAAGTGCATAAGAGATCTCATCATTAACAGAAATGTTATAACCACAGTTATACCTATCGTGAGTTTAATTGGGGTGGTGTCATTTCTCTTTAGAGCGGAAGGTCGCGGTTTCGATCTCCGGCCGTGTCATACCAAAAGAAGTTAAAACATGGTACATCTTGTTCCCTGCCTGGCGCTCGGCATTAATGGGTAAAAGAAGGACTGGTCGCCTCGGAGTCAGTGTAATATGTCTTGAGACGGGTATGCAAGCTTTACTGCGGCATCTCAGTAAGCTATACCTAGCACTATAAGACTAGCTTAAGTCTGGGCTAGTACAAGCAGCCACACATAGCGTCGTCATATGAGCGAAATATTCTCAAGTACGACGTTAAACCCCATTTCACCTCACCTCAACTATTTCTCTTTAATGAAGAGGCATGTTTGGCTTAGACCTTTAAGGGTGCGTCTGAGGAAAGTGTTAATGTTTCACCCTGTACTGAGCTTCATTGGGGATGTAATCCTCGTATTTCAGTTTATATTTTTACATTCGAAGTACCATTCCAACGATTAACACTTAATACTCCGTGATCTTCTTACTCCACAATATCATATTTAGAAGTTACATCAAACGCTAGCTACGCGATCGGTTTTGTCACAGCCCCGAAACGCGCTGGTTTTTCAATAGCACACCCATCAGTGATTAACATACAGTTCGAAGTGCTTACCCTGGTTTTCAACACATGCATTAAATGGGACATCATGTATTGAATGACTTTCGACTACAAAGATGCCAATAGGGTCCGTTTAATCCTAGTTTGGTTGTAAAATAATCCATAAACAATTATCTGTTTCATTGAAAATATATGCTCTATGGACATATGTACCTTTCTCATTGTCGAAAAGTTCTAGAAAATCTTTAAATGTGCCCTGGTAGCCAGTCACCCCTATATCCATATATAAACAGTACAGTGAGACTGCAACATCCTTTGGGTCTCTTAGATTGTAGATTGGGGAGACTACTCAGTTCATCATTCTTTGTGAATTCTAGTTGAATCTTTTCCTTGTATGTGGGTATGGTGTCAGCAGTTCCATTAAGCAACATTCCAACCATTTCAAACGTCCAGTGTGTTCCTGTACAGTATCAAAGGAACAGTCGTTATCACATTAATGCTTAGTGTACATGTTTTATATGGGTACACCTATAGAGGATTCAAAACTCGTTCTAGTCAGATTCTATTTACTCGGCGTGGCTAAAATTATCAATAATAGGAAATATCGTCGATAGGAAGATTATTAATGATTATTGATCTGAAAATTCTGTTATCGATGATATCGCTTTGTGATGGAAAAGAGTTTTAATTTTCTCACACAATATACAAATTTAGGACTTTTTTCATGGTCTGCATTTGTTTGTTAATAATCCAGGCAGACAACATGTCACCACTCACTAGTGATGTGAAATATATTCATTATCTTTCAGACATTAGTGGTCTTTATGATCAATGTTACATCACCGATATTTATCGATAATCGATTGATAATCAGTTAACGATTATCGACCCCTGTGAGCTATATCGATAGCCAGCGCGACCATTTGCACTGTAAAATTTGCAAGGTACGTAAAAATGAGTAAGTGTTTCTAACTGACACAGAAAAAACATGAATTAAGAGGCACTTTACCAACTGCTAACGATATAAAAGATGTTTGAGCTCAGCTAGATAATCCTGCTAAATGATTCGTGCCAGCTGCCTCACCAACAGTACAGAGAATTCATTCCATTCAAAAGGGTATGTAGTGAGTATACATATGAGCGTGAGTTAAAATGATAGCAAGAGAATACTAAACGATGTCCCGTGTAATACCATATTTATTAAACGAGACCATTCACTCGCTTCATAGACCCTTGAAGATCCGGGGTAGAATAGGTCTTCAGTATGCTTGTCGTAAGAGGCGACTAACGGAATCGGGTGGTCAGGCTCGCTGACTTGGTTGACACATGTCATCGGTTCCCAATTGCGCAGATCGATGCTCATGCTGTTGATCACTGGATTGTCTGGTCCAGACTCGATTATTTACAGACCACCGCCATATAGCTGGAATATTGCTGAGTGCATCGTAAAACTAAACTCACTCACTCACTCATTTCATAAATATGGAATTACACTGGACATCGTTCAGTATTTATATGTATTACTCACCCAATTAGCATCTTAGAATTCGACTTACGGAACGAGTGTATTACGCCATCATAACAGGGCTACGACTATGAATACATTTCATTACTTACCTTTGTTTATTTTTTGTAAATTTGTAACTGCCAGACTTTATTTTATTGTATAAAAATATGTGGCTATGTAACAAAAAATGTTTTAAATATAACATCTGAAATATCGAGATGTGTTGTGAATGACAGCCGACATTTTGCTTTGATCACATTACTTTGGTCATGTGACCGAGAGCAAACAGTTCCGGCAGACGCAATGTTATTACACAATGTGTAATAAGATTGTAGATATATTAAACAGTGATATCGTGAACGGGTGAGTAATAATATATGATATCAACAAATGACTGACGATGATTGTTGGACTGAAATCTCCATAACCTTTCTCGATGGTTTCATTAAAGAGATTAGATGAAGACATGAGTCTCTCCATATTTCACCCTATTCTCACTAACCGGTTCTCGGGTAGGCTGCTAGATATATATCATCCTCCCGAAGCTGGACGTCTTTCAGCTGGTTTAAAACCTCTCGTTTGTAGACGTTGGGGTACAGGATACTCTCAAACATCTGTAGCTGCAGTGAGTTTCCTCGCTTGTCAGTCACAAAGACAATTTCTTGATCCTCCTGGTCAATCTCAAAATCCTCTCCTCCGAACTACAAATCAATAATGATTACACCACCAACATTAGTTACTGTTGTGTCTTCATACAGCACGCCTGGATAAAGTTATTCCACTTATTAACTAACCACAGAATACACGTAAAAGTGATCACTGCTCAGGATGAATTCAAGAGAGCAACATCTCTGAATTTCAGTAAATGTAAAACACGTACAATATCAAAGTAAGGCATGGACATGTTCCTGGTCGTGTCGAGCGAATGTAGGTCATGAAATAGTATACGTGTGATACCCCTTGCGCCTGTACATTAGATAACAGAGTCAGTAACGTGCCCAATGTTATATTTGCGAACGAGCGAATTGTGCTAAGATATCCACATTAGCTCGTGTGATTGATGACTGGAGCAGTGCATTACAAACATGTACCATGGCACTGTAGCTCACCTATATATGTAGGCATCATTTTATAGTCTCAATTGTTCAAATGTAAAGTAACCACTGGACACAAATTGCCATGTTAGTCACTTTCCTTCTGGGTTAATACTGTAAATTTAAGTTGAAAATCTCAAAACAAAGTAACATTTCACAGTAAGTTCAGGTCCTTCAGCTTGGCAAATTCAGAGGAGACGTGTCCATACGAAAATTTACTTTTTGAGAAAATCAGACATGGTTTTAGCAGAGTGGTGAAAATTTAAACTATCGCGTAAAACGGACATATTCTCCCCAAAATTTGAAAAAATATGTTTATGAACAATACATAAACATTTTTAATGAAATACGGTACATGTGCAATTAAAAGCGTGATAGAAGGTAACTGTTCTGTTGGTTTGTAAGTTTTGAAATATTCACACTGATGTAGCCGAGTTTGTGTGCAGTGACGTTTAGGGTATCCTCAAGTGATAAAGAGAAAGGCGTTTTGGGTCATGAGCGGTTGGAGCCGAGGATTGCCTCAATGAAATTTCAGGCAAGTGGCCACGCTAAAACAGCTCGGTGATTGCTGTTCCTGAAAACCCTTTCTCTCTTCACCACTCACACATTTGTAGCTTCATCGAGTTTCATCGCTTGTAAGTCATAAAAAAACAATGTACTGGTCCTTTCAAGTAGATATACAACCCTTTTCTTCATATTACAAATCAACAAAGATCACACACCAAATTCATGCACTGTTGTGTCTTGGAAGTTTTGTCTTGAGGAAATAATAACACTTAAAGATTCTGACATTCACGCCCTTTTGAATACATTTAAACTTAATCATTGATCAGGCTTGACTCCACACTTCTGCAATATTGCATAAGATCATTTATTACCCACGTGGTCAACGTATGGGTAGTTGCATATTAATCTCGTACGTCACACGAGTGTCGTATCGCGTTGACCTGTGTCGTAACGACTTGACCTGAAATTCTAACGATTTGATTGGATAACCGATGACCTCTCAATTAGGTCACATTCTGACGTAACTATTTTTCATTCATAACAAACACGTGAATTCATTCATTCTACAACTTAAATGCATTGTGGGAATGTAAACATTGCGAACGTTGCCGTGTCGCTGTTTAATTGTGAGTCGAACTGAGACATTATATCTGTCGAAAAACATAAACGCAATGTTTCCACCAGTGATGTTAACCGAATGAAGCAACTGGAAACCAAGAAACGAGGTGCAACGGAGTAGTTTACTGTAGGAGGCTGTACGAGGCGATGACAACTGACATGCATCGTGACGTCGGTTACCATGGCAGTGACGTCATTAGTGTGACGTCATGCACATATTGTACTACAGTACAAAACTCTTCCGCAACCTCTTTATGAAACTGGTTTCGGTTTGAAACCATAAACACAACAAAAATACGCTATTTTGTCAATTTAAATGCATGTAAGACGTGGGTAATAAACAAAATACCACACTCGGTCTCATTACATACGAATTATACGAAACTCGTGACCTTCCTATGTTATCTGACCTCGCTTTCGCTCGGTCAGATACCATAGGAAGGACACTCGTTTCGTATAATTCGTATGTAATGAGACCTCGTGTAGTATTCTCTATGTACGTAAATGTTATATATAATTCGGTATATGGTGAGGTGAGGTGAAATTGGGTTTTACGTCGTACTTGAGAATATTTCGCTCATGTGACGACGTGCATGCGTGTGTATGTGTATGTGCGGCTGCTTGTACTAGCCCAGACTTAAGCTGGTTTTATAGTGCTAGCCCACAGAAATACCATGCCGCAGTGAAGCATGAATACCCCACTCAGACACATTATACTGACTATGAGCCGACCAGTCCTTGTGGTACCCATTAATGCCGAGCGCCAGGCAGGGAGCAACAAGTACCATATATTAACGTCTTTTGGTATGACGCGGTCGGGGATCGAACCCACGACCTTCCGCTCTCCGGGCGGACTCTCTAACCACTACACCACGGAGGCGGTCCGGTATATGGTAGCTGTATCATTTACAGAGAGCGAAGGTCACGGGTTCAGTCCCCGGCCGCGTCATACCAAAAGACGTACATGTTGTTCCCTGCCTCACGCTCGGCATCACTGGTTACACAAAAGACTGGTTGGCTCGGAGTCAGTGTAATGTCTTAGTGGGGTATTATGCTTAACAGCGGCATGGTATCTCAGTGACCTAGCGCTATAAAACCAGCTTAAGTCTGGGCTAGTACAACCAGCCACACATACACATGTGTCGTGTGACCAAGATATTCTCAAGTACCACGTTAAACCCCATTTCAGCTCACATCACATCACCTCACCTCACAGTTATCGAAGGCTTGGATATATTATCAGTTGTGTCAAGTGCATGTGAATGTAGGTTGTGATAAGACTGATGTAACGTCCCATACACCAGAGATAACAGTATTACCTGAAACGAGGTCAGCTGTGATAGGACATTGACTTTAGTTCATGTGTTTGTCATGCTCAGTTCATGTGTTTGTATGTAGAAAAACTTACACAGGGATGACATATACATGGCGCTGGAGTTTTGGTGCTGTCACCAGTTTCAATTGAGTGAGTTTAGCTTCACGCCGCACTCAGCAATATTCCAGCTATATGGCGGTGGTCTGGACCTGACAATCCAGTGATCATCGATCTACACAGTTGGGATACGATGACATGTGCCAACCACGTCAGCGAGCTCGTTAGTCGCCTCTTACGACAAGCATGGGCTACGGAAGATCTATTCTAGCCTGGATTTTCACGGGTGGAACGTCTTTATATGATGTTACACCAAAAAAATGTAAATATGAAATTATGTAATGAATTTCCGTGTCACCTTTTCAGTGGATGCCCAGCTTTGGCACAAAAATACTAACTATCCTTAGCGACATGATGGCGTCGCTCAGTCCTATTATTACCGTTTTCTCCATCTTTGTGGACTCAGAGGTCCGGTCATGGTACGACCCAGAATATTTAGAAGGTGTCATTTAAAATGGCAGTTATACAATCCTTTGGAATAGGCCCGTATGCAGACTCGGGTTAAGCCAACTAACCCGATCTTCCTTTTAATGAGATCATTTATATCATTGGCAAGACTGGAGAAAAGCATGATGTATATGCAGACTTCGCTTATGAAATGACACAATTTACTGTGACAGCAGGATCCCCTGAACCTTCTTTGTTGCCTTTAAATATTTTATTCTGCTCTGTGTGATGCATTCAGTTATTTCAGTGTTTAAGAAGTTTAATGCCAGGTGGTGATCGGGTATATATGGAAAAATTAATGGTTACTCTGTGAAGTAAACGCTATGGCATGGCACTCTTACAAATGTCATTTGAAAAATGGCATAAGTCCCCTTTAATGATACAGTTCTTCTTATTTATACACTTCAAAATGACAATTCAGGTGTCTTTTAAAATTACCTAAACCTTCACAGAAATAATGAACAGGATTGGACAGATTATACTCTCTTTGGAAATGGATCACTGGGTGTCTGAATTTACGGGAGTGCTTCTCACCGGTAAAGCAGAAATCGTCCATAATTTCTAGCACTTTATCTCCTCATGAAGAGCTAGCTTAGCTGCCATCATTTGGCGTCGTCATCAACAAGTAAAGCTGTCCCATTCTCCAGACGATGTGACAGCACTGAGGTGCAAATTAAGTCATCTGTACTGCACGAGACCCAGAGCCTATCCCTTTGGTACATATAAGGGATGCTTTCAGCATAACCTTCACCTCTTCTTGGATCGACAGTAGTAGAGGTTTGCATTCGTATTATTATAAGGTACAAAATACATGCCGTAATCATTCTAAAATTACATCAGATTCCTTATTTAGATCTACGGGTTATTCTCATTAGTGAATTATAGTTGTGAGAGCAATGGTGACAGAATCTCGCGAGTTACAAGGAGTTTTGTGTAGATCTATGCCGCTCTCCGAAATATTCCAGCTATATGGCGGTGCGTTACAATGAGATCACAAGTTACAAGGAGATCAATGGAGATCAATAGTTTCAGTTTCAACTTTCATTAAAACTTATGTGGGAACCGTTTCTGAAGACTTTATTACATGAAAACAATTGTCGGTTTGGAGAGGGTTATTGCCACAGTTTTAGGAATACACACACAATATGTATTTACCTCACTTGTGCTCGTTTAGTACAGTGTATTCGTAACATATTCGAAAATGTGATTATTGGGAACCTCGACGGGTCGCGTCACAGTTGGGCTCTACTGCACAGGTTTGCTGACTTTTGCCATTAGTGTTAAGAAATGATTCAAAGTGCACCCTTAGCCAAAGACACTAGTCCGCGAGGCAAATGCTGAAGACTAATTTCTTATCATGTTAGCCCTGCAAGCAGCATTCATTTTCAGGCTACAATTCGGAAGCACTGCTACACATTTTCTTTCGAACTTGTTCTGAACGAAACTGATAAATAAGGCATACACTGGTCGTCTGGACTTGTTGGCGGTGGGTAGCCGAGTGGTTAAAGCGTTCGATCGTCACAATGAAGACCCGGGTTCGATTTCCCACATGGATACAATCTGCAAAGCCTTTTTCTGGCGTCCCCCGCCGTGATTTCGTTGGAAGAGTTCTAAAACTAAACTCACCTTTGGACTTGTCTCGAAACACAAACACAAAGTTGTTTTAGGTTGTGGTGGTCTCGGGCAAGTCAGTAGGTCATTACATACAGTTGGTGTATCAAAGAGAGGTTTCATACATGCAAATGTATAGATCCTGCTCACATCTATTTTGTATTGAGCCCACATCTACACCAGCTTTATACACCCACATTTATACATTCAAGTAAACATAACTTTGACCTCTTCGTTTCAAGAAAACAGGTGCATATGATATGTTATGCGGTTCTCCTGCAAACAAATTATTTGGTAGTAGCATGAATACGTGAAATATGATATTCTTTCCATCTGATAACTAATGAAGGTTTTCGTGGAACAGCGATGGTTAAAATAATTTAAATACGAGTGTTGTTGTTTTTCATGCGTTTCGAACGTACAGTTTGTAGAATCTCGAGCCGGCCATTTTTTTCTTCATACACCCGATAGTAGTCCTCCAGCATTTGGTCTGTGAAGTAGTTCTTCCAGTCGCCAATAATACCTGCCAATCAATAAATATAAACAATTCTAAGAAATTAGTCTTCATCGCGAGCATAATGAGGATCCTTGCTAATGTGATCAGTGTACAGGGCGCCAACTTCAGATATTGACAGAAGCTGGTGAAACTGTCCCGGTGACAGGTGTATGTTGACAAGTTGACGGTGACAAGTTACGAAGACTGGTCCGCATAGGAAATCCGGCTCATCACAGGCAGTTACCATGCCTCTCTTGCCAACATTATAATTGTTCACTGGTCACGAGGGGGGCATGGGTTGATGTACCCTTGATGTTTGTTTATGTTCCCTGAGCCCGAAGGGTACAAACATCGAGGGTACATCGGCCCCCAGGGACCAGTGAACAACGTATTTATCTTACCGAACACCTTAATGTTAATTTTGAATTGTTTGAAGCACGGGTACAAATCTTTTTGTAGCCAGCGCTAGATTTTGCTGACAAGTAAAACAGAGTTATCTCCCTTTTCGTCGATTTGCATTCGCAAAACATCGGTAATTTCCGTACATCATACGTGATTCAATGTTATTCGAGATAAAGAATTACTACCACGAAGTACCAAATGAGTTTGCATTGACAGCGGGGTACATTGAAATGTACCTCGCTTGTAAGCGGGGTACAAGCGGCATTTATGTGTCTGAAGTAAGATAATAGTCTTTACAACATTCCCTGTACTAATAGGCGATTAAAGTTTCATTTTCTGTAAAAATACACATTTTTATTATTTCTGATTCGAAAAAACGATTCTTGAATGTTCTGTAACACCACTTTTCATTGCTGAATTTGGTTTTCATCCATGTCCCTCAATAGACATTTCATATATGATGTGCAAATAATAATTTACTATATATAAATATGAAGGCGCACATTCAGTTTGCATTATAGTTTTGCTTATAAAACCACTTATAGCACTGAGTAAATTAATACTGGCATATTGTTCCATATTGTTAGAAAACATTCTTTCCATTCACTGATGAAATTAGTTTTATCGTGGAATACGAGGCATTTTTATGAGTTTCGAGCGTACAGAATGTAGAATCTCGAGCCGGTATTCTTTTCTTCATACACTCGATAGTAGTCGTCCAAAATTTCATCTGTGAAATAGTTCTTCCAGTCGCCAACGGTACCTATGAATCAACAAAATAGGACTAATATAAAATTGTAATGGTTACAAGTGAAAGAGTCCGAACAAGAATTTGTCATTACGACACAAGCAGGTTACTCACGAATAGAACCAATATGTTGAGGATCACAATATATCTGAACTAGAAATGATTTGCTATACCCATTGCTTTACAGAAATACAAATACATTTCCTTGCAACACATTTTATTTCATTATCGACATGTCGAAGTTAGTATCCCAGTCAAATCAGGCCTATTTTTTGTCACTTGTAAAACTCTGTATGTATTGACCATTGTTAAATTGCACCTGTTTTCCGTTATTCTCTAAGAAACGTAGCAATATCTAACTGACAACATAAAACAAACAAACACACTGTCTTATTGCTGTTTATGTGAAGGGTCAACTCTCAAGTATGCTTGTTCTGCTCCATTTAGTGTAACCTAACGTGTATTTGATTTCGAACGACATTTTCCATGGCTATGTTTCACATATAACAACGGTTTTTTTTTTTTTCATATTTAGTCTTTTTAGGTGTAATTGTCGTTCTGCAATGTGCTTAATCAATCTACCTTTTCGATATAGCATGTTTTCCCATCAGATTGAGTGGAGTATTTTTCTTTGTCTCTTCTCATGTTAGAAACGTGACATTTGTCAGCAATGGCTTGACACAGTTCATCGTCTCTTGGCAGACCAAGAAAGTCAGAGAGGCGTTGCACAGACAGAAGGGGGATTATACTGACACACACTAGTAAAAACAAACATAAGTGAGTGAGTGAGTTAAGATTTATAGTCAAATCGGCAATATTTCAGCCATATCGTGACTTAAAAAGTTATAAATTGATAATAAATGGAATTAAATTACAAAACCTGTCGACGAAGGACAGTAAAATAACTAGAAATTCACAGATAGAAAAGTAAACCCAGCACTCAAATCTAATACAATTTAACTTTAGAGTACAACACAATATAAAAGCAGGATATATATTTCAATCAACTGAAGGTAGATCACCATACTAGGGACTATAGGGACTTACAGTGCCATTGCTACCATCCCTTCAATTTTCACAATCTAGCCATGAATTTAAATAACATATATACTGCAGTTAAAATTAAAGTATAGTATGATTACATTTACTTGAATTGTTTTGGGACTTACGTACCTTCTACAACATGAACTACTAGGTGATTATGTTCAACCTGAATATAATGACGAACTGGTTATTGGAATAGGCCCTCGCATAAAATATAAACATTCTTCGTTTCTGTGACATTTGTTTAAAACCGAAAAATGAACACTATGTTACACGAAATGGCTTCTGAAATAGACAGGCACATATAATAGACAGTTCTAAGCTCTTACATAATTACCTGTTGTGTGAGAAACATTTACCTGCTAGGTTTTATAAAACTGACTAATAAGTCAAGTACCAGCATAACATACATTTTAATGTTTTTACCCACCTTTAGATTTTCTTCATAGATATTGAAATAAACAGGAATATCTGGATTTTCTTTGAAAAATTCCTCGGCATTAAGCCAATGACGAAATAGACCATCGACTTCAGCTGAAACCCAAAAGTAGTACTTCACCTTCAGTAACCCTGTTATGGTTTATAAAGCTGTGATATAGGATTGAAGTAAAACTGTGGAATAGATTAACCCAAAATTAGAATTATCTCGAACTGAGGGTAAAACAGTCCATTTGACTCTTTCGTTGTGAGATCTATTAGTTTACACTCATACCAAATTCCTCATACCTTTTCCTTCAAGAAACAGATACAAGAAACCCTCAAAAGAGCACTCGTATTCCGAAAACTTCAGATCGATATAGGCGTGATACATAGACACAGCCACGTCTCATGGGTCTCTAAGATTGTAGATAACCTTGCACTTCTTTTCTTTTTTTTTTTTCTTTTCCGCCACTTCAGGACCATCTGACAACCGGAAGTGGATATCAATAACCCTTGGTGAAGGGAGCTTACTCAAGCCGTCGTTCGTCACAAGCTCTGATTGGTGGGTCACCTGGGATTCCTGAATGGTTTCAGTGTTGCCTCTGAAGAGAATGATCACCATTTCGTATACCCAGTGAGTTCCTGGAAAAGATCATTGTTTCATATGTGGAAATAATTAGTAAAAGTGTTGTAGGACACCTTGTTCCATGTATAATACGGATTGCCGTCACTTTGGTCAAGGCAAAGTGCTGCAACATGAAGGCGCTTTGGTCAGCGTGGATCAGGTGGATTTCGAATCAGGTTTGGAGATTTGGAAGGGATATGGCACAGTGTGACATTCTGTCATGAAGGACATGGTTACAATATTTTATTATTACTTTGTTTTTCTGAGTAATTGTTTCTCTGACAGTTTAATTAGTTATTGAGATTTTAGGCCACAAGCCTTGGACTATTCAGGCAAGTGTATTTTTGTTTCTGAGGGAGGACACGGTTTTATACAGTACGGCAGTGAAAAGATTTCCCAACATTAATAATGATCAACGATAATATAAAACACATCACTGACATACAATCCTCGTGTTTTGATTATTTCAAGGGGACAATAAATGAGGCATTGAAGTCCATCTTATTTTTGCAAACCTCTTTCTGTAGCAGTAGTTGACACCCGTGCACAGTTTCAGTATTGTGTCAATTATTTGTAAAGCGATTGTTCAGAAGATTGTTTACAATATACGTTTCCTCCCGAACTGCCCGAAAGAGAATGATAGCAGAGACAAAGGGAGACAAAAGATATGTCAGTCATGGGCACACAACCTTTAAATATATATATAGGAGGTAAACTTAATACGTTTTACAAAAATAAAATCACCTGTTCTTGGATAAGCATTGAGGTAAATATCATCAGGCCTCATGGAAACGTTCTTTATTTGTTCGAGGATTGACGACGCATATGCTGGAATGTAGTGGCGGCCTCTAAAGATCATGTATCTGATGGTCTTACCAAACTTGTCCGTTTCAATCTTGATATCCATTTCACCTTCGTTGACATTGTGCACTTGTCCGTCAATCTGAAATAGAGGAACAAGAAAACTTAATTCTGATTTAAATTTGGTAGAAATATACGTTTTGTAGTAAATGCTGCAACCCTACAGTGCTTACCCACTAATTATTAATGTTCCACATTGTCCAGGCGAGATGGTACCTCAGGCTTTCCATTCTCTTGGTTCGTTGCAGGATGCAAAGTCAAAGAGTGTCGGGTCGGGCAATCGTGACTCTTACATAACCGCATTACATAAAAACATGTGGTATGGATTTACAACTTCTTTAATATTTACAAGCACAACGTTTCTGGGCTATTTCTTGCCCCTTCATCAGGGGAATGTAACCGCATTACATTCATGTACTGAGAGAGAAGTTTATTTCCTTGTAGTGGGGCCACCGGCCCATTTTACATTTTCACATGTACATGCGACGAACTCCAGTATACAAACGGTGAAGTGTTGGACATATTGTCATAAGAAATATCATCGCTGTCAATTTATTGTCAAGATGTAAGAAAGTTCTGTCTCTTTTTTTTGGCTAAAAAGATGAATTTAGCGAAGCTTTTTATAATTAATGGATAGTTGAAGAAAATCATTGGACACACTTTCTATCTAATGGGTAATTCCAAATATATTTAGGTAAAATATTCTGCCTTAGTTCGTTATAAAATGGACATATAAAACAAAAATGAAATTCAGTTTCCACTTCTGGTATAATATATAAAAGGGACACAACCTCTCCTTTCTTGGAATGTTAAACTTTCTACCATCTGATATCCATAAGATTATGACCCGAACAACGAAATTGTGATAATGAAATCCTATAAACTTGAATATCTACCTCTGTCAAATATTTTTCAACAGCAGAATCAATTCTAATACTTCTATAGAACGACAAACTAGAATATTTACCAAGTGCCTCAGAGTAAGGCTGATTATCAATATCGATACACCTTTGCCTAAAATCCAATATAAACTTTGTTTTATTTCTCACAAGCTGCGTTTCCCATACATTTCCAAAGCCATAGCTAAATATTAACCTTTTCACTTTTAATGCCCAACAATCTACTCCTCTTTCAGCAAGATTATATTGATACAAACAGATATGCTTGAGAATATAATTATCACTCTGGGATAATAATCTTATCCAATATTTCATTATTTTGACATACTGATTGACTTTAAGCGAGAATCTTCCTAATTTGCCTCTCGAGCCACAATGTTAGGAACACTTCTTTTCAAATGTAGGATCATTTTACAGAACTTGTCATGAATATTCCTTATGTTAAGAGACGGATGGATACCACTTATCTCAGACCCATGAAGCAAAATCGGTAAGATTTTAATATAAAAAATATGTATCAGAACCTCAACAGGTAAGTTATCAAAATAACGTTTCGTTGTTTTAACATAAGAACAACCTTCGAAGCTTGTAGGGACAACACTTTCTGAGTGGTATACCATGAACCTGTACTAGATAGGTAACCCCCAAGTACTTATAGGTAGATACAATCTCTATGGAATTACCTTGCAGACTAAATTTTTCATACTTTCGCAGCCTGCCACCTTTACGAAAAACAAACCTTTTGTTTTCTCCAAATTAATCTGTAATTGCCATTTATCACAATAAGACGACAATTTATCTAATCTCTTCTGAAGTCCAATTACAGTACTAGCGAACAAGATGATATCGTCTGCAAACAACAGAATAAACATGCTCAAAACACCGATATCGATACACCTCTGTCCGTCTGCATTAAGTACCTTAACAAGGTCGTTTATGTAAAAGGGAGACAACTGGCAGCCCTGGCGAACACCGGATAAACAATCAAAGAAGGGCGTACAAGCCTTGTTTTAAGTGACACAAACGACCTCACATTTTCATACATATTGCGAATAAGTCTAAATGTCCTACCCTTAACATTACCGATCCAGAGTTTATGCAAAAACAGTGACATTCTCGAGACAGAATCAAATGCAACCTTTAGATCCACAAAGGCACAGTATAACCTTCCTTATATAGAGATATCTTCTTCTTAATAATGAAAGTATCAATCACAGGAATATTATCTATTGTTTGAAATCCTTTCCGAAAACCGGCTTATTCTGGGTAATAAAATCCTCTTCGATTGCCCAACTGATAAGTCTGTTACATAATATTTTCGAGAATATTTTTCCCACAAATTTCTAACAAAGTGATTGGTCTATAATTAGATGGGTCGTTAACTGAGCCTTTTTGTGAATAGGAATAATTACTTACTGTCCATTGTTCTGGACATATACCAGTCGATAAAATTAGATTAAACAAACTTCTTAACATGTCTAGACATTTACATGGAGCATTTTTTAAAATCAATTGGCACTCCACTATATCCTGGTGTTTGTCCAGATTTCACATACTCAGAAGAGCTTCTTGGATTTTACAAATCGTAATATCTTGATCAAGAATATTTTCATTATCGATAGTACTGCTAATTAGTTCGTCAGATATAGAACAAACAAAGTCATTCGCAGATGCATAAAAAAATCAAGTTCGTTTGGTGACATATTTGTCCCTCATTAGTCCAGTCAGTTGGAGCAATGTTTCTACAAACTAAAGGTTGACCCAGCTTTACCTGGGACCAGGAACAACTTACTATTCCTACACAGTAGAGAGCACTTTCAAGTTTATTAACATATTTTCTGAAGGAGTTTGATGATTTTATATGACACAGTTCTTTATACTGTTTTCTCGCGTCACTGAAGTAGAGGCGGTCGCATTCCAGATTGCTGGCATGGAATGCACGGAGCTTTGACGAGCAAGCGTCCGTGCAGATCTACAATCCCGTATCGAACCAGTTGTCGCCCTTGTTTCAATTATTACAAGGCTGTTTTTCTGTTTTCTGAAGTCAACAGCACATGATTCAATAGATTTTAGAAGACATTCAAGGGCTTTGTTCACATTATTTTATTCAATATGTTTATTAAAGTCATCTATATTAATACCTTGTTTGGAACTCCATGCATAAATGTAAGCCGGTCTATTGTCTTCGTTCCAGACGAAACGTGGTTGTTTAGTCAGGTTGCAGTTGATTACATGATCGACAGTTACATCGTTACGGCAATTGAATAAGAGATTGGCATGTGGGTAGAGTCGATTTCACAAGAATGTCAAATTGGGTTATTATTTCCATGCAGTTACTGTCACACAGAATATAATCCACAACACTTTGACCTTCTTTCGCAGAGCAAGAAATTTTGCCAATGCCACTGTCTCCAAATGGACGGCCATTGCATATACGTAATCCTGTCGACTTACAGAATGTCAACAATTAAATGCCACGTTTATTCAGAACATGATCTTGAGAACATCTTATGCCTGAACTGTCATCAGCCGCATAGTAAACCTCATCATCTACAGGCAAATGTGTCGGGTCGTCATTAAGGATAAAGTCAGCATGTGAACCATCACCGGTTGATTTAAACATATTTTATTCACAAATGTGAAAGGGATTGGGGACAAGTAATCCAACTTAAAATACCCGCTCCCTAATATTTACATACATACATTTTCAATTATATACATATTAGGAAAGAATAGAGAGAAGAGATAGGAAAGTTAAGTAGAGGCAGGGATACAACTCATGTGATCACACAAAACGTTTCGATTGATGAATAAAAGTTTGCACACCTTTAAAAACGTATTCATTCTGTTGAATAGTCATATCAGGACTTCCAAATAACATCAATGACAATGTGATTGGAGAGTCTCGATTTACAATACTTTTTAAATTTAACATTAATATTTCCTTTGGATGTTGTACAGTTTACATTCTAATAGGAAGTGATGTACATTTTCACAAGTATTGCCACAGTAACAAGAGCTGAATCTTTTATGTTGAAACGATACAGATCATAATTTAGCTGACTAGTCATATATCTCAACTTTGTGTGTATAATATTTAATTTTCTAATTCCAAACGAGTAATATGATGGAGCTACAGGTTGCTCTCGCACTTTAAGTACGACTTGAAACTTTGTAATGAAGGTCGATTTCTTTTCGGTATCAGAAATATTATTCCACATTCTTACAGTTGATGGAAAAAAGGAATCATATGAAAGTCTTAACCTTGCAGAAGGTAGAATAATATTGCTAGCATTCCTAAGGTTATAATTAGATCTTGATCCAACACTATCTGGAGTAATATCTTTTAAGTATACAGGGGCTAAATCATTTTGAATTTTGTAGAATAGACAAAGTTTTCTTCTTTTTTCTTCGTTCATCCAGCCTTTCCCAGCCTGTCTCATAATATAGAATTTGACGAAGTATATCTAGGTAGACCCGTAACTATTCTGGCAGCTTCTAACTGAAGTTTCTCTAAGTTTTCTTTCTGTTTTACAGTACAGCCATCCCATAATTCACAAGCATATTCAAAGTGTGGTCTGATAAATATCTTATAAATAGTATTGATTGTATTTCTGTTAAGTAAGTATTTCAATTTCCGCATTGATGATATCATTTTGGAGCACGACTTGATAATTTGATTAGTATGACAAGACCATTTGCCTTTTTGCTTCAAATGTTATTCCGAGATGTTTATGATTGTTTACCAAATTGATTTGCTTTCCGTCAAAAAATAATTTCAATTCTTCAGTTTCGTCAATCATGGAAAACAACACTACTTCTGTTTTTTCAGGATTATATGAGACCAGCCAGTTTTTGCTCCAGCTATATAATATGTCTAAATTGGTATTAAGAGAAGTTTCGATTTCTTTAGTATTTTTCGATGATTTTCCAAGCGGGGTATCGTCAGCAAAAAGCCTTCACCATCACCGGTCCTGGCATTAAAGTCACCTAGAATTATTATCTCAGAATTCGGCCACTTAGAATGGATATGTATATTGTCTTCTTCCAGAATATCTAACAGTGTTTACTTGATCTCTCTGGTGAAAAGTAAACAGTGCACAGAAATAGATACGTGTAATCAAAGTCAAATCTTAACCATAATATATTAAACGAGGTCGATTGAAGCTGTTTAACTTTGGGTGTTAGAGAATCTTTAATAAGTAACAAAATACCTCCTGAATTTCTAATGGTTCCAATCTTCTTCTGTCTAGCTTTGCTAACTTGCAAGTACCCAGGAAACATAAATATGTCCGAATCAGTTGCCCACGTTTCGACTAATCTAATCACGTCATAGTCATTAAGAAAGTTCCGGAAATGTTCTGTATTCAAATTTCGCTTTAGGCCTTCTAAGTTGCGATTTTTGTATATTTGTACTCACTTTGCGCTTTATCAGTCCTGGGCTTTGGTCACATCTCTATATCCTGCTTGTGTTGGGTCGGATGGTTTTTTTTGTTTCCATGGTAACGTTTTGATAGGCAACAGTTCCTCGCCATTGCTGTTTAGTTTGTAAAGTTTGTTGTCGATTTGCAGCTTGTCAAGTCTCAGTGCAGCATATTTATCCTCATCTCTAGCCTTGTCCATAAATATCTTCAATTTTCTCCGAGTTTGTCTAGTTTTCTCACTGAAGTCTTGGGATATACTCATTGGTTTACCTTTCAGTTTTCCTGAAGCTCTCAATATAAGTCCTTTCTGTTTTCAGGTCCTTTTGTGTGATTAGAATAGGACAAGCACCTGAAGATTTGGATGATATGCGTTTAATATTCACTATATCAATTTCATGTGTGATTTCCAACGAATCGCTGATTACATCCCGAACTTTATCGTCAATATTCTTTTCAGATTCGCTAATCTCCACTGGAATGTTGTGGAGTATCAGGTTGTTCATTCTGTGTTTATTCTCTAGGATTTAATTTTTTTCAGAAAGTGTGTTAACTGTCTCCTCAGGTCGGTATTATCTTCCATCAAGCCGACGACATCGTCCTCGAGCTGTGTGATTTTCGGTGACAGTTTATTGAAGTTTTCATTTATTTCCTGGCGCATATCTTTCACTTCTTTAAAAGTTCAGACGAAACAAACCTTACCATCAAGGGTTGTTTGTCGCCTCGGTGGCCCCGGGTTTTTCTCAACGTCATTACTGGTCAGTATGAGCAGCAGAGACGTGAACAAAGTTGGAGACCGGTCCTCGTGCAGTCAGGCACGTGCAACACGCGCTGATACATGGCGGTCCTTCGTTGTGCTCTCCTCGACATGAAAAAGATGAATTTAGGTTAACAATAGCCAATTCTAATTCTGTATGCACCAAGGTCACACGCCATTATCTTTCCACATCTAAACTGCAGGTTGTGACGGTGTTAGGGTTCCATTTTCTCACTACAAATAGGGGAAAAGTTCAAATTTGACGGAGCCCTTGTATCGCACACCCGGTCTCGTTACCCGCTAAGTGGCGCTCATTCATGTACTGGCACAAATACATTCAAGGATAAACACAACATCAGGTTCTATACTCACTGTTGCGCAGTGGAAAATAAAACGATTGTGCAGAGCTATGCAAATTAACTGAAAACCTAATCAAATAAAATTTTGAACTGACCTTTTGGCCCAAAACAAGGAACTAAACGTGACAACTATTATAAGTGAGAAAACTATGGATGATTTACAAAGAACTAAACGTGATTCTCTTAAATGATTCTAAATGAACTTTGAAATGAAATGACCCGCTAAATACCGCTAATTGCCTAACCTGTTAAACATACTAATGCAAGTTCAACAATCTAACGCCACAATAGCCAAATGAACCTACACATCTAACAACAAAGTCATTCGTAGTCTAAATGCCTACACACGAACTTGAACGAATAACACCGAATGGCAGAAAGGAGCGAATACCCCGTGTATCGCTGACCATCGTCTTATATATGCAAAACCTATTTGTTTTTCAAGTGCAACATCCCCAGGTGTGTTCAGGCGATACGTCTAGTATGCACTGAGTGCGTTTGAGCAGTTTTAGTGATAAAACCAAAATGCCTTCAGAACACTCACATAGGTTTTCTTTACCTCAGTCCATCTCTCTTACTACAACTTCAACACAAGACAGGGTAGGCTGATCCCATAGTGGGAACTGAATGACGTGGATTGGCTTCCGTCAATGGCAAAACGCGCACCACTCGCACTGGTCTCCTCGTATTTAACATGTCTGTATAAATGGTTCGAACCTTGCCTGATCTTGGTCACATGTTCCCAACAAATCGTTTTGATTCGTTAACAACTATATCTGACCTTACACGATGCCGTCGCACTGTGTTGAAGCTGCAAACAATAATGGGACAACATGGAATACTCAAACACCTGTATGGTCATTGAAAGACAAACACACAAATGTTTGTAAGAGACGACTGACGGGATTGAGTGGTCAGGCACGCGGACTTGATTGACACAAGTCATCGTATCCCAACTGCGTAGATCGATGCTCATGCTGTTCATAACCGGATTGTCTGGTCCAGGCTCGATTATTTACAGACCGTCGCCATATAGCTGGAATATTGCTGAATGCGGCGTTTACACAGCAAACCAACAACAACGGCATTGTAAGAAGACAACCACATTCTTACGGCGTAGATACTAAACACCACATAATTAGTGGCAGAGTCATATCCAACAACGTCAGGCCTTGACGTCCAGCAATATGCTCCATGTGACCGTTAGACACGCATAGCTTAGTATAGGCAGCATCTTAGGTTCTGAACACAAGACAGGGACAATATACTTGTCATTGATGAGTCAATGAAAAAAACTCTGACGTTCTTGAACGGATCTACAGGCGTCCACAGAGCGTTTGTGTAGCTCAATTTCGTCTGTTTCTATTTGGAAGTATCATGGCTTGAGGTGGCCTCAATACTGGTAACACTGGTACTCATCACTGGTAACAGAGATTTTCATGTTGTACGGATCATAGATATGTTCTGTTCTTTGTGTAAATGTAAGGACGTATGTTCACGTTACTGCAAGATAATGCCAGTCCGCAAGTTGAAACAGACGTTTTGAGGTAGCATATCATCGTTGTACCCTTTCTCTTTACCTCTCCCCTTCAGAGCATGTCTGGGATGAGTGAGTGAGTTTAGTTTTACGCCGCACTCAGCAATATTCTAGCTATATGGCGGAGGTCTGTAAATAATGGAGTCTGGACCAGACAATCCATTGATCAACAGCATGAGCATCGATCTGCACAATTGGGAACCGATGACACCTGTCAACCAAGCCTGCGAGCCTGACCATCCGATTCCGTTAGTCGCCTCTTACGACAAGTATGGGTTCTGGGATGGGTGATGGCCAAAATCGTCATGTAACTCGAGTTCTGTAGCACTAGTCTTTGGGTGAAATTTGCTGCTCAGGACCAGTCAATGTTGAGGGTTTTTCGCATCTGAAATGTAGACTGTTCATAATTTATGGCTAGGGCTATGGCTTGTACAATGTGAATGCCCCCCTCTAGAATGTATCTACAAAGTAAGTTGACACCACCCCCACCACCAACACCCCCCACCCTGCATGTCATGTACAAAGTCAATGACACCCCCATACCATATTTTTTAAGCATGTTATTTTAGTATGTTTATGTACACAATTGCTGACCCCCCTAGTTCATGTGAACAAAATTGATGACCCCCTGCCTCCCAGGACAAAAAGGGTGACCTCCTTAAAACTTATCATCGCACACGCACGCACACACGCACACACACACGCGCGCATACACACACACACACACACACACACACACACACACACACACACCTAGCCATGAGTTATGAACGGTCCCCTATGACTGCTCAACATAAGAGCCAGTGGATACCCAGCATACCCTACTAACAATTTACGAAGTCATCTAAGGATGAAGCCTTACTATCTGAACTTTCTAAATTAGAATCAGAACTACAGCACATTAAGGAAGAAGAGATTCGAGGAATTCAACTCAGAAAAAGAAATCTATGGTATGAAGAAGGGGAAAAACCAACAAAATATTTCTGTCACTTAGAAAATAGGAATATGTGAGCAAATCAATTAATAAAATTATTACAGATAAGAATGACGAAATTACTGACAGCGATGCAATCGTAAATGAACTTAAAGAGTTCTATAAAGAACTGTATTCTTCTGCTGAGAACTATGGGAATGATGCCTGTTTAGAATATGTGATAACTCCAACCTTGAGTCACCAACAGAGAGACAAATTGGAAAAAGAATTAGACATAAATGAAATATCATTGGCAATAAATAGTATGAAAAATAACAAAAGCCCCGGTATAGATGGATTTCTAATTGATTTCTTTAAATTCTTCTTGAAAGAACTAAAGGTCTGGACTTTCAGATTTATCAAAGATGTATAAAAAAGAAATAAGATGTCTCTTACCATGAAGAGAGGAGTTATCACTTGTATACCTAAAGCTAATAAAAATAGGACCTTATTGAAGAACTGGAGACCAATTACTTTATTAAATGCTCTGTATAAATTAATAAGTGCATGTATCTCAAATCGGTTAAAAACTACCCTTGATTCCCTGATACATAAGAACCAGACTGGATTTATACCTGGCAGAACATTAAGTGAAAACACAAGACTATTATGTGACATTATGTTTGAAACTAAGAAAAGAGACATGTCAGGTTTATTAATTTTGATCGATTTCGAAAAAGCATTTGACACATTTTCCAAGGATTTGGTCAATTCTGTCCTAATAAAATTGGGTTTTGGTCCAAAGATTATACGTGGGATTAATGTCATAACATATGACACAACTTCATGTGTTATTCAGAATGGACATCTCTCTGATTTCTTCCCAAATCAACGGGGTTGTAGGCAAGGGGATCCCATATCTCCATATCATTTCTTTTTTGGCTGAAATCCTAGGACGTATGATAAGACAACATGAAACTATAAAGGGTATTGTAATTGATGATCAAGAATACTAATTAGGTCAATATGCAGATGACACTGAATTATTTTTGAATGGCTCAGATGAAAACTTGTTTTTTTTCAGAATATAGTTGCAGTTCATAATCCTTTTTGGAAAGACGTATTAAAGGCATGGAAATTATACTGTATAAAAAATACTATAGATGCAGAGAACATTTATAAAATCTTATCCCAACCTTTATGGCTGAATACCAATTTCAAAAACTCAAATAACATCATTAGTCACTGGGCTAAAAGTCTAATCTTGACGATCAAAGATCTTTGTGATGAACATGGGTTTATGTCCTTTGATCAATTGAAGCTTAAATTTGATATAAAATGTACTCACTTAGATCTTGGATGTGTTATATATATTTTACCTGAACCTTGGAAAAAGACTTTAAAGGGATATAGATACATAAACATAAAGGACCTCACAATAAATTCACTCCAAAAGGATTTCATATCCCTAAGAAAAGGTTCAAGATTATTCTATGATAAATTGTTATCTGAAAATGTTAAACCTCACATGTGCCAAAAATGGGAAGCATTATTTGACTGTATTGATTTTGATTGGCATTTGATTTTTAATATTTGTAGACAGAATTTAAGAGATGTGAAACTGTTAGATTTCCAATATAAATTTCAGCACGGAATTGTTTATACCAAAAAAGAACTTTTTAGAATGAATCTGGTGGACAATACAATATGTTCTTTGTGTAATGATTCTGTTGAAACCTTATGCCATGTATATTGGGAATGTGATGAAACCAAAACTTTCTGGAAGAAACTTGAACAGTGGATTACGAAACGTATCCAAACACTTAATTTGACAAAATCTTTGATCTGGTTTGGCTTGTTAGGTAAAAACCCATTACTGAACCACATAATCTTATCTGCTAAGAGATATATTTACCCTTGCTCTTTGAAAAAACAATTCCAAAAGTTGATAATTACTTAAGGATATTGAAAGACATATTTACGACTGAATCATTCATCTCCAGAAGAAATAATAATGTTGAAAGCTTTTTAGCCAAATGGTTTCCTCTCATCCCTGAATTTAACCCTAAATGACTATTAAACAAAAACATGTTACTGATATTGATATTCAATGTACTTAGTGTACTATATCGCTATTGAGCCCACTAGCTGCAATGTGCACATATTCCTCTATATGCTTGTACTCATTATGTTTTTGTACTCATCACATTTGGAACAAAAAAGAAATTAAAAAATTAAAAAGTTATCTAAGGAAATGCCAACTTTCTGCTTTGAAATATGCAAGCTTGAAAGAGTATCGAAGACGCGCCTATGAATCTCAGCATGTCCGTGTCTGTGCATGCTGTTTACACGTTACCTGACCCTTAATTACTGCGCCAACAACGTACTGCAATGGAGCATATCTCTCATTTGTTATGCCCTTGATAGTTTTCGTTATATCACGTTAAGCGGACATAGGTCAACCAAGGTCAACTGTTCTATTGAAGGAAGTCATTTACAAGAGGATCCATCTATCGTTGGCACTAAATTAATTGTATCACTAAAAAAACAAACAATGTCCTTGTACCAAAAAAGCACTATCACAACGAACACAGTCATTATAACTATACTAGGCACATAAAAAAACTGTGCATACAAAAATTTAAAATATAAATTTATCAAACCTGTGTAGACACATAAGGATTTAAACTCAGAGATTAGTGACATGTATCCAACATGCATGCACGTGCCACGTTCCGTGACGTCAGTGGGTTCGTCCTTGAGACGTGCAATACGTTGTTGCACGTGCATTACGGGAAAGAGAAACAGAGCAAATGAATGCCACACAATACTGTCACTTTGGAAAGCTCAACCCCTGCCCTTGCGATCGTTCAAAGATTAAACGGCTATTGAAACGCATAGCATGCCAAGGCTCACGTCTGCACAACGTCATGAGGCCATTGGGATGGTCCGTGGGGGGAATGTCTCAACGACAAGTGGCTGCACATTTCCACTGCCACCGGAACACCATTTCTGCACTGGTGAGACGCTACCAGAACACAAATGACGTCATCGATCGGCCACGTTCTTGACGTCCACGTGTAACAACGACAAGACAGGACAGATGGATAAGGGTGACCCATCTTCGCCACAGGTTTCAGACTGCAGTGATGACTGCCCGAACCATCCCAGGACTTCGCCATATCCACACCAACACAGTTCGACAACGTTTACGTCATCACGGGATCAAACAACGACGTCCCACCATACGGCCTATCCTGACACAACGTCATCGACAAGCTCGCCGAATGTGGTGCCGAAATCATGTCCGCAGACCCTTGTTTTGGTGGAGAAATGTTGTTTTTACAGATGAGTCCAGGTTTAACATTTCCCATAGTGATGGACGTCAACGTGCCTATAGACGCGTGGGAGAACGTTATGCACAGGCCTGTGTCTTGGAGAGGAATCGCTTTGGTGGTGGTTCCGTGATGATTTGGGGTGTAATAACAGCACTCCAGAAGAACTCCTTTGGTGATTGTTCAGGGCAACTTAACTGGTGTGGGCTACTGGGATCAGATTCTTCGACCTGTGGCAATTCCTTTTCTGCAATGTCATGGCCCTGGGTTAACATTCCAACAGGACAATGCCCGCCCTCATACGGCAAGGGTTGCTATGGATTTCTTGCAACACCACAACGTTGACTTACTGCCTTGGCCTGCAAATTCACCGGATCTCTCCCCGATAGAGCATGTTTGGGACGAGATGAATCAACGTCTAGGCCGTCTTCTTCATCCGCCAGATAACGTCCTTGACCTTGCAACAGAACTTGAGAGAATCTGGCGTGACATCCCACAAGCCTTCCTTGCACGTTTGATAGGCTCTATGCGTCGTCGATGCACTGCTGTTCTCAATGCCGATGTGGACATACCCGTTATTGAGCTTGTGACATGGTCGTTTGACCCCTGACTTGTTATGGTCTCATGATCCCTCCATTAAAGTTTATATGTACCTTTGACATTGTTATCGCACTTATCTACTGGGATAACATTTTGACAATGCACAGTTTCTTTATGTTCCTAGTATATATACCTTTGTATATAAAACTCATATCCAGTAAACAACTGCTCAAAGACGCTTTGTGTCTGGTTAACGTCATGGTAGATAAACCAGTTAGGCGCATAGCCTACATAGGCATGGCAAATAAGATGTGCGTTCTTGTTTCCGAACAGCGGGAATGTTCAAAGATTATTCCTCACATAATCGTTGTGCAATCATTATGTTTTCGGATGAATCGGGGTTTACTTTGGACTTCGTTGACAGGAGCAATGAGCGTTTTCATACCGTGAACATTAGACAGGATTGTATCGGAGGTGATTCAGTTATTGTGTAGGTAAGATCACTGTGACTAGTAGAACCCCTTTACATGTAATTAACGGGCGTGTTACTGGGTAATAAGTCACAGACTCTGATGCTAATCTCAGACATGTCATATATGGGTTTACACTTTATCAGTCCTGATTCAGTAATTGTGTAGGGTAAGATCACTGTGACTGTTAGAACCCCTTTACATGTAATTAATGGACGTGTCACTGGGCAGTAAGTCATAGACTCTGATGCTAATCTCAGACATGTTATTAGAGCTGTGACGATATATCGTAGTGTCGACAATCGTGATACTTTATCTGAAGATAAATATATCGATACTTTTTTTCGTATCGTGATATGTATTGTTGACCTTAAAATAGTTAATTTTCTTTAGATATTGACGGTTGTGTCAAAATTTCTTGCTATTAAAATATGATTTTTTAACGAAAATAACTAAAGAAAGCATAACGTGATATTCGTCGAATCGAATCGTATCGTTCCAAGATATCGCGATACGTATCGTATCGTGAAATGTCTGTATCGTCACACTTCTACATGTTATATATGGGTTTACACTTTCTCAATCCTGATGCGGTTCAACGCCACAACGGTGATAGAATCCGATGCAGTGCATCAAATGTTCAAATAATCTTATATACGAAATAGGCAAAAGCAAAGCAATGCAACCATGAGTTTTAACTGTTATGAAATGTCACGGCATGCATTATATTCAATGAACTACTATAAGAGAAAACACAAGTACAGAATTGTAAAGATTGTATTGTTGATTATCATAGGAGGTTACATAAATATTTGGAAGGTAATATGAACATACACAATCTTAACATCAAGAGACAGTGGCATGAGAATGTTTGCAATTTTCATTTCTAAATCCATCCACATAGACAACCGAGTGCGCTCTACTTATGGAAGTGATATTTGGAAATTTCTGTCTTTTCAGATGAGTTGATGGAAATCATAACAGTGTCTTAATGTGATTTACGAAAAAACAAAGTTTGAAATGAACATGTACATAACAGAGGCAATGAATTGCATTATGGAACAAACTCTCAGTTTGAATGTTAAGATCCATCACTTTGAGAAAATATTCACTTCCAAAAGAACTAAAGTACGGAGAGGTTCAAACCTATGGATAACCACTTCTGGTTTGATACATATAGTTAGATTTCGTTGTGGACTTTTTCGGAGTTGTCTCGTTGGCGTGACTAGAGCCAACCTAAAACTAGATGTAGTGATTTAAGTGTAAAGGTGGAAAAAATTCATAATCTACTGGCTCTTAATGTAAAAATATAATATACGTGATTATATAGGGAATATATATATTGTCCATTATAACCTTACATATAAACAGATTAAAACATTTCCAAGCAAGTTTGCATAAAAGAAATAAACATCATTTTTCGTTTCGATTGCATTTCATCGTCTCATTATCCGAGTCTAATCACACGGCCAGTTTTGCACACTCCGCTGCTGCGATTTGAAGGCGTGACCTAAATTCTGGCAACCTGAAACATTTACGATGCAGTGCAAACGCAGTGTGCAATGGAACCATTGGTGTGAGGGAGATAATCACTGATTCCCTAAACTTACTTATTTGATCAGCACCTTTTCCACTGCAAACCTTTGGAACGATCTGCCACTGACAATTAGTGTTGTACTGTAAGCTGTTTTTAACCGCAAACATTATACTAAATTACTCCAATTAGATTATGAGTTATATATGTATTTAGAATTGGTTTAATAAACACACTCAAATGTCTCTGCAGTCCTCCGTGTGAAAACATATATCACGACTTCATAAAATATCTAGGCTAATATACTGCAATTAATCACATATATAAGGTGAGGTGAGGTGAAATTCGGTTTAACGTCGTGCTTGAGAATATTTCACTCATATGACGACGTGCATGTGTATGTGCGGCTGCTTGTACTAGCCCAGACTGAAGCTCGTTTTATAGTGCTAGCCCACTGAGATACCATGCCGCAGTGAAGCATGAATACCTCACACAGACACATTATACTGACTCCGAGCTGACCAGTCCTTGATGTACCCATTAATGCCGAGCGCCAGGCAGGGACCAACAAGTACAATATTTTAACGTCTTTTGGTATGACGCAGGCGGACGCTCTAACCACTACACCACGGAGGCGGTCCACATATTTAAGAGTGTAAAGAAACATGTTAAAATGAGGTTAGTCCCTGCGTATGTTATTGTCAAATGAGAGCGCTCACCTCAACTGCAACGTTCAGTTTTTCCCCACTGCCCCTATATGTCAGACTCAAGATTCAAATAAATTTAAACTCCTGCAATACTACTCGTATTTCCCTTGTGAATATACTCTGTTTTGCGCGCACATATAAACTGTAAATTTATATGGTTATTATCTTTGTATATACACTGTCCTATATTTCAATTGTAACAGTTTATCAGGGTGTTGGGGTAGCCTACTGGTTAAAGCGTTCGCTCTTCACGCTGAAGTCCCGGGTTCCATTCCCTACATGGGTACAATATGTGGAGCCCCTTTCTGGTGTCCCCCGCCGTGATAATGCTGGGATATTGCTAAAAGCCACGTAAAACTAAACTCCCTCACTCACAGTACATGAAGCTATTCATGTAAACGTTTTCTTTTCCTTTTGCTTATGATATCTTAAATCAAATTTTTAAGCTCTCTTGAAGTGGATCAAGCTCACGATTATTCTCTGTTCAGTCCAGTCTCGACCTAAATTTATACATTCCGTTTGACTTCTTCATGTTATGAAAACACATGGATATTATGTGAATACTGTTCATGCGTTTCGAGCGTACAGTTTGTAGAATCTCGAGCCGGCCATCTTTTCCTCATACACTCGATAGTAGTCCTCCAACATTTGGTCTGTGAAATAGTTCTTCCAGTCGCCAACTTTACCTGTCAGTCAATACAAATAGGACTAATTAAAAATTGTCAATGGTTACTTGTGACAGAATGCAAAAATGAAAATGAAATTGAAATATACAATATAATTTTTCTTAAGAAAAAGTACACTTATTAACGAATGATAAACGAATAGAGCCAAAATATTAAGGATCGCAATAGACGTCTGAACAAATTTCCCTATCCTTTGCAGACATGGAAACAGATTGGAGATTTCTTACGTCCACACAAATATGTTTGTTTTTCATATCATTCGGTTTCTAAAATACAAATCAATGTTCCTTAAAACACGATTTCATTATCGACCTGTCAGAGTTAGCTCCCTGGTAAAATGCGGTTTATTGTAAGCTCCTGTGTTGTATTTACCATGGTTAGAAGCATTAGCTTTTCGTCATTCTCTAAGTATAGTATGACCAGAAATTATTGAGAATTTTAGGAATATGTTTAATTGGATTTCTAGTATAAACAACCTTGACCAGCTATCAAGTGCTTGGTTTCATTCAAGAGAGACAACTCCGTTAATCCTTTTTCATTAGTTTGTGAAGAGTTATCCCCCTTTGTTAACTTGCTAGCAGACGACATTTTCAGTGATCCTCAGTAAGGATGATTTAGAGAAGAGGAAGTTGATTTTAGAGTATAATAACAAGGACATCAGATCAGCTAAAGTGATTTCAAGTAGAACAGGCAACCCTTTGTCCACTGTTTATCGTGTTTTGAAATTTATTGCAAATGGATATGGCACTGAGCACCAGGGAGGCGCAGGTAGGCCCAGAAAATTGACTGTCGGTGACAGGAGGCGGCTTGGTATTCTTGTTTTAAAAAAACAAACGAAGGAGGTTAGAAAACTTAAGGCTGGATGTGATTGATAGAGGATCTGTGGCTGTCTGTAAGGAGACAATTAGAACTGAGCTGCATGCAATGGCTTGGCAGAAAAGTCGGGGAATTCCATCACCGATCATGAAACCTGAACAAAAGGAGCGAAGGTTGAACTGGTGCTTACAGCATAGAAATGTTAACTGGGACAATGTGATTTTCTCAGATGAAAGTTCTGTGTGGCTGTTTCCTAATACACTGAAATTCTGGACCAAACAAACTGAAAAACCTTTGTATCAGCGCCCAAAGTACAGTCCTAAATTTAACGTGTTTGGTGGCATATCTGTGTTAGGGGCAACGCCCCTCTGTGTATTTGAAGGGAATATGAACAGTGAGCGGTACACAGATATTCTCGAGGGACATTTACTTCCATCTGCTCACGTGTTCTATGGAAAAAATTTTGATTTTCCAGCAGGACAACGACCCAAAACATCGTTCAAAGCATTCTCAGGCCTGGTTTCGGACCCAAAATATGACATTATTAGATTTACCAAGCTATAGCCCTGACGTAAATCCAATAGAAACTGTTTGGGGACTTATGAAAGGAAGTGTCAATCAGAAAAATCTGACAAATATTGCTGAAATGAAAGAAGAGGTGGTCCGATATTGGGACAGCATGGACCACGACTTTCTAACTTATTTGATCAGTAGTATTCCCCGCCGCATTGAAGCCTGCATTGCTGACCATGGTGACTTGACAAAATACTAACTGTTCACCTGTCTTTGAATCTGGAGTTATGTTCTGCTAATATTCACATTTAATACGTGAGTAATGAGTGAAAAAAATATAAACAATTACAATCTTTAAATTCTCAATGATTTCTGGTTGTACTGTAACACAGAATTACCTTACTGACAACATCACACAAAACACAATATCCGGTTGCTATTCTCAAGCGTCCTCATTCTGCTCAGTTCGGTAATATCATAACGTGTATTTGTTTTAGAACGGTTTTCTGCCAATGTCATGTCCTATATATACATATAGACATTCTAGCGACACTTGGTCTGCAACGTAAGCGTGATCAATATACCTTTTCGATATAGCAGGTTTTCCCCATCAGTTTTAAGGGCGAATTTGTCTTTGTCTATCTTCATGTTGGAAAAGTGGCATTTGTCTGCAATGGCTTGGCAAAGTTCATCGTTTCGTGGGAGACCAAGGAAATCAGAGAGGCGTTGCACAGCCAACACCGGATCCTATTGTAAAGCAGAAATAGTTGTGCATGATTATGATGTTCCAATACCAATTCATGCAAAGATTCCTTTTCGGCAACCTATCCTACATTTTTTACAGCATGAAATGCTTGATGATTATGTTACATACCCTACTTTTATAAACATAACTTCTACGTGTTATAAATGTTAATATCTAAAGTGCCCCAATGTGTGGCAATCTAGCTTTGAGCAATATTCCAGCTATATCGCGGCTGGGGGCCATAACAGAAGGAATTTGGAGATGACCAATGCAGGGCGCTATGGCAGTATAATCGGTCTTTTCTGCCATATGTTGTTCAAGCTTGGAATTTTGTGGCTATTAATATTAGAAATGGAGATTCCTTATCTAGGTTTAAGACGTCTATCCCAAAATCTAACCACCACTTTCAATGAAAGCCTTTAGTAAGAAGTAGTGCAGCATGAGTCATGATGCTATTGTTCATCAGACTGATGCCGACAAGAAGTCGTCCATGTCTGATCAAAAGAGATGGGTTTACTCGATACTTGTGACGTTGGCTGCAAAATGTTTATTTCATTCCCAGGGGCGGTGTGGTAGTGTAGTGGTTGAAGCGTTCGCTCGTCACGCCTAAGAATGTGTGAAGCCCGTTTCTGGTGTCCCCAACCCGTGATATTGCTGGAATATTGCAATAAAAAGTAGTAGTAAATCTAAACTCACTTACTCACTCGTTGTACCCCCATCCCAAACATTTCTAAGGCCCTAAAACTGACTGATAAATCAAGTACAATTCTGATACGCATTGACAACCTTTAGAGTTTCTTCATAGATATTGAAATAAACGGGAATATCCGGATTCTCCTTGAAATATTCCTCAGCATCACGGCAATGATGAAATAGACCACCGGCTTCAGCTGGAACCATAAAGCAGTACTTCATCTTCACTAACCCTGTCATGCAGATTAGATGTATCCTATAATACAAGAGTTCATGAAACAGCGATAAAGGATGGAAAGAAAACTGTGTAAAGGTCACAAACATGTCATCTATCACCAAAAATTAGAATTATTTCGAACTGGCGGTAAAACAGTCAATTTGACTCTTCCATTGTTAGATGCATTAGCTTATGCTCATAAAAATAATCAACACACCTTTTCCTTCAAGGAACAGATACAAGAAACCTTCAAAAGAGCACTCGCATTCCGAATATACTAGATCAATGTAGCAGTGATAGAGGGACACTGCCACGTCTCTCGGATCTCGAAGATTGTAGATAAGCTTGCACTTCTTTTCCTTCAAGTCCTCGGGAGCATCTGACAACCGGAAGTGGGTATTGATAGCCCTTGGTGAAGGAAGCTTAATCAACTCCTCGTTCGGCGTAAACTCTAACTGGTGCTTAATCTTGGATTCCTGGATGGTTTCAGCCTTGCCACTCAACAGCATGCTTACCATTTCGTATAGCCAGTGAGTTCCTGAAACATGTGATCGTTTAATATGTGGAAATAAATGTTATTAAAAAAAAAGTATAGCGCAGACACGTACAATGTTCCCTTTATTATGTCTATTATGTAATAGTTTGGATTAAGCCCGCTTGGGTTACAGGAAGGCACTGCAAAATGCAAAAGACTTTTTGGTCAGAGTTGTGTTCTCATCATTATGTTTAGCGATTTTGGAAGAATATAGTTCAGCGCAATTTTTGCAATATTCTATCACTATTCTGAAGATATCTGACGATTTCCACAAAAGAAGTCTGTGACATTTGTGATTTGTGACTTTATTTTTACACAGCAAGATGTCATACTATATAGGCAAGAGGCGGATGGGTAGCCTAGTAGTTAAAGCGTTTGCTCGTCACGCCGCAGACCCGGGTTCGATTCCACACATGGGTACAATGAATGAAGCCCATTTCTGGTGTCCCCCCGCCGTGATATTGCTGAACTATTGCTAAAAGCGGCGTAAAACCAAACTCACTCACTCACACAGGCATGACTCTTTCTGGACATGGAGACTTCATGTCATACAGTACGTTAGCGTAAGGTCTTATCAAGGTAAAATATCACTGATGTGAATATTAAAGCCAAAATATATGTTTGACATGCAATCCTCATGTTTTTGTCTTTGTATGTTCTTTTACAGACGAAGATTTGAGTGTTTGAGAAAAGTGATATCTTCAGTACAGTGACAGAAATTTGATGTGTTCACTACAGTGAAAATATTGTACGATGTCGATTCCCAGTTGAAACTAAAACCTAAATTTTAATGAAACAAAACACGGAAGTAACATACACTGTACTAATAAATAAGACATATGTCCAGTTAAATATGATGCATCTGTCTTCTCGCGGGCTGAACGAAACGTGATATACAAGACGTTTTTCACGTCACTCAATGATGGATGGATCATATTTGACTCCATGTGTGAAATATACTGTGTATGTCAAGACGTCCCGGAAAGGAAAGTAAATGAAGCACTTACGTCGTCCATACTCCCACAGGCATCCTTCGGTCATTTTATGTAACATTAGTGTTCTGGCTCAGTATGTTGCTGACATTTGGTAAAGGGAATGGTCAGGAGTTTGTTACAGTACAGGATTTATTCCCATCCGAACAGACTGAAAAGGGACATTGCCAGACCAGCGAGGTGCCTCTCTATGCGCAAAAGGAGAAAAAGACACTAATTATGCAAAGAGCAGATTACCTGTTCTTGGAAAGGCAGGACAGAAGACATCATCAGGCCTCATAGAGACGCTCTTTATTTGGTCGAGGACTGACGGAGGATATGCTGGAAGGTGATGCCGGCCATTGAACATCATGTACTTGATGGTCTTGCCAAACTTGTCTGTTTCTACCTTGATGTTCATTTTGGTATGGTCGACAGTGTGCACTACACCGTCAATCTGAAAAAGGCGAACAAGAAAACTTTCAGTTGTGATTTGTGTACAAATGTACATTTCGTTGATGGAATTCCACTGCTACCTGTTACATTTTGCATTCGCAGTTTGGACAATTGCATCGGACTCAGACGTGTAGTGATAGGCCCTGATTTGTTTCCATACCCCCGTCAGACACGCATAGCTTGGTGTAGGAAGTAGGGGTGAAACGGTAAGCTCTTACCACGGTACGGTGCGTATTGGGGTACAAGGCCTTCGGTTCGGTCCGTTTAGATTGGGTACATGATCACAATGCAGAAATTTGACAAGAGCCAAACCTTACATTGTATAATAAAATGGAAAAACATAGCCAAACTCTTTGTTATTTTGAATCAACAAAACCGTCATTTAATAAGGTTAACAAAATGACGGTAGGAAAACCGAAAATACCGAATTTTTCGATTGCATTACGGTATACCGATCTGAAGGCAAAATAACGCAGTTCTACTCATGCTAGGGTTACACTGTGTTTCCGGTGACCACGGCAACCCCATATCGCCGAGATGTAGTGAAACGGGGACAAAAGGGGATGGACGTGAGACAACATGAGGGGACTGAATGAGTAAAAATGACAGTCCGTGATTGCCGTGGATGCCGTGATTGCCGTGATTACCGTGATTGTCGTGATTACCGTGATTGTCGTGATTGCTGCAATTGCCGAGGATGCCGTGATTGCCGTGATTACCGTGATTGCTGCAATTGCCATGGATGCCGTGATTACTGTTGATGCCGTGATCCCCGTGATTGCTGTGGATGCAGTAATTGCCGTGATTGCTGCGGAAGCCGTGATTACCGTGGAAGCCGTGATTGCCGTGGATGCCGTGATTGCCGTGGATGCCGTGATTACAGTGGATGCCGTAATTATCGTGGATGCCATGATTACCGTGGATGCCGTGATTACCGTGGATGCCGTGATTACCGTGGATGCCGTGATTGCCGTGGATGCCGTGATTACCGTGCATGCCGTGATTGCTGCAATTACCGTGGATGCCGTGATTACTGTGGATGCCGGGATCACCGTGATTGCCGTGGATGCAGTAATTGCCGTGATTGCTGTGGGTGCCTTGATTGCCGTGATTGGTTGCCGTGAATGCCGTGATTACCGTGGATGCCGTGATTACCGTGGATGCGGTGATTACCGTGGATGCCGTGATCACCGTGATTGCCGTGGATGCAGTAATTGCCGTGATTGCTGTGGATGCCGTGATTGCCGTGGATGCCGTGATCCCCGTGATCCCCGTGATTGCTGTGGATGCAGTAATTGCCGTGATTGCTGCGGAAGCCGTGATTACCGTGGAAGCCGTGATTGCCGTGGATGCCGTGATTGCCGTGGATGCCGTGATTACAGTGGATGCCGTAATTATCGTGGATGCCATGATTACCGTGGATGCCGTGGATGCCGTGATTACCGTGCATGCCGTGATTGCTGCAATTACCGTGGATGCCGTGATTACTGTGGATGCCGGGATCACCGTGACTGCCGTGGATGCAGTAATTGCCGTGATTGCTGTGGATACCTTGATTGCCGTGATTGGTTGCCGTGAATGCCGTGATTACCGTGGATGCCGTGATTACCGTGGATGCGGTGATTACCGTGGATGCCGTGATCACCGTGATTGCCGTGGATGCAGTAATTGCCGTGATTGCTGTGGATGCCGTGATTGCCGTGGATGCCGTGATTACCGTTATTGCCGTGGATGCCGTGGTTGCCGTGATTACCGTGGATGCCGTGATTGCCGTGATTACCGTGGATGCCGTGATTACCGTAGATGCCGTGATTACCGTGATTGACTGTTTACAGGGCCGACGAGATAAGGCAAGATGCGTTCTACTCCGGTCTGATTCTGTGCACGTGGTCTGGGAGGGAGTATGACGCAAGGACTCGATGTATTCCCCCAGCAAACATGCAAACACATCTTAAGGGTTCATGCTGCTCTTGACTCTCAGGATACAATGGCTGCTATTGCTTGGGAGGCCTTATTTTTATACCGTGGGCACAAACGTGCTCCAAAGTTGCCCGGAGTCCACGTTTTATCCATAGAAAGTCTTGACAGAACGCGCAAAACGTGTCAAAACCTTGATCAAAACGTGAGGGAACCCATCAGAACGCGACAGGCCGGGAGGAAACATATTGGCATCCGTAGTAGTCTGCGGACTGGACCGTAGTGCGCCCTTGAGCTTCCGGGACTCAGCAGCTCGTTTTCCCAACAGCCCATCTCGGATGCCGTGATAGACCGTATGAAATCTTAGCAGGACCTACCTTGACTTTGGAGGGAACAAAATGGCAAAAGTCCCATGGCACACTAAGTTTCTGGGAAACAGGGCTGCCGTGGCCACCGGGAACGTAGTGTAAACCCTAGCATAATGCCGAGGTATACCGTTTCACCCTAGGCATCATCTGAGG
This sequence comes from Haliotis rubra, assembly GCF_003918875.1. Lineage (NCBI taxonomy): Eukaryota > Metazoa > Mollusca > Gastropoda > Lepetellida > Haliotidae > Haliotis > Haliotis rubra. The sequence continues at coordinate 247,907 of NW_025767104.1, forward strand.
TTCTGAACCCAAGGCAGGGACAGTGTACTGTTTAATGAAGAGTCCATTGACACTGGTTGATGGTTGTGAACGGGTCTACATGCATCCAGGAGAAAGTTTGTGTAATTTAATTTCACCAATTGTGAGTTGCGAGTGTCATGGTTTGAAGTGACATCACACCTCATCAATTGCAAGATATTTTAATGCTGTACGATACAGAAGAGACATTGTTATAGATCATGTTCTATCCTGTATGCAAATGAAGGGATTTCACGGTGAAGTAGGATAATCTCCGCCCAAATTTGTACTTGTAAAAACAGACTTTGTGAGGCAGCAAGTAATCGCTGTACCGCTGTGGTCGAGTGTTTCTTTTGACCACTCTCTGAGTGAGGACAAAAACCACCCGGTAACGCTAGCTCAGTTAGATAGACCTTTGATTGCAATTTAGAAACTTAACACCCATATTGTCAGTCACCTGGTGCCTTTAAGTCGCCGCTACAGTCTCGCTTTCACAATGTAAATGGTGGTCACACCCGATTTTTGTTCTGTTATACCAACACACTTTTACGGCTTTTCACTATGTCTCTCTTCCACCATGAGTGGGATTTGTCAGTGAGTTATGTTTGATTAAACAAACGAATTACCAAATATTATGATGGTGTTTTTTACATCTTCATAGGACTCACAGTCTCTTGTTTTCGCTAGTGTGCGGCGTTAAACAACAAAGAAACAGAAAAAACTTCTGGTTTGTCACTCGGTCTCCCTTTTACCTGGTATGGGCTTTGTCAGTGAATTGGTTATGATTAGTGGTAGTCCGATTAATTGAAATAATCGAAGATTGGTCGCAATGACTAAACGACCAAGCAATCGATCATGTTTTCTCATAATCGAACACAAACAATTTTGGAACACTTGCTTGCATTAACAATATTTTTCACAAGGTTGGTTTTGTCTGCTACATTTCATAAACACTACAGGCTCGTTCCAAGTCATAATTGAATTTATCTTAAATACTCCAGGACATTTATGTTCCTAACTTACTAGGCATCCTTTTAAAATGTGAAATTTGATAAAAACCAACGGAAGAACTACACGGTTTTTTGGGTTTTTTTGAGAATTAAAAAACATAAACAGGACATTTTGATAAATGACGCTAACCAATTATTTTCGATGATTGATCGGTTGTAATGAACCAATCATCAATTATCAGAAATAAACCAATTCCCAACACTAGTTATGATTAATGTGTCGACTTACCCAATATTATGTTGGTAGTTTCAATAACATAATATTTAAACTCTTCATATGAATAACAATTACATGTTTTCTCTAGTTACAATTTACTATTCATGTATCATCATTCCATTTCAAGTCAGCAGTTGTCTGTTAAAGTCAGTACTCACGGAAAGGATGCGCTTGGACGAAGCCATTTTCTTGTTTCCGATTTAAATATGCAAGCATGTATTATAGACGTCTTGATCCTATGGCGCCCCACTACTTTCTACATGGATATCTGTCTATGCAAGCCGTGTACGAGTTACGCTTGGGTCACTGTGTCCCAAACCACTGCAATACTGTTCCAGTTCTTTTTACATGCATATCTGTGAAGATTATGTACACTTTACCCTGACCTGGTTCACTGTGCCCCCAAACCTACTGCGCCATATTAGTGCACAATCGCATTTGCTATGCCCTTGAGCGTCCGCAGATAAAAAGATATTTACATCTCGCACTATTGATTAATGTTGTTGTTGTTGGACGCGTTCAAGCCTATAAAACTGAATCACGATAGCAGAGTGGATATGTATACTAAGCAGCAAAACAAACGTCAGTTTGGAATTTTCCTTCGCAGAAACGGATAACTGTAAACTCATTTAATGTTTTGATTGTATATTTTTGACAACATCTCCAACTTTACCTGAGCAAAGACATTTTTTCCCAAACTCAGAATGGAACTCAGGAAATGGTCTCAAAAACGCAACCTGATCTCGGAGATGGTACGGTGTTCTCCATGTTTTTCATGCAACTCATGCTGCACGTGCTGTTCACAAGGACCAGCCCTATAAAATGCATCCCCAAACCTGGTTGAAACATTCACATTACGACAGCTAAGAGGAACCAGGCGCTAGGAAGACTTGAAGCTGATCACATTATACAAGCCGTTGCCAATCACTTCCAGGTCAACGTTCTGACCATCCACAGGCAGCTGCAGCAAGGTTTCCGGGCCACCAACACCACAAATGATCGTCCCCGTACTGGCAGACCAAGGGTGACCACAAGACGACAAGACCGCCATGTTGTGCGACAGCATGCACTGAATCCCTTCATGCAGGCATCCGAAACAGCACGCCAGACAGTGGAAACACACGGAAGAACAATCAGTACTGATACAGTACGCCGACGTTACGCCGACGTCTTAACAGCGGGAACCTCCATTGCAGTAGACCTTACCGTGGACCTATCCCCACCCCTCGTCATCGGCGTGAACGTTTACAGTTTGCCCTACAACACCAAAACTGGCGATACAGGCAATGGAGAACTGTTCTGTTCACAGATGAGAGTCGATACTGCGGCGACGTTACTCAGACCAATGTGTTATGGAAAGAGACTCATGGGGAGGTGCAAGCATCATGGTATGGGGTGGAATAGGCCTGAACCAGAGAGTGGGTCCTGTGGTATTCCAGAACCTTGGTCCAGGGAGAGGAGGCGGCATCACAGCGGTGCGCTAGTACATCGACCAAGCTCTCAGACCCCACGTCATACCACATTTCGCACGTCACCGGCACAACACGGGACTTCCTACAGCAGAACGGTGTCAACATTATGCAGTGGCCAGCCCTTAGCCCTGATTTAAAACCCAGTTGAACATCTTTGGGATGAATTTCAGAAGAGACTGAATAATGTCATTCCAAGGCCGAATACAGCCGATTTATTGCGCCAGGCCTTTCTCAAAGCGTTGTTCCAGGTGCCAATGACCTTCATCAATCGATTGGTGCACTCCATGCATAGACGCTGTGCTGCAGTTATTGCCGCTCGTGGTCTTCACACTAGATACTGAAGTCAAGAGCGTGAATGGACTGCAAACTTTCACGTAATGTCTTGGAATTGTGCTGAGTAATTCATTGATATGCCAAGATATTGTACACAAAAATGTTTTTGATCAATTTATTATGCCCATTTCTGTAATGATTTGATTACAGTGCCTATCTAATTTTGAATTCGTACTTACGTTTTCTTGCTGCTGAATATATTACCAACTGCATATTTCTGTCCAAGCAATGGTGGCCAAATTATCCATCATGTCGAACAATGAATGCCATCATCCTCTCTCTCCTCTCCACCATCAATGTTGGTCATTGTTCAAAACCATTGTTGATTTTGTTGCTGGACCTGTACTGCTGGATGGTATCAACCAAGAGAAGTGCCATTTGAAATTGGTACAAGGTCTGTATTTTTAAAAGAAGGCTTTATGAGCGACCTCCGCATCTGAGTGTTTGTGCAGTGTGTTGAAAGGAAGAGCAGACGCGAGTGACATGACATCAGTTGTCCGACAGAAGGTATTCCGTTTGCTGCTTAGTACCAGTCACTTTCCACTCAAAATCGTCAATGTTTGAATTAGCAACTGAATTTAAATGTGAAATGTAGTGTAAGCAATTAATGTAATCAGACCGCCTGACGCTTAGTGTCAGTCAATACCCAGCATTGCCAACAACACAGCAACATTATGAGTTGCTCGTTTCTCTTATTACCATTTTGATCATGCTTGTTTGACTCAGAGGTGTGACTTTACTATTTTAGATGAAACTAATGAAATGGTCTCCTTTTGGCATAAATGTGATCACACTTGCAGTACCAGTAGTCGAAGTGCCCATTGTCTGAAGTTTGGTACATCACAATCTCTTGACTGGCATTGGGAGTGTACCCGGGTATGCTGCCCAGAACACAGCCCTTCAGGCACTTTTGATAATGCAAAAGGTTGCGCTGTGAGGGATTATTTGCATTTTCCGAATCATTTTTGGTTTGTTCGACTTGGTAACGTGCACTGGGATAAATCCAACTCCACGTTGGTGCTTAAGGTTTGGTACCCGCCAATCTGTGTTGCTGACTTTGGGAGAGTACCCGGGTAGCTGCCAGGCACACGGGTAATGCGGAACCCAAAGTTCTGGGTGTGCAGGGGTGCATAGCTAATGATACGCCTAACCATATCTGTACAGCTATCACATATTTCATTTGAAAGCATCTTGATGCTCGTTAATTATGATAATACATTTAATAATAATAATGGCGGGGTTTGATTAATGTGGAGGCTCTTCATAATAGAATTTTATTGTGTGATTTTGCCCAAATTTATTTATCGGATGATCCTCTGGTGATGCATGTGAAGACTCATGATGAAAGGAAGGAATTCCACAGCTTTTTTAAGCGTTCCAAGGTTGTTGGACAGAATCTGAAATCTGATGTTGATTTTGTTGATGGCGATGTACTGCTGGACGGTACAGCAATGCTCAGGACCAGTCACTTCTCACTCGCAATCGCCAAAATGTGATTCTTAAAGAAAATATCAATATGAAATGTCGACTATGTAATGAAATTACAGAGACTGTCCAACACCTTGTCAGTGGATGCCCCTCTTTGGCACAAACAGCATATCTTAAATGACATGATGGCATGGCTCGTTGCTTTTACTACCGTCTCCGCCATGTCTGTGGCTTTGACTCCGAGGTCCATCCATGCTACCACCCTGAAAATGTCCAGGGCGTCATGGAAAATGATGCTTTCAAACTTCTGTGGAATAGGCCCATATACAGCCTCAGAAGAATTCCTGCCAACAAACCTGATCTTGTCCTTTTTGATAAAGCCAATGAATTTATTTATATCATTGAATTTTCTGTCCCTTTGACACCAATGTGATTGGCAAGATTCAGGAAAAGCATGATAAATATGCGGACCTCGCCTTTGAAATGTCTCGCTTGCATCCCAAGTACACTGTCGTCAGGCTCCCCATTGTTCTCGGTGCCCTTGGTTTGGTACCTCCTGATCTCTTGGCGCAGATCAGGAGAGTCCCCGGGTTATCCACCGGGAGCACAGCCCTTCTGACAATCTGGGTAATGCAGAAGACTGCAGTGTTGGGGAGCCTTCATATTCTCCGCAAAGTTCTTGGTGGGTTCGACTAGGCAGTGTTTCCTGGGAGAAGTCCCATTTGCTGTCTGGGCTGCGTGTAGAGGGGCCAAGGGCTCTGAGCTGATGATGAGCCTTACCAGCCTGACTGTGCCAGGATCACCCGAACCCTGTCTGCTGCATACTATCTTTAATCTGTAAAACATAATAATGGCATTTATGTTACGCTGTCTCCACACCATGAAGGTATGCTCAAAGCGCATTAACGCATTATTACCCCGGATAACCCAAGCTGCCTGTTAGGCGCTAGATGTTACAGTCACATTTCTTATCCCACTGGGTACCCATTTTCTGCTGGGTGAACAGAGGCAACACATGTTGTGGAGCAGGACTGAAGTGCTAAAAACTCTCAGGAGTCAAGCTGCCAAACACGGTCACCGTTTCAACGTTGCTTAACTTCAACTGATTTGTTACCTGACCTGTTTGCACTAAATATAACATATGGTTGTTCTCATTTATCATGTGGTGAATGCACGGCTATGTTATCTTGTTTTCCCCGCTGAAATATGCCTTCAGTTCGACATCTGGAACAGTTTGACTCGATTACATACGTCACCTTGACATGGTCACCCAGGCATAATCACGAGTTTGTTGAGTGTGATATAGAGGATACCAAACGACCTTCCGTGTAATACCAATTTTATAAAACGAGCAAATGATTTGGTATCAAACGAGCAAAGCGAGTTTGATACTAAATCTTTCACGAGTTTAATAAAAATGGTATTTCACGGAAGCGAGTTTAGTATTCTGTTTATTACTCTCCAACATAAATTGATAGAAACTGCCTACAGTGTGATGACTCTCATATCAATGTTCCTGTATTCCTGTATGGACCAGTTGTCTAGTGACACTGGGCGGTGGGACAGCCTTGTGGACACGAAATTGTGCAGAACTATGGATTGAGAAATAACTAAATTTTACATTGTCGCATTAGACTGGGATGCAGCAACTTGGACACTGCATTATCTAATCTTTGAAGGACTGTTGTAATATGTATTTGTTTGGGGAGCGACATTGATACAGGGGAAACACTGTCAATCCCACTGTACACTACTAGTGGTACAAGAATAAATATTGTTCAAACTATACACACACTTGCATACATCTTCAATCGTGTCGCATTGTAGATATATACCCTAGAACAAAGGCTCACGCTTCAGTGGCTAATGCTAATTACCTGGCTAGGATCTCTCACCTAGCCATAGTGCAATGTTGTCTAACAAGACCTTTTTAGGAAGACTCTGGCTGAGTGAGAGTGAACTGTTTCTGAGCGTGGTGAGCCATGAACAGTGTTCACCACATGCAAAACAATTTTAATCAATAAGTGCTCACAATTTGTAGCTTCAATTATCAATCTCTTATGCTGTCTCCCACTTAGTCGGATTGTAAATATTTGTACTGTGTTTGTATTTGATTAAAATGACATCACATGATTATAAGTTATATATGTATCATTTATTTATCTGTAACTAAATTTATAACACTAATCACCTGCTTAAAATGATAAAAATGTTAAAGAAACATTATGTGACTATAAACTACATGTACTATATTATATATGCATAATTTGTTTATTTTTGTATATCTGTAACTTTATATATAACATGAATCGTATATATTTTTGTAAATTTGTAAAATGAAATAAATTGGCAAAGTGTTGAATCCCCTACTCATCCCCCTTTGTTGCACCATTAACTTTAATTAATTGCTTGACAATGAAACTGGCAAAGTGGGAGGACACCACATTCTTAAAGTACGACTTTACAAATGCCAATTTCTTGTTGATGCATAGAGGGGTGTTTCCATGTTTATTACTACACCGTTATTACTACACCGATGTACATCGAAATGCCGCTCTATTCAATAAACAGGGAGTTGTTATCACTTAAGAGGTATGTTCCGTTATGTATCCCCATACTGTTTACTGCAGTATAAGTGAGATCTGATTCAGTTTGCGAATGACCAAACGTTTGAAGATTATTTAAGTTCTACTTTAGTAAACTACATCCTAATAATTTCATTTCAGATTAAAACATCTCATTCCAAATTCGTGTAATCCTATTTCAGGTACTAAGAAATACAGTATTTTTACATTTTAGATATAAATCTATCAGTACCAGTTTGATGTGTCTGGTCATGAGTTAACTAACGTAGTGATTATACATTTATTGTCATTACATGTGTCATTAAGCGTCATTTATGCCATTATAATGTTCTCTGATCCATTTCATCGTACATCATGTATTTCATTCAATGTTTTGAATCTCACATGATGTCATGAGAAATGTTACTGTTCCAGTTCAGTTCGTTCTTCAAGTGTTCCAACCAATATAGTCATTATGGTTACAAACGGCTTGATTTTAATACCTAACAAGTTAGATGTTATATATGAGTGTATGCACGCACATTCACGCAAAACATACGTAATTTGTGAATTCTGTTCAGACGAAAAAGAAATATCTAATTTGAAACACTACATAAATTATCTTCACTCACTCTGAGAGAAGCATGGCGTTATTCGTTAATTTTTAAATAATTTTATCTGCATAAAAGAAGGGATTATAAAAGATCTGAAACAATCTTCCGTATACTACCATTTCACCAACATTGCGACATTGACCATGGAATCATGTTAATTTCAGTCTGATTTTAATGTCATAATTATGCGAGGTTCCTCATCCACACATTCATACAAATTGACAGCTGAACACAAAACAATATGCAACCAACCAAATTCAATACAATACAACTTTCACCGCCTGTGCATACCACACTGTTGACGAATCTCTCAGGTGTGTTAGAGCGATAATCACATCGCGACATGTTTAACAAACCTACAGCTCAGCAGATTTAAATAACTTACCCTTTTAAAATATAAATAGGAAAAGCAAGATTTATTGATGTCAACTTCTTTATTGTGAATAACACGACGTTTCGGAGCGTATGCTTGCTCCTTCATCAGGTAAAAATCAGGTCACAATACAGAAGTTGACATCAATCAATCTTGCTTTTGATGTGCATTCCACTTCTAAATGCCATTCAAAGATGTAACTTACTTTCACAGGCTTCTTTGAGAGGCATAGAAACTTGGGTGTATTCTCTTTTTGCCTGCACTTTACTTGGCTATAAGCGGATTAGGGTTAACAGTCCAGTGCCTTCACAATTATAGTCTGTTCAAGTAAGTGGAGTTCAGTACCCACCCACCACCAAGGTCACTAGCCGACCACACTGAACACAGTCATAATCATGAGTCAACTTAGTCATTAAAAGTAATCAACACGTCACAATTTAATTCTGGACTCACAAAAGTCCAGAAACTCTCCGCACTGTGGGCACTTCCTGACAAGAGATTTGACCAAATGAAACATGCAGTTGTTATGAATATATGCCAAGGATTAAAAAATGAAAAATATTTTTTCGAAAACTTGAAATTTAAACTCGCTCGCCCATGGGCGAACAGTGGCCCATGGGCGAGAATGTTTAATTTCGATCAGAATTCATGTTTTGGAGGTTGTAAATGAATGAGTGTATGTTTATAAGCATCATGACACAAATTTCAACTCATTTTGACTTAGTTCGACTAACCTAGAGCGATATTTAAAAATATCGCCTATGGGCGAAAAACATTTGGCCCATGGGCGAGAATATTTACTTTTACTCAATATTTATGTTTTGGAGGTTGTAAATGAATGAGTGTATGTTTATAAGCATCATGACACAAATTTCAACTCATTTGACTTAATTCAACAAACTTAGAACAATATTAAAAAATAGATAGAGGACGAGTTTCAGAACACTATCAAGATTTTAACGAATTGTTACAGGAACAAAGTGCGAACAAAGATGATAAAGGTCTCTCACGAGTACTTTTATCTATCTTACAGGCAAGTAATCAAGTTGCACGAACCAGACACTGCCGATAGACTCACCACAGACGTCCAGATACATTCAAAGCAGATTACATAATTTTATCCTTTACTGTATATTATATCTGTAGCTACTCCAACATGCCCGTATCATTCTGTATCATGCCCTGCTGGCTTGTGTCGTGTGATTGCCAGGGCTGTCAAGTATCATGACGTTTGAGAGTGTCAAGCCTGTATACTTCAGTGTACGTTATCAGCATATAAAGTAGTCCACGTGATGACAAAACAGAGACCACCCATATGTCCAAAGTGATTGTCTGTGCTCAAACTCGCCAGCCGTCCTACCTCGACTCTTTAAGCCCCATAGGTCAACGTTTATGCTTACAGTTAAAGTGTAACCCAATTTAATTTGGTTATTAGGACCCTGTATTTTTATCAGCTGCAGCTTACCTGTACTACCAAATTCATAAGCTATACTCCTACTCCTTCTACACACATAATGGCTACGATAACCTTCTCACTTCTGTCATCTCACTTCATGTCATCGGTTCCAAATTGCGCAGATCGATGCTCATGCTGTTGGTCACTGGATTATCTGGTCCAGGCTCGATTATTTACAGACCGCTGACATATATTTGGAATATTGCTGAGTGTGGCGTAAAACTAAACTCACTCATCCAACTGCTCAGATCGATGCTCATGCTGTTGATGACTGGATCGTCTGGTCCAGACTCGATTATTTACAGACCGCCGCCATGTAGCTGGAATATTGTTGAGTGCAGCCTAAAACTAAACTCACTCGCTCACTCACTCCAAACTGTGAAAATTAGGAACACCTCTAGCTACCAACAATGTCAACAAGAACATAATGGAGTCCCTGCATCAATACATCTTCAAGACTAAACGAATTGATAAATTATTCTAGACCAATATCTGTAAACAAATAATGAAATGTAACTGCAAGTTCAAGGTTCCTAAGCACGTACAATGCACATTTACCCTACCTCATGTAATAATGTCTATCTCTGATTGATTCACGTGACCTTGAACAAATGGTGGACGGGAAAAAGTCATGAAAAAAAAAACTATTATAAAACATCATGTTCTCCAGTTATTAACTTTATTTATACTATTTCACTTTCAAGTTAATTATTCCTTTAGTGTGACGCTGTAAGCAATTGGATCTCATCAAAACAGGAGAAATGAACAGATTATTATTTGTTTAGTTCTTAACATAAACAGTATTGTGAGAACTTTAACTGTATTGAAATAGGTCTTGTCAATCCTATAGACATTTGCCAATAAACACTTCCAAATAAAATAAATAGTCTACGCTGCTTCAGAACAAATAAAGGTTAATTAGGGAGCCCCAACTGGGTAATTAAGGAAAGAAATCAATACACTGTCACTTCCTGCCCAGGACGTCACACGTCACCACTAAGGAGCAAAGGGCATTGTCAAACCTTCTCACAAAGGAAAAAAAAAGCATCAAAACTGTGTTTTATTCTACGTGACACTCGGTATGTCGTCATAGTATTCATTGTTGAATAAATTCTATCGTGGGCAACCCCACACTTGCGAGGTGTACCTACCCAGGTTCGCACGTTTCGTTTTAATATTTTGTGATCAATTATTTTGTAATTCCCGTCTGCCCGTCACGGCTATTCTTCGCCCGAGGTTTTAGGGGAGTACACCCCACCCCACCCCACCCCCGTCCCCCAAACCCCTATTCAAATAGAAACATGAAGCAATTCCACATAAATAAACATGCAAAGTACACACAATATGGCAATGCTAACACTGAGACCATTCTGATTTATTTAGCAGAGTAAGATTGGCATTATTTTGGCCTCACCAGAGGACACTTTTGCACTCTACTTTTTTACCTGAGGCGTGCAGATTCTTGGTGAGTTTTAGTATTTCATTTATTTGGTTATTTTGGTGTTTTAACGGCTGGGGCCCGCTGAGTGAGTCTATTATAATAATTGTATTTTTATTGTGGTGTTTAACGAGCTGGACATGGAGTGCTGTTATCATGAATGTTATCATACATTAGCGGGATGCGTTGATAGTAATGAAAACTTATAAGAAGATATTGTACCTCAACATACAAACCTATCCCGATAGCTCTCATCGTCACTCTCATGTCAATCCATTGTGACTATTGCAGTCCTCCTGTACATCCTGTATATATAAGCAAGTTGGGTTTTTTAATTGACGATTTATTATTGCTAGACACACATTTAACCGAGATGAAGACGGGGGTCTCCAATTCCATGTATGCTTTTGCTCTCATAAGTTAGACATCCCATTTGTCAGACACGCCGATTATCAGACAACTTTGGACCAATCAGGCCTTACTGTGATTACAAACCTAGTGTTACCCACTGACGTAATAGACCTATCCCATAGACTAACGAGCTCATTCTAACTTGGACCTTCCCATAGGCTTCTCACAGTTTGTGTTCATAATGTTCACTTTGATCAAAACAGGATTATAGATTTCCCATGTAACTAACTGAGTTACTCCCAGAGGTACAGAGGTGGATACGACGGGCTTTTGGGCTTCCTCTGCTCCCCCTTATGAATAACTGACAAGAAACTTGAAACCAAGATCGAGTAAACAGTTAAAACATAAACTCAATGAAGCTGCAAGTTTGCACCTAAACAATTAAAAAAATCAAAACAACACAACTATTTAAGAAGAATAAATAACCATCACTAAACTATCGATAGTCACACATACTATCGATGCATCGATAGTTTTTCATTTCTACATCGATTAATTGCTTTCGGAATAATTGCAATTCATCGATAGTTTGATGCATCATTACAGCCCTATTAATTAGATCGCTTAATATATTCTTATGGACATAACTTTGGATCAATCCATTACCCAATAAAGGTAACAGTGCAGTGTACCTGAGTGCAACCAACCAATACCTTTGTTGATTTAACGAGTCTGGGACGTCTAACTGATCGGAGGACACCACAGAGTAAGTTGCATGCAATATTTTTAATATTGCCCTTGTGGATTTCCATTATGATTTGCACACATTATGTTTTGCACACAGTGTACATCACTATCTATGTAATTGTATTATTGTTATGGAGCGGCATTGACATGCATGTTTATGTTTGTTTGCCGGTTGTATCCCATAACCCCTACATGCCACTACCCCTACAGCCCAGTACCCCTACAATTAGTTAAAACAACACACGGCATTTACCTGTCTGGCATAATGAACTGACCCAAAGAGAGATTAGTGCATAGAGTATACAGATGAGATCAAGGGAGGGATTAAACTGTTCTTTAGTGTTTTGTGTCAAGGAAATTTGGGATTAGCTAAAAGTTGTTTTAGTTTCATGATGAAAGATAAACCTCTAGTGAGTAGAACAATTTTACAAATTGGATAATGTGTAGGTTGTTAAATGTTGAAATTGTGTTGAAAAGTTGTTTTAGTGCCATGATAAAAGATACACAGTATTATTGAGAAGTGGAGGGAAATGAGAAGGTGAGACGAGAAAGTAAATTGAGATAGTTCGGTATAGTATATAGCTGTTGACAACAAACTAACATGGCATCAACATGGCTCGTCTGCGTAATGTTGAGTTTGTTATGTCACGGAGAGGTAGCCCCCAAGTCCTATTTGACGGCTATCTTCACACTAAGAATGTCGAGAGACAGTCTTGTGTACACTGGAAGTGTGTTCAGTCAACATGCAGAGGAAGAGTCACAACTGTTGGCAATGTTGTAAGGAATACGACAGAACATAATCACCCACCAGAGGACAGACAGAAGGTCCGGTTTGTCAGCAACCTGAGGAAGAGAGCCAGGGAGGAGTCAACACAGATGCGCACCATCTACAACGACGAGCTCACCAACCTGACCAATGATGAGACACGCACGATGCCATCCTTTCCATCCATGTGCAGCGCCATGTACCGCCACCGCCAGAAGACGATTCCTGTTTTACCACAGACGAGATCAGAAGTCGTAGTGTACGTCACTATCTATGTAATTGTATTATTGTTATGGAGCGGCATTGACATGCATGTTTATGTTTGTTTGCCAATCCCGTCATGATTACTTGAAGAAAACATGTTTAAACTATACATTAAAATATCCATAGTATTAATATGTAGTCTTTACATTAGGCAGTGAGGAATTCACAATATATTCAAGATTGAGTTTGCTTTTACCTTTTTAAAAATCGTCAATATTTTTGCTACAGCCGAAAAGATTTACCTTGACTTCGTTATGTACAGGTCCGTGGTTGTGGTCTCTTGGTATTTTAGAAACTATGTCGTTAAGACAGTTGAGAGTGTTGATCTGTATGCAGTCTTTCTGCATGCATTTTCACGAGATCCATTCTCCCCTTTTCCTCTTTTTCACTATGAACATATAACCATTTACACAAAGGTATCTTCCACCACGAAATGTAGGGAAAACTTTGAAGTCTAATTGTGCATTTGCCATAACTGGCTTCAGGTCACTGAACCATGCTAATCTCTTGAAACAACAGGTGATACACTTTTTAGTTACCCCTGGGCTGGTGAACACAGTTCACCTTACCACTACGCTGAGCTCGTGAACACAGTTAACCTGAACTGACACGAATACGAGTGAGTGATTAAATTAATGATTGATGTTATGTTTAAACTGAACACATCACTTATCTCGTTGACGTATCAATCTGATAAGGTCACAACAAACTACACAGAAATAAAACTGATGCAGTTGCAGGGTGGTGGTTGTGTGAGACCTAAGAAGAACAAATATCGCCCGCTTGAAGAACGGCTAGACCGCCAGGATAGATTGTTGCAAGATGGTGTCGAGACTCCACTTGCTTACGGTGTGTCTCACCTTGTGGGACTATGAATAATGATGTATGCTTGTGATATTGTGTATAATGTGATAGTTTGTAATAAGGTATGTTTGTATCATGATGGTAGTGCTAATATTGCCTAATAGTTGTATTTCATGATACTGTTGATGAGATAGATGATGATGATAATATGTTTATTGAAATAAATGAATGAATGAAGTCACAGCGTCAATTTTATGGGCAGCCAAAATACCCTGGACCATATTACCCACGGAACAACCTGCCCTGCACGCTCATTCATGTGTGTCCTCTTATCCCAGGTATCCCCTGCTGCCTGCTGGGGGTACACCGCCGAAACGCTGCTTACATTATAGTAAAGAAGTTGTATATCCATATAACTTTCTCCGTTGTTCAAATTATCATGGTCTCAACAGATATTGCATTGTCATACGAATTCATTAGAGATTTTCAAGTTATTGTGTTGTCATCCACATGTTGATTTAGCTGGTTTCTTCCTCATTTCCAATTTCATCATTCTGAGTTTCAACTCAGTTGTGTATATCAGTGTAGCTCGCAAAAACGTTTAGTGTGTCTCCGCGTTCAGTTACGTAATTTCCGCAAAGCGCCTGCGACAATTTGCGCCGAAAATGTCGTTGTGTGCCATCCGCTGGTCTTGTGTATTGGAGTTAAACAGCCAAAGTGTATTTTGCTTTCCATATATACAATCCATTGATCACCCTTGGCTAGGTGTGAGATGTACAGGTGCTCGTGAGTGTGGGTTTTTTAAAACGACGATATTTAAGCCGAATATCGTACATTCTAAGAAAATCTCGAATTGATTGTATTATAAGGTGTCGAAATGGTGTTAAATTCTCTTTTGTGCATTAACTTATTTGTCATGCAAAATTGGTGGGTATATATGTGTGATTGAACAACCCTATTTACTGAGATAGGAATAGGAACTTTGACCTTTCTCAAGACGTGCACAGTTATGCGTATATGCTCTTGAAAACCTTGTTTGGCAAGACATGCCTTTCAATGTTGCTATTGTGAGCATGTTCATATTGTATTTCAATCTTGAACATATGCTTTAAACATATTTATATTCTCAGAGAATCTGTGTCTCCGTGTGTCTCCTTGGGTCTCTGTGTGTCTATGTGTGTCTCCCTGGGTCTCTGTGTGTCTCCGTGTGTCTCTGTGCAAACCATTGCTTGTTTTATTAATACCTCACCGGTACATATATAATATAACAGAATACACAAGAACTGGATACACAAAAACGTCAAATTAATTCCTATCATAAGTAGTAGCAAACTGTCACTGACGCCTTCGGCTAGGTGGATAAAACGGGACGCAAAAATCCCAGTATACACCGCATCACAATAGTAAACAGAAATTATCTTATCGAATGTTTAAAGACAGACAGACAGATAGACATAGTTTTTTAAAGTGCCCCATGTATGTAAACAAGATATAAAATTCATATAAAATAAACACATAATGTTTTACATACATCCAGCCCTAACAGGCTTATGAGACACTGTTATCTAGAGGGTCAAAATATACATCATAGAAAGATTTTTATAAAACCATTTAAATACATAACCTTAGGCAAAAATATCTTAAATCTCTCTTCCTGTAAATATAGCATGAAATTCAGTCATATATTTCACTAACATGGTACTGACTAGTCGATTTGAACCACTGCTTCACGGTTCACTGACTGCCGTGGATGCATATTATCAAGGTCAGTTGTTGATTATGTTTTAGTGCCTTACGAGCAATTATCTTTATATTCAAATTTTGAAGTTTTAGCAATGTCAACTATCATTGATAATTATGGTATGAATGTGCCCGTCTCGATCCCAGACCATTCCATTCTGTCTTTTACCTTAGACCTGTCGTCCCTCATGCCCGTTACCTCAGATGCTCAGAGGCAAGACCGTCCCCCCTCACCACGTGATGATAGAAAACGTTATAATCGTAGAAAGTTCCCGGATGACTTCCTTGCAGACGATGCGTCACGTGACAAGGTTCCTTCTACCATTGAACGTATAGAAGAGTGTGTGTCAGATAGCGTACACATAAATGAAGCATACTCCGAATTTGTGAATTTGATGTACAGCGAAATTGAGGATAGGTGTGGTGTGTCGAAACGTAAACCTGATAACACAAAAAGAAGTTCTTTCAGGAAACCTTATTGGAACAGTGAGCTGCAACAACAGTGGAACATTACCAGCAATTGTGAACGTGCTTGGCTCAAGTGTAAAGGCGGAGGTAACACTAGATCCAAACTGAGACGCCAGTATTGTGTAGAGAGAAAGGTATTCGACAGAATGAATAGAAAATTCAAGAGGAGACACCAATCAGAGAAACAGAACAATTTACTACAGAAATTAAATCAAACAGATACAGACTTTTGGAAGTTAATAGGAAACATTGGTATCGCAAATGAAAGAAAATGTGTTATTCCAGAGGAAGTGATTTTAGAGGACGGTACAGTTGTCTGTGATGTTAATGATGTTCTAAAGAGGTGGAACAGTGACTTTGAGAAACTGTACTCGGGAAACAACGATCAGCCGTATGACGAAGATCACATGACGCACGTGATGCACGAGCTTGAACGGCTGAGTAACGGTAACGGGGAGCAGCAGCACGAGAACGTTACGCTTAACGGCCCTATTACCCGGGAGGAGGTCACGAGAGCGGTACACCGTGCTAAGAATGGGAAAGCAGCCGGTATTGATGATTTAACAGCTGAAGCATTGAAAAATGACAGCAGTATTGACATTTTGTTTAAACTTTTTACCATCTGTTTTGATACTGGAACAGCGCCCACAAGCTCGACTCAGTCGATTATCAACCCGATTGTCAAGAGTGATACAGATCTCCGTCAACCTTTGTCATACCGTGGAATATCTCTCATTTCCGTGCCATGTAAAATATACTGTGAAATCTTAAACCAACGCATATCAAAATGGCTAGATTCAAGTAACTTGCTATCAGATGCTCAGAATGGTTTTAGGAAGGAAAGAAGCTGTTTCGACCACATATACTCTCTGTATACCATATTGAAGTCGCGGTTGGACTCTAAGTGTTGAAGTTTTACGTGTTTTATTGATTTAAAGAAAGCTTTCGACAACGTTGACAGGAACTGCCTCTGGTTGAAGCTACGGAAAGCTGGAATTGGTGGGAAGATATTTGCCTCCATACAGTCGCTGTATAGGAACACTACCAGTACTGTTAGAGTTAATAAACACCTTACTCCTTTTTTTACAGTAAACACATGTGTGAAGCAAGGTTGCATGATGTCGCCAACTCTGTTTTCTCTCTACATAAATGACCTGGCTCAAGAGATCGACGAGCTTAATGATGGTGTACCAGTTGATGATATGTTTGTGTCAATTTTACTATATGCTGATGATATTGTTTTAATCGCCCCCACAGAAGAAAAGCTTCAGAGAATGTTGAACATTGTTTCAAGTTGGTGTTACAAGTGGAGACTGTCAATAAATATCAACAAATCTAAGATTGTGCATTTCAGGAAAGATGGGATTTCTCGTTCAGTTTCAGTTTAACTGTTGTAATATGAGCCTTGACTACGTTGATACTTACAAATATCTAGGACTATGGTTCCAGGAACATTTGAATTTGAAATATGCAGTGAAGGAAATTGCCAAGAGTGCAAGTAGAGCGCTATCTCTCCTGATTACAAAGTATAAACAGTGTGGTGACATGGCTTATGACGTCTACAGAAAACTGTACGAATCTACTGTACAACCTATACTGTTATACTGTGCGCCTATCTGGGGGATGTACGGACACCGTGAAATCAGTAGTATACAGAATAGAACCCCTGTCGTTTTTTCCTTGGAGTGCCGCGTAATACATCCACTATTGCTATCCACGGTGAAATGGGCTGGGCAACTTGTCTTACAAAGCAGAGGATTGAAGCGTTCCGTTTTTATATCAAATCAGCCAAACAGATAACCAACGGATTACCAAACATACTTTTCCACTGGTCTATAAAGAAAAGAGGATCCTTTGCTTACACAGCACAGCATCTCGGGAAAAAACTGAAGTTGGACTCCATTTTAACATCTCTAGACCCTGTGAAGATGACTATTTTAACAATGAAAAGTGTTTTAATGAAACTAGATGAGGAAATATGGTTTACAGAAATGTGGAACGACAAGAACAAAGTAAATGGAAATAAGCTTCGAACGTACAGATTATTCAAGAAAGATCGACATCCTGAGTTATACCTACAAATTATCAACAGAGCTAAGAGAAGTAACCTGACCAAACTACGCTGCGGTAATCTAAAATTACGTATAGAAACAGGTCGTTATAGCAAACCCCCCACCCCTCTGTGTGAGAGAATTTGTCCTTGCTGTAATTGTGTGGAAGACGAGATACATTTTCTTTTGCACTGTTATTTTTATCAGGATCTTAGATATCATCTTATAAATGGAGATTTTAAGTATGATAACAATGTGCATTTATAAAGTATTTTAATGTCGTCAGACCCGCTAATTTTACCAACCACTGTGAATAACATGTTTAGAAGACGACTCCTATTCCTGTAAAAATGTTACTCATTTAAACTACCTCTTATATTTTACTCTAAAACAAAATATACATAGTTATTAAATTGTGTATGGTGTCCCATAAGCCTTATTGGCTGGGTGAACGATATTTTATTATATATATTGTGTATTTTATTTCATGTAATCGTTCACGTGACACCTTAATAAACTATATCTGTCTGTCTGTCTGTCTGTCTGTCTGTCTGTCTGTCTATCAAGGGTACAGCTTCATAAAGCCTCATCAGGAGATGTGCTGTGCTGTGCTGTGCTGCCACTGATACCAGTCCACGAGGTATGTATTAAAATATGTGTAATAAAGATTTGCTAAATTACAATTACTAAACACAATATGTAGATATATCATGCATGGTATTAATCAATTTTTTCTATATCTAAAGGTTGAGGAGCTGTGGCTGGACACATTACCAACAATACCCGACGACCCACGATGCCGAGACATCAGTGACTACATCACCAGCTACTGGATCGAGGGTGACCTCCATAGACCACAGTGGAACCACCATGATTCTGATGGCCCCCGCACCAACAACCATTTAGAAGGGTGGCACTCTCGTCTCAAGAGATTGGTGGGGAAGGCGCACCCCAATATCTTTGAAATGATCAAGTTTCTTGCAAAGGAGCAGACTCACACTGAAGTCCGCCTGTTACAGTTCGGCGGTGGACAAAAACGTCCCTTGAAGAAAAAAAAAGTACAGGGATTTGGAACGTCGCCTGGACGTCCTAAGACATAATCTTAGGAATGGCCTCATAAACACAAGAGATTTTGCAGATGCTGCATCTCACCTGCTTTGGAATCAGAAATAAAATGGACGAAATATAATACTTTTCTCCTGTTGTCTGTGCTTTCAACCGCATAATCCGGATTATCACCTTGTGTAAACACTTGTCTTTTTTAATCCCCTGATAATGTCAAATGGACAGGACGTCGACCTTTTTTCTTACCTGAACCGTGACATTTCACCCAAAGGTCGACGTCCTGTGCAGACACCGTTTTAAGCGGTTTGTCTTTTGGGAGGTCTATCTTATGGGAAGATACCGGTTTTTTCCATGGGGCGGGATATAAATGATTTATTCTGCCTGATGATTTGTACAACACCACCCAAGCAGTGTACAACCGTGCACCCGGCATACATTGTAATTTCTTCGGTTGTAGAAAAAAAGTCATAGGAAAAAAAGTCATGGAAAAAAGTCATAGATTGGGTAGGAATAAAGTCATACAGCGTCACACTGAAGGAATAATTAACTTGAAAGTGAAATAGTATAAATAAAGTTAATAACTGGAGAACATGATGTTTTATAATAGTTTTTTTTTTTCATGACTTTTTTCCGTCCACCATTTGTTCAAGGTCACGTGAATCAATCAGAGATAGACATTATTACATGAGGTAGGGTAAATGTGCATTGTACGTGCTTAGGAACCTTGAACTTGCAGTTACATTTCATTATTTGTTTACAGATATTGGTCTAGAATAATTTATCAATTCGTTTAGTCTTGAAGATGTATTGATGCAGGGACTCCATTATGTTCTTGTTGACATTGTTGGTAGCTAGAGGTGTTCCTAATTTTCACAGTTTGGAGTGAGTGAGCGAGTGAGTTTAGTTTTAGGCTGCACTCAACAATATTCCAGCTACATGGCGGCGGTCTGTAAATAATCGAGTCTGGACCAGACGATCCAGTCATCAACAGCATGAGCATCGATCTGAGCAGTTGGATGAGTGAGTTTAGTTTTACGCCACACTCAGCAATATTCCAAATATATGTCAGCGGTCTGTAAATAATCGAGCCTGGACCAGACAATCCAGTGATCAACAGCATGAGCATCGACCAGCGCAATTTGGAACCGATGACATGTGTCAACCAAGCCAGCGAGCCTGACCACCCGATCCCGTTAGTCGCCTCTTACGACAAGCATGGGTTACTGAAGGCCAATTCTAACCCGGACCTTCACGGGTTTCACAGTTTTGTCTTCTTGAGAGCGTACGTAAGTCTCAAAACATTTGAAGTAAATTTAGATATACCAGGTTTATAATAGTAGGATACTTGTGTTTTTAAGTGATGGCTAAATTTGTGCACAATCGCCAACGTATGAAGGGACCATGTAAGTCCTTCTAGGGTGGGTGGGGTGAAGGGGTGGTATGGGAGCATTGAGGGGGGCAAGGCAGGCTGAGCGAGGTTGAGAGGTGGGCGCGGACGTCGGAGAGGACAGTCACGCACATATGGTGAATTTGGAGTGACTACATACCTATCCGTGAAACAAAATTAAGTAATGAAACAATAGGCGAGAGCTTTCAATACAACTGATAGCTCATGACAGGTAATTAATTAATGACAGATGGTCGGATTGGGGTGTGCTGATAGTTATAGCCCGGGAAAGCCACTTTTAAGAAAACAAGAGTTGAATATGGTGTGGCTCAACCGGAAATGGGTATGGTTGAGTGATCGTGTGAATGTGGGTCTCCCGGAAATGCGCTATTAGCTAATCCATGTTACCGTAAATAATGCAGATTTTTTAATATCGCTCTAAATTAGCCAAATTAAGTCAAAATGAATTGAATTTATGGCTAGATTATCTAACATTGCTAATAGCTGAGGGGATGGCGTAAATCCATCTAGGGTCCATGCAGGAAGCAAATGTACTATAAGTCTCCATGGTCCCTAACATGGTGATCTACCTTCAGTTGTTGGCAATATATAGCCTGTTTTTTACCTTGTATTGTCCTATAGTTAGACTGTTTTAGATTTGATTGCTAGTTTTAAATTCGAATCTGTGATAATCTAGTTATTTTACTGTCCTTCGTTGACAGGTTTTTATAGTTTACCATTATTTACTTTGCATAAACGTAATTGTTCTCGTCACGATATGACTGAAATATTGCCGATGTGACGTTGAATATTAACTCACTCACTCACTCACTCAAAATGAATTGAAATTTGTGTCATGATGTTTATAAACATACGCTCATTCATTTACAACCTTCAAAACATGGAAAAACATGTATTTTGAGTAAAAGTCAATATTCTCGCCAATGGGCCAAAATGTTTTTCGCCCATGGGCGAGATTTTTTAATATCGCCCTATGTTAGTCGAATTAAGTCAAAATGAGTTGAATTTGTTTCATGATACCCATAAGTATACACTCATTCATTTACAACCTCCAAAACATGGAAAAAACATGTATTTTGAGTAAAAGTAAATATTCTCGCCCATGGGCCAACATAATTCGCCCATGGGCGAGATTTTTAAATATCGCTCTAAGTTAGTCGAATTAAGTCAAAATGAGTTGAAATTTGTGTCATGATGCTTATAAACATACACTCGTTCATTTACTACCTCCAAAACATGGAAAAAACATGTATTTTGAGTAAAAGTAAATATTCTCGCCCATGGGCCAACATAATTCGCCCATGGGCGAGATTTTTAAATATCGCTCTAAGTTAGTCGAATTAAGTCAAAATGAGTTGAAATTTGTGTCATGATGCTTATAAACATACACTCGTTCATTTACTACCTCCAAAACATGAATTCTGGGCCACTGTACGCCTTGTTAATTGGTGAATCTTAACTGCCTTGAATCACTCATCAATTAACAGGGGATTACTAGGTCTTTGGGCGTGCAAACTAGAATCATTTACCATCGACCCCCAGTTATCTCCCCTTGTGAATGTGAATTTTTGGGAAATCTCATATTTCCAAAATTGGAAATGTCTTGGAAACATCCTCTTTCAAAAATTGGAAATGTCTTGGAAACATCATCTTTCCAAGACATTTCCAAGCTTGTAAATGTGGACTTTTTTTCAAATGTAAGCAACGATCAGCCGAAAACAAGTTTTACATGATTGCCCAACGAGTTACCTGTCTAGGGAACCAGAAACCTGATCACGTCGACCCTACCTACTTATTACCTAGTTTGGTCATTAGATCTACTCATGTCACAACAACGTACACCGTGTATCAGCTGATAAGACCGTTTATTTGATACTGTACAGTAGCACACTGGACGTTTGAAATGGTTGGAATGCTGCTCAGTGGAACTGCCGACACCATACCCAGATACAAGGAAAAGAGTCAACTAGAATTCAGAAAGAATGATGAACTGAGTAGTCTCTCCTCCCCACGAATCATCAACACCCACTTCAAACTTTCTCGTGCACAAACGCAGTTGAGAGAAACGAAATGCAAGATAATCTACAATCTAAGAGACCCAAAGGATGTTGCAGTCTCACTGTACTGTTTATATATGGATGCAGGGTTAAATGGCTACCAGGGCACATTCAAGGATTTTCTAGAACTTTTCCACAATAGGAAAGGTACATGCATCTTAATACATTTTCAATGGAATGACCAATTCATATTTTAACATATAATTGTTTATGGACTTCAGGCTTAGTTTCAATTAGATCATCCATCTAGGATTGAAAGTTTGTTTCTTCATAATTCGCAAGTTCGTATTTGTATTATTTCTTCCATGTTGTCCTATTTAATATACATGTTCAAGGGACAGCGCGACAAGAGCTGCAAGGCTATGTTTTACGGCAACCTATTAGGGCCACGCTACGCTATTATTCAGCATCTTATATGTTGCAAGTTCAACTTGCTATCTTGAAAATTCAACTTAGTATTTTGAAAATTCAACTTAGTATTTTGAAAATTCAACTTGCTATCTTGAAACTTCAACATCCTTTCTTGAAAATTCAACTTAGTATCTTGACAATTCAACTTAGTATGATGAAAATTCTAGAAAATTAGTACATAAATGAAATGTCCAAATTCTCTGTACCCGAACTGTAGCCGATGACAGTGAAGCAAAGCAGAAACAATATCATCTCTATGTATTTTTGTAGTAGCGTTAGGATGGGGTTACTTCTGTCTGGCAAGAATTATAGGATTATTATAGGATGTTTATATAGCGCAACTTCACGGGAGAAAAAAACATTCTGATATCATGGAAGTGGCTTTGTTCATTTTGCAACAGTGTAACACATCGGGTAATTGTAATGGTTACAGGTGGATGCATCGTAAATGTCAGTCTAATGGACTCATAGTTTGAAAGGAAACCATTTTGATATGATACCTTGCACGCCGCAGTTATAGGCTCGAGATATTCGGGCAGCGCGCAAGGCGGCGTTTCTTGCGATTTTTATTCTTTCTGGGTCAGTTAGGTTCATAAGTATCAAAATGGTTTCCTTTGAAACTATGAGTCCGTTCTCCTGACATTGACGATGCATCCACCTGTAACCATTACAATTAGCTACTTCCATGATATCAGAATGGTCTTTTCTCATGCGATGTTTGCATCTGGACAAAACCCTTTTCAGTGTCCTTATACTTATAATCATGCCATGGTACTGTACAAGAAAGCATAGAATCTCTGCGTTAGATAACCTGAAGGAAACATACGAAAAATACATAGAGATGACATTGTCTCTGGTTTGCTCCATTGTCATCGGCAACAGTTCGTGTACAGAGAATTTGGAAATGCGCATAATGAACGAAGAGCATTTCATTTAAGTACTGACTTTCTTGAATTTTCAACACGGAATGTTGAAACTTCAATATACTAAGTTGAATTTTCAAGAAAGGATGTTGAACTTTCAAGATAAGATGTTGAATTTTCAAGATACCTACTTGAATATTCAACAAAGTTAAGTTGAATTTTTAAGATAGTAAGTTGAATATTCAAGATAGGATGTTGAATTTTCAAGATGCTAAGTTGAATTTTCAAGATAGGATGTTGAATTTTCAAGATAGCAAGTTGAATTTTCAAGATAGCAAGTTATAGTTTCAAGATACAAAATGCTGAATAATAGTGTAGCGTGGCCCTAATAGGCTTCCGTAATGTTTAATCACGAATGGGCATGCTACTTTTAAAAAATCAGCCTTTTTGGGGCTACTAATAAATACCTTGCGCCTAAGATAGAACTTCTAAAATATGTTATGGCGGAGTGAGGAGATCACTCAATGATGCGGCATGAATCAATGAGATGGGTGACTGAATAATGTTAGCAACCACAGAGCGTGTTGGGGAATAAATATTTTTCGGGGTGACACATATGACACTGTAGACCATGATATTTCAATCCATCGTCTCAAACTGGACATTGGTGGTAAAATGCTAGAGTGGTGTGTCATTGTTCAAGGAAAGTTGTTCTTACTTTGTATACTTAAATAACAAAACCCAATTTCTGCTTGGGTTGGCAAAATCAAAACAAGGTAATTTGACCAAGAAGTTTAACTTATGCTTTCGGTACATCGATGATTTAATATACTTCATTAACCATCAAATAGCAATTGCCTTCCACTAATTTACCAACGTCAGCTTGAAATTAAGGAGACAAGTGAGACCGCCTCAACTGTTTCATATTTAGGTCTATGCGTAACGATTCAGAGTGACAGAAAAACTCCCCACAAGGCTTTATAACAAAAGGGCTGATTTCAACATTCTAATAGTCAACTTCCCTTTCATGTCGAGCAGTATTCCAACAGCTCCAGCTTCATTATGTTGACTTATATCATACGCTCACGAATCATACTTCCTTTCAAAAGTTTAGACTCACTAGTATAAATAAAGCCACCTACTTCAGGCAACTGTTGTAAACTAAATAAATTTTGCAAAAGATTCCATACTGTTTAAAGGTACTGTTTACGCATGCACTGATGTATTGCAATACATATTCATAACATTGAAAAAATCATTGTCATGCGTTCAATAAATGATAGAAATCAGTGAAAATTGGCGAATTTTTAACAAAACTTTACACCAAAACGCAGTTATTCACATGCACGATATTTGCACATGCTTTCAACAATTTGATGCATGATCCTCGTGCAGTTCATCTGCATAAGGTTTGCAGTTGGTTCCCCCATTAGTGGAGTAATTCTTCTGTGTAACCATAGATATGTAAATAGCATTTAGTGAACATTTTAAGTGAGTCTAAACTTTTGTATATTTAGTATATGTAGTATATTTCAGGTGAACAAATTACTAGACTTCGCATATGTCTGTGACGGGGCCACAGTTTGGGCAGGATACGCTCAGCTTTCCGCGAACACCTGGTATCATCACTATTTCAAAGTGGTTCATAAACACATGCTCTGTCATCGTATCGCATGGTGACAATCACTGGATTGCCTGGTTCAGACCAGATTTGTTTACAAACAACATCATACAGCTTTAATGGTGCTGAAACATTATAATATCTGCTCATGATATAGTCACAATTGTACAATACAATATTTCTTATGAATGTGGAAAGGTTTTTTTCATTTCTATTGACTTAATGTCATTGTTCAAGAAAATGTGTTCATACTTTGCAGACATAGTTGACTTAGATAACAAAACCGTGTGTTGTCATTATCATGAACAATGTACAAAAATACATTGACATTCACCCACTCCCTACCCTTTTGAATTCGGTTGTAGAAGTATCCACGAACCTCTGTTAAAAGGTAAGGTCACT
Source organism: Haliotis rubra (assembly GCF_003918875.1). Taxonomy (NCBI): domain Eukaryota; kingdom Metazoa; phylum Mollusca; class Gastropoda; order Lepetellida; family Haliotidae; genus Haliotis; species Haliotis rubra. The sequence goes on from NW_025767104.1 coordinate 273,827, forward strand.
GTACTTGTTTGATACATGTTTACATGTCTGTAAATTATGAACAATTACTGCTTTATTTATCATGTTATACAGGTTTAAAGTGGTTCATTGATATTCGATTTGATTAGAAGCTAATTGAATATCTTAATAATAACTACCAAAGTTGACTTCTGTTCAAACATCGCTCTGATCAGAAACTCGTACTATCATTAGCATCAATTCAAAACATCGAATTGAATTCATTTGGGTGTAAGGGTAAAACAAATGATGTAGATGTTATGAATGGTTCAATAAAAACCCGTGGACACCACGTTTTCATGGTTTTTAATTTTAATTTCTTTAAAATTGGAATTTGTAACGTTGAATACATGGACACTAATGATATAATAACTTTGCTGACGACAACAAATTGTATGACAAAGGGTATGCGCAGTTACAGTGTACATACCATACTTCTCTATATGTAAAATCTGTCTGTATATATATGTCATTTAACTATCCATTCAATTGTTTACAATTATTCCTCAAATATACATTCTTGCGTTATGAACTTGCAGACTGACTACTTCTGTCGTCCGTATTCTTCACGATAGAATCTTGAGTTGGCCATTTGTTCTTCGTACACACGGAAGTAGTCCTCCAGCAATTCGTCAGTGAACCAGTTCTTCCAATCGCCACTCACGCCTAAAATAAGAAGCAAGAGTTTGAATCACATAACGAGTTAATAATGTGATTCTGTTTTGAGGTTCGAATGCATGCCAGAAACCTATGATTTTGATTTCGGACTATATTTTCTTAGGTTTCTCATCTCGTGAGCAGTCTTCATTCACAACAGCAGATCTCACATGTGGAGTTCCGCAGGGATCTGTTCTGGGGCCCATCCTCTTCCTCCTTTACATGACATCCTTGACCGACATATCCGACAAGTATGACACTCCTCACCATTCGTTTGCAGACGATACTCAGCTGGTAGACTCTTTTGCTCTGAATCAGATTCAACATTCCCCAGAGAAGACAGCTATCTGCACAAAGTCCATCAAATCCTGGATGTCATCTATGATGCTCAAAATGAACGATGATAAGACAGAAGCTATGCTTGTCGGCAATAAACATCGTCTGAACAAAATCACGACTGAGAAAATCACAATAGCTGATGCAGAAATTACTCTAGGTCCATCCGTGAAAGATCTTGGAGTGTTCACAGACCAGGACCTATCACTTGATGCTCAGATCAACCATCTTTCAAGAATCTGCTTCTTCCACCTGAGAGCTATCAGTAACATTCGTCATAATTTAACAACAGATGCAGCCCATACTCTCGTCAGGTCTCTCGTTCTATCTAGACTGGACTATTCAAACAGCATTCTGTTTGGACTCAGCTCTGCACACTTGACAAAACTCCAGAAAATCCAAAACGTTGCAGCCCGCATTGTATCCCTAACATCTAAAAGATCTCACATAACCCCTGTCCTAAAGTCTCTTCACTGGTTGCCCATCCAAGCCAGAATCGAATTCAAGATCTTGACCATTGTGTTCCAATGTCTACATGACCTAGCGCCTCAGTACCTCTCTGAACTCATCTCAGTGTACACACCACCACGACAGCTGAGATCACACCAACAGTTCCTCCTAACAACACCCCCTGTCAATCTCAAGAACTATGGTCACAGATCATTCAGCTATGCTGCTCCTTCACTGTGGAACAGTCTTCCCATAACCATCAAAACAGCAAAATCTCTTGACTTATTCAAATCTTCATTGAAGACCCATCTTTTCAGGAAATATTACGAATGACTTGTACAATTGCTGCAGTTTTTTTTAGCTGTACACACGAGGCGCCATGAGCATACACTAGTGTGTGGAAACGGCGCCATACAAGTGGACATTATTATTATTATTATTATCGTGATATTTAGGAAAGTGTTAAAATGTCTGAGACCTGCATCACCTCGGGCATCTATCCCACATGCAGCTGCTATTCCGAGGTCATCAAAGCGACATTATACCAACTCACTAAGTCACTCTCCTGTGGGATGGCGTCGTATTTGGTGCGTTTATAAAGAGTTAAAATGCATAGTTACATTTCATTCAGTCAAACTGTTCGTTACCTTTACGGAAAATAGAGTTTTCTCCACTGAACTTTAAAGTGTATGCACTCTTGTCAACCACCATTTTCGAAAACTGACATTTTCTGCAACAGCTTCAAACAGATCAACAATTCCTTCGGGACGCCAAGAAAGTTTGCCAACTTTTCAACTCCCATCAGCTTATTCTATGAAAAGAATATATAAACTAGTCATTGTATACTTGTTATCTTTTCGAGTAATCACACCCTTGGATATGATTGATTGAATTTCCCTTTTAAGGATGAATCCTAAAACAGCGTTACACCCCAAAAGCAAATATTTACGATGAACGTTAAGAGTATTATATCTGTTGTAATTAACTGAACAAAACGTGATTTACTGTGATTGCTATTGTTCAGACCCGATTTGTTTACAAACAACAGCATACAGCTCTAACACTGCTGAAACAAATATCTCCTCATGATATAGTCACAATTGTAAATCGACTTTGTATTTAGCAGAGATTTCTTATGAATGTGGAAAGGGTTTTGTCGCTTCTAATCAATAACAGGCTGGTCATGGTTACCTTAAGCATCTCCTCATATACTACTGTGAGAACAGGGATGTCTGGATGTTGCTGAAGATACTTTTCAGCACTCTTCATGTGATCAAAGTACCCATTAACGTCAACTGCAAAAAATCAGTGCTATTACGAATATTCGTCCTCCTTTGGTGGTCACATGTCTCATAATAACGGACTATACGGCTGAAAGGGGTAATAATTAATTTGCTAAATATAAATTTAATTTCTGATATGAATCGCAACGCATGTTTCAAACAGCGGTTTTGTTTCTTCAGCAATAATTCATGTTCATGATCACGGTCTGAAAATAATCCAAAATGAACTAGACAGTCTATTGATTGTCATTAGATCCATCTTTACTGGTAGGCTAGTGTATTGAATTCGTCACATGCAACATCGACAGTTCATCTGAGATTATTTGTCGTGTGTTGGTTTACATATTTGTTTTGTATGATTCATCTGCCATAAACAACGACTTGTAGCATCAAGAAACTATATTTTTCCACTGGAATTAATCACAGTAGAAAGGTACATTGGGAAAATATATTGCTATATAATCTTCTAATAACTTAACTTCACCTTCACGTATCGGACCGATTCATAGAAAACGCAAACACGGTGGCTGTGGGATAGCCAAGAGGTTAAAGCGTTCACTCGTCACGCTGAAGGCCCGGGTTCCATACCCATCTATGGGTAAAACATGTGGGGACCTTTCTTGGTGTCAAATTGCTGAAATATTGCAAAAAGAAGCCAACCAAAACTACTATACCGGTCTGCCACTTTGTCAACCACGTAATGTACCCAGTGAAAGAAAGAAGTAAAGCATCGGAACGCATTAAACACACTCTACCCTTCCCTTCAAGGAAGGGGTAAAGATAATCCTTGAAGTCTCCAGTGTAGTTGGTCACAACAGACCCACTACGACTCAGGTTATACGAGGACACGGCAACATCCCTGGTGTCTCTGAGGGTATACACAATCTTGCATTTCTTCTCTTTAAGATCATCGGGAGCATGGAGCAAATTGAAATGAGTATTTAATATGCGTGGAGACGGTAGTGCGTCCAGCGCTGCAGCTTCCACAATCTCTAATTGGTTCATCCCTTTCCAGAGAGCGGCGGTTTCAGATTTCCCCCTCAGGAGCATGCTCATGATTTCATACGTCCAGTGTGTGCCTGTTGAATATATAGTTTTCTTCAAGGATACTGTATCTCAGGTGTTTGTGAAAATCTGTAGTGTTACTAATGAATTTTACAAGGAGTCAAATATTTGTTTTGTTTGTCGTTTAAAGCCGGTGGTATGTAAATAGTCGAGTCTGGTCCAGCCAATTCAGTGATCAACAGCATGAGCATCGATCGCAGTTCAGATACGATGACACGTGTCAAGCGAACCTGACCACCGTGTCAGTCGGGTTAGTCGCCTCGTATGACAATCATGGGTTGCTGAACACCAATTTTAACCCGGATTTTCACGGGTAAGCAGTCAAATAGGTGAGGCCACGGGTAACCAGACAAGTTACTGTGTGTTGCAGTATACTAGTAGTCATGTAATAATCACGTAATTATTAGCATGATTCAATAATCTGAAGTTAGTTTCATATTATACACAGTTGGAAATTATAATTATAGCTTTTTCTTAGTTAGTTAGCAATTTTGTTGGATTTGGAGTTACATCTATGATGTTAAGATAAAGAATTTTATTATCCATATATTATCTTCTCCCCAATACTCTAACTTCGTAATGAATCTCAATGCAGTTAAATGTGTTAGGGGCCATCATTCTTCAGGATTACAGAAAACCACAAAAGTCATAATGTAGCGGATCCAACATTACTTATACCACTGTGTGTTTGTTAATTACCTGTCCTCAAATATCCAGCAAAGTAGACGTCATCCGAACGGAGTTTAAATCCTTTGATTTGCTTAAGGTGAGCCACGCTGTAGAAGATGTTATAATAGACGCCATCATAGCGTTGTAAAGTGTACGCCTTCCCTCCTCTGTCCTTGACAATAACCAGGTCCTGTCCAGATTTGGGTAGTTCAATCTCATGGCCACAGATCTGTGTTAAGACACAGTTTTACTAAGAGATACTAGCAAACTGATACTATTTACCATTACTAGATACTATTTACTAGCGAACTGCACTTAAAACGAACTCAAAGGGACCACAAGGTTTAGACACCGATAGATATCTAGCTATATATCTATCACTCTCTTTCTCTCTCAGCCCCCTCTCTGTATACATATATACCGGATATCCTCCGAAGTTCAGGCACCCTGGCTGCTGTGCTCTCACCCGTGGCAGTACGATCACGCAAATGTAGTACCCGGATGTACCGATGTTGGGCTAGTGGTGACTCGAGGTCAACCTGTACGGGGACGGTAATCTGTTATGCCTGTTGTAAGAAGTTGTAAGCTGTTATATCGTGCTCAGAGTAACATTCAGACACCTGGCAACAGAAGATTGGTAATCTCCAGAGTGCATTCTTTCAATGGCGATGTTCCAAATCGCAGCGTCAAGACGTGGCGTAGTGATTTGACCTTGAAACTCCTTCAAAACGAATGCTAATTTCTGAAAGTAATCTGGATTTTTATAGCCAGACAGTGCATGATTTTTGCTGCACAATTTCAACTGGAAGGTGATTTCTGTTGCGTTGTGGTGATGCCTTTTTAATCCTTGTAAGAAATCTAATCAAAATCGACCTCTTCAGGTACTAAAGTTGATTTTTTTACTTGCGCAATTGTGTAAAATCATGTTATCAACACTTTTGTCACATATTTCGACCATTGTTTGAACACAATAGCTAATTAATAGATTTTAAAAAATACAAAACGACTATGCGTTTGTTTTTTAGGTATTGCGCAACATACATATGTTGAACCGTAAGTGAATCGACAGGACATCTCTAGATTTAGCACCAACATGATGAAACATTTACAGCATGTGATATTTACTAAAGCCTTGGGATCCTTCAATGCATTTAATTCATTCATAACATATATCCCCCGAATGAAGAATTACATATTTTTAATATTTCCTGAATTATAAAATTATTCAAAATTCCTGAACTACACATTCCAAAAAATAATAATTTAATGAAACTCACCGTTATACCTTGAGACATGGAGTCAGATAAGGACATAAAAAGGCTCCTTTAAATACGCGGTTTAACCAGTTTACAAATGTAACGTAAAAAATCCTAAGTTAAAAATGCCTAAACGGCAATCAGGTCTGTATAAGATGCTTGTTGAAACAGCAAGAGCCAGCTGATCTGATCTGTGTAGCTGTGCCTGGTTGTATAATGCGTATTAGGACTTCCGTGGAACATAAATACAACTTTTTGAGCCTTAAAACATATTGATTTCAATAACAACAATGGCGTTTGTGATAATTGACATAAAATATATTAAAATTATTTCTATACTGTAACAATGACTAAAGGGTGGAAAACATTGTATGCTGCTTATTATTAATCAATGCATTTACTTGATATGAAAATATAATGGCATAAGTATTTGAGTTCATATAGAAATTTTGAACAGTTTTATTAAAAAGTTATTCTACCATGACTACGTGAAATACCCGAATTGAATTGGACAATCAATCAATTAGACACTATTAAATTTTGATTGAAAATGCGTCTGATGTCATGACCGCTTCACTGCGCACTTATACAACACTGCAACACTACTTCAGCTTGACCACGAACATGGCTAATATCAACACAAGAGACGTGATGGAAATGCTAATAAAACATTATTATTTTCCCCCACAGTTATTAGGTAGCCTCGCTATCATATCACCTTCTATTATAAGAATATTTAAACTCAATCACAATGTACAACGCCATCCAGAAACAAACGATATCTAACTTATAATTCAGAAAGCCTTTCAAAAATACATCCCTATTTATACAACATTTACAGCAAAACGTATTTAACATTTGCCCACCTGGTAAAGGATATATTTCTTTCCGTTTAGAATTGTTTACACAATATTAGACATCTAGTAAGTTTGAAACGCTTCCTTTGCGTCCCACTTTAGCTATTACATTGAATAAACAGTTTGTTTTCTTTGGACATAATATATTTTATGTTGTAATGTTTAAAAAGTACGAACGGCACTTTCCACACCCTTTACAGACGAGTTCAATTCGCCCATGCCGGATTACGCAGTTTCTTCCGCCGAACGACGAAGTTCGATTTTAAATCGGTTATGGTAGAATGGAAATTAACATACTGTGTTTAGAAATTACGTTAGACCGACCTGATAGTCTCTAAATATCATTGAAAACCAAACACGTGGTATATGCAATCTGCGTTAAAAATAATGGATGCGGTCGTTTCTGTCCTTGTTTTCACATACAGAACGTAAAAGGATTTACTGTCTAATAAGTTACATGACTGCACATACATGCTTACAGACATGCCTGCCTGAATACCTACCTACCTACCTACCTACCTATCTACGTACCTACGTACATACATACCTACCTACCTACATACATACACACACAGACACACACACTAACACATACATAACATAACATAACATAACATAACATAACATAACATAACATAACATAACATAACATAACATAACATAACATAACATAACATAACATAACATAACATAACATTACATTACATTACATTAATAATACATACATACATACATACATACATACATACATACATACATACATACATACATACATACATACATACATACATACATACATACATACATACATACAGAGACGAATTTGCAAGATGAAAGGTTTTGGTTAGCATCAACCAGTCAAATGTGAGAATCGCCCCTCAGCCCCACCTCCTGTTATGTTCAGTTTAAAGGGTTAATGGTGTCTTTGTTTTCATTAGTGTTTTAACAAACTCTTCAACCCGTTCCTTGATACATCATGTAAATGGGTCGATGTGTGTGTATGTATATTGTTGTAATGATAATGTATTATTGTGTGTGTGTGTGTGTGTGTGTGTGTGTGTGTGTGTGTGTGTGTGTGTGTGTGTGTGTGTGTGTGTGTGTGTGTGTGTGTGTGTGTGTGTGTGTGTGTTGTTGATGTTGAGACTCGGTTCCCTTTCTGAAGCTATAAACAACCAATTCCCCTTTAGACAGTGACTCTCTTTGGGGTTACTCTTTTATGAAGAGATATGAGTGAGTGAGTGAGTTAAGATTTAAAAGTCATCGTCAATATTTCAGCCATATCATGTCTGTGGTTATGGGAAAAGTGCAGTTAGCCAATACTGTCTTTGGTCGGACATTGCCCGACGTGTTCAACGTCTAGGCAATCCCTCATTTTTGAGCACCGGTGACATACAATATGTATTCCTGTAACAAGCGTATTAAACGCGTGCAAAGTAAACCAAATTCAAGACAATTGTCTATCAAGTTGTGGCGTTGGAGCAAAATTAGACGTATTCCATACCGCCGGGGCCGGATGCTGTTCCCCCTCAGTCGGTTCCGTACAATCCTGGAACTGAATGGACGTAAACCAGGAATGTTCCGAGCAGTCAAACTGGCAGTCTGGAATCAAATCCTTGGATGGGCCAGCTAGTCTTGATGACGCGACGTCACGAGTTGACGACCGGTCCGAGGTAAATCTCTCGTGTTCTCATTATGTTGAAAACGTCTCCATGGATATGAAATCGAGGTTTGATTGACACCATAATGTCGATCCACTTCATTTTGGGCCATTTCAGTCTCCAGCATACCCTGGGCGCGGAGACACTGAGTTTCTGTAAGCCATGGCATGACGTACGTGTAGTTTAGGTTGATATAAACGTGTTTTCCACAACATTCAGAGACATAGAATAATGAACCGTTTCTGAGGTATCAGGTTGTGAACTTCAGGTGTCAAAAAGTAGGCAAAAAGTGAAGTAAGGTCATTGTGTATAACGTGCATGTGACATCAAATACGTGACATCAAATTTCATGCAAAGTGACTTGATACATATTTATTGTTATAACTTATATTTGTTTAACAGATTAAGGATAGTATGCAGCAGAGAGGGTTCGGGTGATCCTGGCACAATCAGGCTGGTAAGGCTCATCATCAGCTCAGGGCCCTCGCCCCCTCTACACGCAGCCCAGACAGCGAATGGGACTTCTCCCAGGAAACACTGCCTAGTCGAACCCAAGAACTTTCCGGAGAATATGAAGGCTCCCCAATACTACAGCCTTCTGCATTACCCAGAGTGTGAGAAGGGCTGTGCTCCCGGTGGAGAACCCGAGGACTCTCCTGATCTCTTGGCACAGATACCAAACCAAACCAAACCAAACCAAACCAAGGGCACCGATAACATTGTTATAACTATTATTTTATGCAATTTTTATTTTATGCAGTTACTATTAGTTGTATATGTTCCCTCTTTTTGTGGTTTGTGATTGTTCATTAATGTCATTTTCGTATGTTGCTCAAATGAATAGAAAGGAGAAAACTCTTTCCACAAGAAATCTCATTTAAAAGCAGAGTCGATTGTACAATTCTGATTATATCAGCTTTATGTATTCGTTTGACGCCGGACCAGACCAGACTATCCAGTGAAATATGGGCATTGGTGTCGAAAACTGAGTACTAAACCAATAATGTCATGGAACCTGACTTCCACGCAGCCCCCAACCCACTGAGCACCCATGTTACACAGTCTTAACTAGATTATCATGTGATATATGGGATGGTTGTCGAAAACTAAGTGCTTAGCCAATAATGTCATTGGACTCGACTTCCCGGCAACCCCTACCCCACTGAGCACCCGTGTCACACACTTTGTGTGTTGGCGATGATGTGCCTTATTCTCGGAGTGTGCGTTCGAATCCTGGATGGAACTCAACCAACAAATGTACTAGAATTCGTACTTTAATGACATAGTGATACTGAGTGTATTGATATAACAGATGGTATTGACCACTTTCTAAACGACAGGCGTTCTCAACGCATTCAAAGTGAATAAACTGCAAGGTAGTTGTGTATTTTGTATTATGTATATTAGGGAAGCCTCATACATTAGAAGATAAACGGTAACGCCGTTACTACACTCCCCATCAAAAGTTTAGACTCACTAGTGTAAATGTAGCCATTTACTTAAGTCAACTGTTCTAAAACAAATTTTGCAAAACTTTCCATATTGTTTAAAGGTACTGTTTACACATGAACTGATGTATTGTAAAACACATTTGTAACGTTGAAAAGATTCTTGTCATGAGTTCAATAAGTGATACAAATCAGTGAAAATTGACGAATTCGTAACAAAACTTTACACCAAAACGCAGCTGTTCACATGCACGATATTTGCACATGCTTACAGCAATTAAATGCATGATCCTCGTGCAATTCATCTGCATAAGGTTTACAGTTGGTTCCCACAAGTTAGTGGAGACATTCATCATCGATGTAACCATACATATATACATAACATATAGTGAGTGCTTTAAGTGAGTCTAAACCTTTGATGGGTAGTATATGTTACGACTTCGACCTTTCACCATATTGTCGTTATACTGTAGACAAGACAGGACTGTGTGGATAATACGTGTACCACAGTGCAAACATGGCTGACGCTAAGAGAGAAGAGGGGACATTCACTTGAGTAAATTGAAGAAAGCTATGTTTCTTATTACAATGTTACAGAAAAAGGTACTACTTACTATTCCAATGGATATGTAATTTCTTGCGATTTCTTGTAGATTTCACCCTATTTTTGGTGATTTTCTTATGTCCCAGTGCACTTTCAAAGTTATGAAGAAGCCATCAAGGTACACAGCCTAATTCCTCAAATGATCTTAGTGGTATGATTACCGAAATTCCTTTAATTTAACATACGGTTGGAGGAGCATTAAGAATGCTAAGTTGAATGAGACGAGACCGAGAATGAAAATTTCACACATTTTCATTTGTTTTATTGGTTTACTACATTACATTTACAATGACCAGCCCCATGCCAATCCGGGTTATGATTGGCCTAACACGAAGCTCACAAGACAAACAAGATATGTAAATATTCATAAATGAAAACAAAACCGTGTCTAAATTTGCACATTTGAGCACCTAGGTATGATTTTCACTTTCTTTTCTGAGGATCCTGTACGTGCTGTACAAGCACTGTCTGACTTTCTTATACTTCACAGAAATGATGATCTGTGCCGAGCCATTGTTCCGAGAGAAGTGCAGCTTCTCCAGAATGAAAATCTACAAGGAACCGTTTTCGATAAATGTGGACGGGAACACTTTTGTACAGAAAAGGTAATTTCATGAAAACTGTCCTTTTAAATAAACCAACCGTTTAAGGTTCATCACAATGAATGACGTAAAAAATCAATTGTAAAATTTAATGATTCACAAGTATTAAAAAACAACGTTTGATAAAAGAGTAATCTCTAAGAAAGGTGTACAATATTTCGTTCCTGATAACAAACGAGTACTTTCGAGAACTTCTATGACTGATGATGTTTAAATCACATACCCTAGGAGTCGTTGGTGACTGGAAGAACTGCTTCAACGACCTGATGTTGGAAGATTACTACTGAGTGTACGACGAGATGATGGCGGGGTCGAGATTCTATACTAAATATGCAAGGAGTAAAAACTAATATAATATGTATCTGAAGTTTCGGTTCATTGTCGGTTAGTTCTCTGTTACGTTTTCAGATATATCGTAATATTCTAATTTTATGCCAACATATTTCAGTATGTATTGCTTTGACCATTTGCCAAAACATTATATTACTGGAGACACATATTAAGCAAATAAAACGTAACTTGAAAACCATCTCTAACCGGCAACATCATACACCAATGTATCGTCGTCTTTTGCTGGTCATGGAAAAGCTCACTCCCAAACAGTTCTGATTGGCTGGTCCTCCAGAGTGAGGATTGCACTCGTTGTATTTCGATGCATATTTCGCTTTGGTGTTACAAGACCAATTTAGCTGGTCGAACATGTTCCTGTATACATTTCATTAACGGAGATTTTGGGGTGATCATCACATTTTTTGTCATATCATTATGACATGACTCCTCATGCGTTCGTATGGTCGTGATGTTCACAAAACGAGTGTCATAATCCGTGCATCAGATGAGGGAGTTCTTTCGTTCGATGTTAATTATTGATTACTGTCATGTTTTCAGAACATGGTTCTGGCATGAAAACTTGCAGCCAGCTTCATCATTTAAACACATCACATGACTGTATCTGCTCAGAATCCTCGACATGTAAGTCTATGGCTATTCTTGGGAAGTATTTCAGATCAAAAAAGGACCAACCGTTGACTCTGTATGCTTTCAATTGTAAAAATCTTTTCTGAAATTCACAAATGTTAATTTTTCTCAATTTTTTCATAATTCATCCAGCTCAAGTTTACGTCCTGTAGGTGTCCCAGTAGTGTTTAGTGTTTTTAGTTCAGTATATGACACATACATGAAGGCAGGCGAGTCACTCCCAGATGTGCCAGTGGATGTGCCAGTGCTACAGGTACACGACGACAGTGTGTGAATAATCGAATCACACGAAGAAAATACGGTGATTCATATCAATGGCAGGTTACCGCCCCGCCTATGGACTTACAACCAGAAGTGCAACCACAGTGCTGTATAACTTTGTATACTGTGTATACGTGCATGCATAACAATGCCAACATGGTCTTTCAGCGAAAGTAATTAGGAACCCTAACACATTGATTATAGAATGAAAAGTCTGAACACTGTCTCTTCCTGTCATCGGCGTCACAGCTCCTTAGGTAAATTAAGTGAAAACCTGCCTCAGATACACACATGAGCCAATACATAGCATAAAGATACCGGCTATTCTACGTGGACTTTCGGTATGTAGCCATAGCGAACATTATATAATTTTGTTGAATAATTCAAACTTAGTTGTATATAATTCATACATTTGTGAATTTGGAATGACCTTCCAAAGGCGTTTCATGAGCCAAATTTTAAAAAAAGAATTCTATAGCAAAACAGTCTCAAGAAAAAATCCCCATTTATCATCAGCAGGTACCTCTGGTGGTCTCCATTTCTTTACCAAAATGCCACCCATGACATAATAACAAACTGGAACCGTGTCATCTTCTTCTAGAGAGAGTATGCCCTAATGGCAAGAAAATGGGTTCTGGGTCTTCTCCCTGTAACTGAACCATCTGCAACAGCCAAATGTTCAGAGTTATTTTACTACTCTCCATGGAAGATTTAGACAGGGGGCGCGGTGGGCGAGCTGGCTAAGGCTAGTGATCCAGCGAGGTTGAGGTGTCAGGATCGAGCCCACCTGTGACCGGGTGTAAAATCCTTGGAGTCAACTTTGTGTGCTGACTCTTTCAGTGTTGTCACAACCCCTAGTGTACAGTACACAACCCTGTGCACTTAAAAGAACCCACGAATCCGTTGGTATATGACCAGATGGTGGCCACATGAATACGTGCAAACACCTAGTTGCGGGTACAGCAACGCGCAGTAAGCTGGACAAAGTACTGTGACTATGTGTCCCAGTCCACCCAACTGTGAATGGGTACCTCGTAAGGATAGGAACGCCACAATAACTTGGTGCGCCTAGTGGCTGCAAGAGTTGTATACTCCCCAGGGAGTTGAGATTGATAATACGATGTGCCGTTGACATTGACATCCAGCGATCGAGGGAAACAACACCAGCGCCTTGAGCATGCACTAGTTGCCTGGATATGTGCGCTATATAAATATCCTAATAATTAAAATAAAAGAATCATCCATGAATGTGGATAATAACTGGAATCTCAGTTTCTCAGAAGAAATTTGCCTAGTCTAACCACGGGTAAGAACAGGATCACCCGAACATAGCCCCTCTGCAAATCCATCCATAATAAGCAACTTAAAAGGGAGTGTTCCTACAGAACAGAAATATCAGAATTAGCAGGTGACTCCTAGGAAAATGGCAAATTACCATCCATAATTATAATTATCCCTCAAAACGGTAAGGGTTTTACACTGGAAATGTGACTTACAGCTGACACAAAACATGTATTGAGGAGAGGTATATACTCTTCACTCACAAGAGACTTTGCTGATTGGTCTACAAAAGCTTGCTCCACATTAGCCGAACCACAACATTGCTGTGGTTTGACATTTGAAAAAACAAAGTTTCTTAAAGCGAGCTTTCTATGTTCAGAAACGATATGCCGTGGCTTGAGAGAGATTGAACTAGGAGGGACTAGACTATCCTTTCCTGGTTTATAACCATATAAACCCCTGCCTGAAGGGTTGGACTACCTTCTGGTGCAATAGATCAAATGTCTGCTGATCAAGATAAGTCCGGTTGTCTCCTGAGACAATGCTCAAACATTTCAAGCAAAAGAAACTGCCTCAAACGGTAGGAATCTCCACTGACGTCTTAAGAAGAACAGCACATATTACTCAGAACTGTTTTATTATCTCCCTTGCAAACTAAACCAAAATACTAGCATCCCTTTTCTTAGCAGACCTATACCGACGCCTCTAAACGCCAGGATCCAATTCATAAAACCTTCAAAGCTGCAGCCTTAACAGTCTCATAATATACTTCTATCAATTGTAAGGTAGAATAAACTTCCTGAGCTTTTCCCCTATATACACTTTGCAACAACAAGGTCCTCTGATTCACAATCCATTGTAAATTAATAGCAACCTTTTCAAATGTATGAAAACATTCGTTCACATTTGTAGAAAGGTTACACTTACTCAATTAAGCAAAGATTATAGTACACTTGGTTGAGTCCCATCCGGATTCGAACCCACACGCAAGGTTGGGTTTTAATCTGCGTGACGATATTGTGTTTAAACTTGTGGCTTATTTTGTGAGCAAGCACTTGAAGTTTTGGGCTTATGTTGGAATTAGTTCTTACAGGGGGTTTGTTTGACTTGATGACTATAACTTTACAGTTAATTGTTAGGATGAAGTCTAAAGGCGTTTCAAACCCTATTTCGTTCAACGATTCCTGTTTTAGATGTAACATATGTCCACCACGCAAACATACCGCTTGCCTTCAAAGCGTCAGGCGATTTATTTGCAACAACGCTATTATGTTGCCCTTTTTAATTTTTTGCTGTTCATATATCTCTTGTGTGCATGCTGCTCAAATATAGAAACGACAAAACCCTTTCCACATCCGTGAGACAAGACAGAGCCGATTGTATGATTCTGACTATATCATGAGGATGTTTGTGGTACTGTTATATCAGCAGAGGACTGCAAATGTGCAAGTACTGTAAGTAGTCTACTAATATAGGATTGTGCAGGAGCTTTGATGACATCATCACTTGTGACGTCACTTCTGCTAGTCAAGCAAACATGGCCGCCGCCTGTACATTCAATGTCATATTAAAACAACTACCAACTTCCATTAGACAAACAAAAGTGAAACACCAAAAATCGCAGCAGTTGAGGTGAAACTGAACACCCACTTGTTCGAAGGCCAGAAAACACACTCTGAAAGCAAATTTAACCATCGAGGTTTGGATAGCAAATGACACACAGCTTTTACTCTTTGTTCCTTTAGTTTCAATATGTCTTGCTTAAAGGTTATGTTTCTCTGGAATGTTATACAAAACAACAACATAATTATCACAAATTGCTCTTGCTGCACTGCCGTGTGCGTATTGCATACCATTTAACGCATTCCTCCCATTTGACCTTTATTTATAGACCAATTTTAGTTATATGATTACGCCAGAAATGCCAAATGACAACCATTGTGGCAGCGGAGAACTTTGATGAGTGTCAATTTTGTTAAATAATATTTAAACCAACAGTGGTTGTAAGTTTGAATCGTTTGTGTACTTCGTGGTGTACACGTGGCACACTCTGATCGCAGCCATGTTTGGTACGAGAGCGAGGCTCGGTTGCTAATAAGAGCGTGACTTAAAGTCGGAATGTGGATTCCTCTACATCCTCCCCTTTTTACTAAGTCTCTCTGTATATGAGAGTAACTTTGTTTAGCGTCTCTTTGTGATTGTTACTATGTTTATGAAGATAGATAGGATGAGATGTAATCCGTTCGTTAGTGTCCTTCGCAATTTCCATGTCACATCATTCACTAGTGGTTAGATTCCATAAGTAAAGTACTGAGCACTCACTTAAGTATGACTTCAAGAGTTCAACTATAAATAAACTTGAAAGCTTTAAAATCGGAACATTGTCCCTGCTGAATAACACAGTCTCTGCTGAAGAACACTGTCTCTGCTTAGAAACACTGTCAGTTTTGAATGCATATTTGAGGTTTGGATGCACTATTCTCCCACTCCTCGTTTTCACTTGCAAGCTTCGTGTAGGTGTTGATGTCACTGACTGTGGATCTCGTGTCAGCTTGCGTCATGGGTGATTTTAGCGTTGATTGATCTTTGGTGCCCTGTGTTTTCTGTCTTTTCTGGGTGAAGGTACTGATGCTGACTTTGTGTGTAGTTTGGACGGTGTGGAAAGAGTTCTGTCTTGTCTGTCGTGTTGTAGACCTGGTTTTCGTGGTGTGCTGTCTTGTTGTCTTGTACTTTCGTTGTGGACGAGAAGTAGATGTCTTCTGTTTTGACGATATGTAAACCCGTCTTATTCCACAATGTAAGATCGCAGCGTTTTGTGTGACTCTCAGATGGACTTCGTCCACTATCACTGTTCCTCCATATATGTAGTCATGAAATTTTTCACAGGCAAAGAGATTGACTAGCACTTTCTTTTCGATCTTGGCATAATTCATCTGGGACTTCGTCATCGACTTGGATGTATATGCTATCGGCTGACCCTCCTGCATCACTGTTGCACTCAGTGTTCAAAGTGAGATACCCCCATAGTTACCTAATCATACAATGTGCTGTTTATTAATCTTTTGTTTCCTTCTGATTGTCGTGTATATGGCCAATTGAAGAACGTTGCACTCAGTTCTTGTGTCGACCTTCAGTAGCAATTGCCCATTGTTGGTAATGACACTTGTCTTTTCGGCAGTGAATCTTCTATGTCATCAACTTCTGTTGCAATCAATGAAGATAAAGTTATTATCATCATCAGCATCTAACTGTTCATCAATGTCATGCACTGTGCTTCTAGGTGTACTTTTGGCTTGTCTCCCCTGTCTGTTCTTGTGTATATGATGGGTTTATTTGTCTTGTCTTGCATTAGGTGTGGCACTGGCAAAGTGATTCATTGTTCCACACTTGTTAAATTTCTTACCGTTGACAGGGCAAACGTCCAATAGGATATTCATAACAACAGTTTCTACACTTAGGAAAAGTTCTAGAGTTACGTATGGCATGTTCCTCTGTAGGTTAACACAGTTCCTGCATACCCTTGCCAGAATTTTTTCTACTGTACATGTGGATATAGCTCTTTATAGATTGAGATAACTTTCTTTGAGTAATGTTTTTTCTCAAACCGTCACCACTCACTATCCTGTCTCTTATCATTTCATCTTTCAAATTTCCAAAATGCATGAATTGGCATTGTTGAAGAGATCTGAATAGGATGTTTGAAATGGTTCACCCTTTTCTTGATTCCTTGAAAAGATTTTAAATCTCTCAAATGTAATGTTTGTTTGGGGAATGCACAGTTTACAAAACCAATTAATTAATAAGCCAATTTCCCACGTGTTTCCAGTCCTGCGTACTAAAATAATAACTTTTCCCTTTCAATCGCCTCCATTCCCGCAGTGTTCAAGTAAATGTAAACTTGAGTCTTATCATCCTTGTCACTATAGGATAATTGCAACGAAAATGTCAAATTCCTGCTCAAGCTGTAGCGTGTGTTCAGCAACATCCCCTTCAAAGGAGAGTAGTTTCAGTCTGTTAAGACAGTTCCGCCATTGCAGTTAACGCTCGCTGATTGAACGACAAACTTCACAGTCACAAAATTCACATACTGTTACAAAGTTCACTGCATGACGCTACGACAAAATCGTACTTATCTTCTACTCAAATACAACCCAGATAAGACAGAGGCTGTATTGTTCTCAACCAGAGATAGTGACAAGCTAGACAATCTATATTGTAACATTAAAGCTGTACCTTTTCATAAACATATTGGTGTAACTTCTCTTCAAATGGAGGCTGGTCCCACCACATACATGATATTTTAAAGAAAACATCCAAAATGATAAATTCCATGAGAAAGTTAAAGTTTTTGTTAAAAAGAACAACGCTAAATAAGATCTACACTGTTTTTATTCGTCCTCATTTTGAATATGGGTGTGAATTATGAGATGGGTGCACAGGTGATCAATCTAAATCCTTAGAACAGTTACAGTTAGAAGCAGCTCGTATAATGACTCCCAAAATATACTTCTCGTGATCATTTGTATTTTAAAACTGGTTGGGAAACCCTAAGTGAACGTAAAAGAAAAAGAAAACTTTCCTTATTTTATAAAATTCTTCACAATATTACTACCTTTATCTGTTGGCCAAAAATCATATTATAACCTTCGGAACTCTTTAAACTTCTCCCTTCTATTTACGATATTGAAACTTTCCTTATCATTATTTATTCCATCTACTATAGGAATGTGGGACAATGTTCCCATAGAAATAAGAAACATAGATTCTTTAGCAGGTTTTACATTAAAAATTCAAAGTAAAATAAATGCAGCCCCATCATTCTTTTGGTCTGGTACAAGAAAACTTAACATTATTCACACAAACCCGAGGTACAATACAAGTCCGCCTAAATACGATTTATTGTCCCCCGCCGCAACGCGGAACGGGGGACTATGTATTTAAGAAATACACTTCGCTCTACCACCATGTATAGTGTAATAAAACACACTTTTGCCCTGAACTATTATAGTTAAAGCACGAGGACGCTTGCGTCCGAGTGCTTTAACGTTTTAATAGTTCAACTCGACACAGAAAGGTACTAGAACTCGTACTATATTGATAGTGTGATACTAGATGTTACATTTGACCACTTTCTTAAAGACAGGCGTTCTCAAGGCATTCAAAGTGAATGAATTTCAAGGTAGTTGTGTATTAATGTTATATTTGGGAAGCCTCCTATATCAGAAGAAAGACGGTAACGCCTTACAACTGCAACCTTTCACCATATCATTATACAGTAGCCACGATGGTGACAGGACTGAGTGGATAAATCGTGTATCACAGTGTAAACACGCGAAGGGAGAAGAGGGCACATGGACTGTGAGTACATTTAAGATAAAGCATGGTTCTCATTACAATGTTACTGAAAAAGGTTTTGTTCAGCTGCCCGATAACACACATACGTTGAAGAGTGCCTTTTCACTTTGCTGGTTAATGGTGAATGACCTTTGAGGCGCGGTTATTTACATGCTTTTTACCGTATTAAGTAGTAATGTGGAGATGCCCCTATAAAATAATACCTTCCCAGTTCATTTTTCACCCCCTCCGGTTAACAAAACGAAAAAGGTGATATTCGATGATATTTGTGATAACAAAGTGAAAGTGTAAACATAGCTTTTCCAGAATGAAAATCGACAAGGAACCCTTTGCAATAAAAGTGGACGGAGAACACTTTCTGTACAGAAAAAATAATTTAATGAAAGCTGACCTATCAAATGAAACCAGCATTTAAGGAGCATCACAATAAATGACGTAAAACATCAATTACAAAAATTAATCATTCACAAGTATTTAAGCACAACGTTTGATAAAAGAGTAATCTTTAAGAGAAGTACACTATAATGTGTTTCCTGATAACAAACGAGTACTTTCGAGAACTTCTATGACTATGACGATGTTTAAATCACATACCCTAGGAGTCGTTGGTGACTGGAAGAACTGGTTCAACGACCAGATGTTTGAAGATTACTACAGAGTCTATATGAAAAGAAGATGGCGGGGTCGAGATTCTATGCTAAATATGCAAGGAGTAAAAACTAATATAATATGTATCTGAAGTTTCGGTTTATTTTCGGTTAGTTCTCTGTTACGTTTTCAGATATATATCGTAATATTCTAATTTTATGCCAACATATTTCAGTATGTATTGCTATGATCATTTGTCAAAACATTATATTATTGGAGACACATATTAAGCAAACAAAACGTAACTTGAAAACCATCTCTAACCGGCAACATCATACACCAATGTATCGTCGTCTTTGTTGGTCATGGAAAAGCTCACTCCAAAACAGTTCTGATTGGCTGGTCCTCCAGAATGAGGATTGCACTCGTTGTATCTCGATGCATACTTCGCTTTGGTGTTACAACACTGATGGTATTGTTGTATCCTTACATTCCCCATATCTGGAACAATTGACAATGCTGATTACAAGGTTGTGTTACATCATAGTATAATTTAATTGGTCGAACATGTTCCTGTATACATTTTCATTAACGGAGGTTTTGGGGTGATCGTCACATTTTTTGTCATATCTTTATGACATGTCTCCTAATGCGTTCGTATTGTCGTGATGTTCACAAAACGAGTGTCATTATCCGTGCATCAGATGAGGGAGTTCTTTCGTTCGATGTTAGTAACTGAAAATCTTTGCAGAACTACGTTCTGGCATGCAAACTTGCAACCAGCTTAATCATTTAAACACATCACATGATTGTATCTGCTCAGAATCCTCGACATGTAAGTCTATGGCTATTTCAATGTCAGATCGAAAAGGACCAACCGTTGACTCTGTATGCTTTCAATTGTAAAATATGTATTTAACCAGTATAAAAACTTGATCTTTTCTGAAATTCACAAATGTTAGTTTCTTATCAATATTTACATAATTCATCCAGCTCAAGTTTACGTCCTGTAGGTGTCCCAGTGGTGTTAAGTGTTTTTGGTTCAGTATAACACCTATATGAAGGCAGGCGAGTCACTCCCAGAAAACATCCGGTGATTGACATCAATGTTATATTCTATAGCTATTCTAGGGAAGTATTTCAATGTCAAATCAAAGAGGTTCAACCGTTTGCTCTGTATGCTTTCATATGAAAAATGTGTATTTCTAACCTGAATATAAAGATGAGTTTTACGAGATAACAATTGGTGTATATTTTATCACTTAGATTTATATGATTCATCAAGGTCAAAATTTACGTCATGTTGGTGTCCAAAAAATTCTTAAGGTGTTTTTTTACACTCTCGATTTGGCAGTGCTACAGCTACACGAAAGCATTGTGTGAATAATCGAATGATACTGAGCGGTGATTCATATCAATGTTAGGTTACCGCCCCGCCCATGGACGGACAACCAGAAGTACACCGCAGTATTACTCTGTATTCTGTGTATACGTGCATGTATAACAATGCCAACATGTACATTTATCAGCGAAGTTAATTAGGAATCCCAACACGTTGATTAAAGAATAAAAAGTCTGAACACTGTCACTTCCTGCCAGGGGCGTCACAGCTCCTGATCTTAATTAAGTGAAAGCCCGTCTCAGATACACATATGACAGACAATACATAAGATAAAGACACCGGGTGTTCCGAGCTGACTTTCGGCATGTAGCCATAGCGAGCACTAAATAATATTTTTGATTATACATTCAAACTCAATTGCATTTAATTGATACATTTGTGAACGGAGATGAATTTAGATGTATTTAGTACGAATGGGTGACAGTATCATCGATGTATCCACCAACTCTCAAGTACACCTACATGCTTCTGCACAAGAATCCATTGAGAACTCAAGTGACATTGACTTGGTTCAGCAACGTCCAGGATGTATTGAACCTCCTTCTGCAAGGCTTCAAGCTTGGTTGGATTTATCCAGTTGGGATACTTCACAGGCACAGAGCCACCTACATCTACATCATGGCACTAAATATGTACTACCAGGTGCATCCAGGAATAAGTGAGCAAACTCTTCAATAAATCTGACACTTTAGCTTAACATCTAAGTTAGCTAAAATGTCAGGTAGCAGAGTCGGCGATGCCATCAAACTTTACAAAGTCACATCACTCATCCATATCATTATCCGTTACATTATCTAATGTAGTGCCTTTTAACGACGGCTTTGAGTCAACACAACACAAGGAGTATTGCTGCCTTTTTTATCAATAAAATATGACCCAACGTACCTAGCACACAATGGTTGATCAGGGATTTGCAAAACAATTAATCGACTCATCAGACTTCTTGTCATGATGTACTTTTTCTTATTCAGGGATTCTTTCACAACGTAGCATTCCCACATACTTTCAAAAGCCTAGTCAAAAGTGATGAACCATAGTCCAAGAGACTGATTTCAGACTTGTCATTCAGCCTTCGCTCTTTCAAATGGTCTGAAGGTCCAGTATGGCCAAATGACTGAAACTTAAAGACTCTTGAACTGACTTTCTGAATGCAAACAAAAACAAATGACTGTCTTCATCCCAGTCCTCTGACCTAGCAAAGGATCAACATAATCAACGGTAACCTTGCTGAAAGGGTCGTTGACGACTGTCATTTGGTGGTATTTTCCAAACCATTGGACACATGCCAGGTTTTGCAAACATACAACCTCGTCAAGAAATGAGACAAAGTTTTGTTGACCCAAATGACCTGCCAAAGGAGGTTCATGTGCCAAACGCATTCATTATCAGCAGTTACCTCTGGCGGTCTCCATTTCCTCATCAAAATGCCATCCATGAAATAATAACAAACGGGAACCTGTCATCTCTAAAGAGAGTGCACCCTTGTGGCAAGAAAATGAGTTCTGGGCCTTCTACCTGTAACTGAACCATCTGCCCCACAGCCGAATTGTCAGAGTTATTTTAGTACTCTCCATGGCAGGAACAGACAGGTCAAAAGAATCATCCATGAATGTGGATCATAACTGGACTCATTCTCAGAAAAAAAGGATTGCCTTCGCTACGAACGAGTATCAACACATTATGGAAACATACCGGAATTTCTATTCCAAGATTTTAGTCCTTTCTGAAGTGTTAGGCTCATGACCAGCAACAGGTTTAGCCAAACATAGACCCGCTGCAAACTCGTTCACAATAAGCAACACCTTTAATAGAGTTTCTACGACCACCACCTTAACCAATCACCATTCACAAAACGGAGAGGTTGACATGAAACCCTCTAACAAGAATATCAGAATTAGCTAGTGACTCCTTGGCAAATGGCAAATTACCATGCAAAATCAGAGTTATCCCTCAAAACAGTAAAGGTCTTAACACTTGAAATGTCACTTTCAGTTGACACAAAACATTTATATGAGGTAAGTACTCGTCACTCACAAGGGACTTTGCTGACTGGTCTACAAAAGTTTACACCTCATTAGCCGATACATAACATTGCTTGTCATTTACAAAAAACATTGGGAAAGGAATGAATGCTTCTAAATGCGAGCTTTCCATGTTCAGAAATGATCCGCCGTGGCTTGAGAGAGATGGAAGTTGGAGGGATCGGACTATCCTTTCCTGGTTTATAACCATATAAACCACTGCCTGAAGGGTATGACAACATAAAACTAACCCTTTGCATTAATGAGTAAGTGTCTACCTGGTGCAGTAGATCAAATTTCTGCTGATCAAGAGAAGTTTGAATGTCTCCTGAGACACAATGCTCAAACATTTCAAGCAAACGAAACTGCCTCAAACTGGATCTCGCTGGACCTCTTTAGAAGTCCTACCTATTACACAAAATCTTTATCTCCGTAGCAAACTGAACAAAAGTACCAGCAGCCCCTTTTCATAGCAGACCTAAACCGACGCCTCTGAACTCAAGGATCCAATTCATATACCGTCAAAACAGTCTTAACAGTCTGGTTATTGAGTCTGATTGCCTAAAACTAACCTTTTGTGTTAATGAATAATCGTCTGCCTTATGCAGTTGCTCAACTTTCTGCTAATCACAATAGATCCGATTGTCTCCTGAGACACACTGCCTAAAAGTTATATGCAAAACAAACTGCCTCAAACTCTCAAACTCTACATTGATCTCTTTAAAAGAACCCCACCTATCAAACAGTGTTTTCATTTCCCTAACAAACTCGCAAACGAACCATCAACCCTTTTTTAAGCAGACCAGTGGGTATATTTGGAGTTACACTTACTCAGTAAAGTAAAGATTCCAGTAATCGAGCCTGGACCAGACAACTCCATGATTGACACCATGAAATATGGGTGTGTTTGGGTATGGTTGTCGAACGCCTTAGGCAATAATTGTGTATTCCTGCTACAGGCGTCCTTAATGTGTGCAAAGTAAAACAATTGTAAGGCAGTTGTGTATCAAATTGGTATTTGAGAAGGAAACCAGTAAGATCTGACCCATGATAAGACTGCGACCATTCACCCTATTGTAGCCAAGAGAGTGACCGGACTGTGTGGACACTCTGTGTATCACAGTGCAAACATCAAAATGGATGAAGTGAACCGTGAAGGGAGGACATTCACTGTAACGAAAACCAACGAAAACCTTTTGTCGCTACTATGTTAATAAATATTCATAATAATGTGGTATGTATATAGCGCTTCACCCAGGTACTAATACCCGCTCATGGCGCTACAATACTATAGGAGAAAAATAGTTAAAACTATATACAGCAGACAAAGAGAAGCTCGATTTCACCTACAACAAAAACAAAATCCCTTCAAACCACCACGTATAGCTGTGATCTCACATTGAAGTTAAAATGAATTTACTGACAGAACGCGTGTGTGTTTGCTGTCACGCAATATCACGTCAGGAGACACCATGTGAGGAATCATACCCTGACATGACGAGCCAATGCAAGTCTCTCTCTCTCTCTCTCTCTCTCTCTCTCTCTCTCTCTCTCTCTCTCTCTCTCTCTCTCTCTCTCTCTCTCTCTCTCTCTCTCTCTCTCTCTCTCTCTCTCTCTCTCATATCCCCACACCCACCTCACTCCGAATGGAGCAGATAACGTTTCTGAATTGACAGCCGGGCTCTCTGACATTTGCCCTTGCTTTTTTATACATAAAACGGAAACGTACAAGGCACATGATACTTCATGGAATCATGGTGTGTCGCTGAATGCACACACCTGTACTGGGTAGCTTACATCCAGCTCATAGGCCTCCCGTGTCATCAAGCTGATACATAATCATTGCTTAATGGCAAATCTACAACACGTAGACACTACTTCGAAATGTTACAAGTCATATACTCCTGGCGAGAGGTATTAAATATCGTTTTCCATGGTTACCGTGAGTATACCCGGCCTTCCATGCCTCTTTGTGTCAACGGAGTATCACTATCCCCAAAACAGCGGTTGGGACTCATGACCATACATGACCCTAGTTACGTATACCCACATCACGTCGACCCGACCTAAATATTTCCTTTCACATTAACGTACCGCTTGTAATGATTGTTTCCTTTCAGTTTGTGTGCACGTACACTTTGGGATTCGGTATATAGTATCACAGATACAAATGTAAAACTAGTACGCTATCATCAAATTAAATCATTATAGACAGTACAAAATAAAAACGGGCTATAGATCATCAACAACTACAGAGTGATAAAGAATGTATTGATAGAACAAATGTTACATTTGACTACTTTCTGAAAGGCAACGTATTCAAATTAAATGAATTTCCAGGTAGTTGTGTATCAATGTTAAACTTGGGAAGCCTCCTATATCAGACGAAAGACGGTAACGCCGTTACTATGTCACGACTGCGACCTTTCACCATATTGTCGGGCGGTGGGGTAGCCTAGTGGTTAAAGCGTTGGCTCGTCACGCCAAAGACCCGGGTTCGAATCCCCACATGGGTACAATGTGTGAAGCCCATTTCTGATGACCCCGCCGTGATGTAGCTGGAATATTGCTAAAAGCGGCGTAAAACCAAACTCAGTCCCCATATTGTCGTGATACTGTAGACAAGACGGACAGTGTGAATAATCTGTGTATCACAGTGCAAACATGGATGACGCTAAGAGTGAAGAGGGGACATTCACTGTGAGTAAATTGAAGAAGGCTATGTTTCTAATTACAATGTTACAGAAAAAGATTTTGTTCAGCTGTCTGATAACACAGATACGCTGAGGAATGCCTTTTCATGCTGCTGGTTTTGCTGGTTAGGAGCGGTTACGAGGGTTACGAGCAGTTACGAGCGGTTACGAGGTTACGAGTTTTGCAACTTGGGCATTTGTGTTTACACAAAGTCAACTTGTGGCAAATGTGACACTAGTCATAATATGAGGTTGACACGTTTCATAAAATTTTGCAGACACAGCTATAAATTAGATATGATGGTTCCATTCACCTAAGGGTGAATCATAGATTTTCTCAAACATGAACAACCCGCTGTTATAACGTTCCTTACCAAGGAGGGGAGCAAAGCAAAAAAAGCCATGATCGCATGTGTAAAGTGAAGGGTCAGGATGCTCCTGACTATTCCACAGTTTGCCGTTGGTCTCTACAGTTTAAAAGGGGTAGGGAGTCCCAAGGTTAGATAGGCCTTCAGATGCCACCCAACCGGAAATCCTAGCCGCTATAGAAAGGAGAATTGTGTCTGACAGATGAATAAAAGTATCTGAACTTTCTGAGGAATTCCAAATATCAGTCAGTTTGAACTGCTGAAACCATTATTCACGATCAACTTGGAATATCCAAGATATCGGCACAATGGGTACCTAGAAACCTCAGAGCTCAAGATCGCCATCAGAAAACTGAAAGTTGCCGAAAGCTCCTGGATCTCTATACTGCTGATGAAGCCGTATTTCTTTCTTGTCTAGTGACAGATGATGAAACATGGATCCACCACTTTTTTCAACATTTTTCGTCACATCAACAATATTTCAGCCATACAGTGACGAGAAAAAAATGGTTTAACTATAAGAAGTATCTGCCACTAAGGACAGTAAAATATAAGCAAGTTATCATAATTGAATTTAAAATCTAACCATTTCAAAGATAAAGACTTTATTCAACACAAAGATCAATATTACAGGTAATGCTATTAAAATACGAGCTGTAGACCATCAGTCACCAAAGCTTGATCACCTTAGTGAGGATCATGAGGACTTATAGTACTGTTGTTTCCTGCATGAAACCCAACAGGATTTAAGCCATCACTTTTGTAACTGGCAGTTGTAGAAAAAGTTAGCCATAAGTTAAAACATGTCAAAATATGTATCTGGTTATCTGCAAAGTACTACAATAGCATTTAGCCTAACATGCTATCATCAGAGGACTATTATTTTGACAATCTAATTAATTAGCACTGCCGTAATAATATTAGCTTCAGTTACATCAACCTTATATAAAACACATTTCTCAAAAGCTATTGTACAATCCTGTCTTTTAACTTAGCATTAAACGGGAATTTACGTTGATAAAAGATCCTGTAATTAATAAAGTAAGACTATAAGCTTCATTTTTCAGTGTCTGAAGGCATGACAGTGAATCAAGAAAGACAATTAATTGTTTACTATCTGGCAATCTATCGTGTCTACTATGATGTTCAATATACTTCAAAGCTCTTAGAACAGCCATGTTTCAGCTGAACTGCTATCAGGTATTGTGAAAAATATTGCTCTGGATCCAGTGACAGTGGCTCTTGAAACCGTGCTACCACCCTTGGATTCATCCGTAAATACAGAGAGTCATACTTTCTTCTCAATTGCCTATATTCCTGTTTATAAAGTAGTGATTTGTGTCTGATCTGGCCTGCTTAACTGCCAAGGAGGAGTAGGGAAAAGCTGAAATGGCGAAATTATATCAAAGTCAAGGTTGGCAGCTAAAATGTGCGTCTTGAGCCGTGTAGTGGAGGAGCTAGTTAAGTATTTTTCTGAAATAATTTCTCTTTCTTTGGATTAAATACTGCCTCCTAGGAGATATCGTTTGATCTCACACAAGCAATATCTCCTGTGGACCACAGTTTTAGATTATAAAAGCGGATCATTTTTTAATAAAATGGTTTCTTAAGTTTTAACTGAAAACATATTTGATGTTCATTGATCTGCATTGTATTCTACGTTCGGTTTTGGTGTATTTTAAGTCGGAGAAAGTCTGAGTATCTGTCCATTCCTGAAAGCTAATGGCGCCTCGGCCTTTCGGGCCTCGGCTCCATTACCTTTCAGGAATGGACAGATACTCAGACTTTCTCCTATACTTAAGTTGCAATGTGGAGATGCTTCTATAAAATAATACCATGCTTCCCAGTTCATTTTTCTGAAGCTCCCTCCTGTCAACAAAATGAAAAATGTGCCTTCAAAACAATCATTTTTTACTGTGAGCTCACGTATTAGTTGGAAGAAAGTACCGGAGGTGTCCTATGTGTCCCGACTGATATTCAACAATAATATGTGCAAATGAGCACAACATTGAACATAGTAAACATTGATGAGATTTGTAATAACAAATATAGTGAAAGTAAAAACGTATGTTTTCATTTTGACAGGTTCTATTTTGCATACTATATAAGAACAATATTATACATTCCTAACATGGGATATGTTTTACAATTACATGAACGATATAAACGAGCCCCTGTTTCCTAGGTATCTGGGAAGACGTTGGACTTGGACTACAGTGGGCAGCACAAGGTTAACGTAACAGATCGAAGCGGCCAAACCATAACCTTTCAACTATTCCAAGGGGTACACTACACGCCATTGTTTAAAGTCGAAGTACTTCAACAAATCAAAGGTTTCAACATGAGGCCAGATGACATATACTTCACCGGATATCCTCGTACAGGTTAGCTGACACCAGATATCGATCAATTAATTCCTCCCGATTGGCTGTAACAGCAGAATGTATTTGGAGTTGTTAGAGAAATATTTATGAAAATCATTTGAATGAAAGACAGAAAACCAGCTATGATGCAAGGCCTTCTTGTTAAACTAGCTTTAGCTATCACTAACCACGAACGCGCCATATTGACAATAAATGTTTAGAATTCATTCCATAAGGATCCCAAATACACAGTCAAAACAGTCTACTGCGTGTGTTTATGGCAGATTATCAAACGGTGAATATTCCAGGTATTCGTGAAAGGTTGAAAACTTGCAATCATGTCTTGTGAATAGTGAACTGCAACCAACTTCATGGTTGTCACTGATGTAGCACGTATCCGTCACGTGTCTGCCATGTAAACAAATAAATGTGTAACATTTAGTATATTCCTCTTAATATTTACCGTAACATTTCGGGAATGACTTGACCAGGACATTGAATGCAAAACCTTGAATGAATCTTGAATGAAAAGCTCTAAGTGAAATGCGCATCTCATTAAAGTACCAAGTAAAATTATTTGTACATATTGCACAGTGTTTGATGATATACTGTTTTAGTCAGTGTTCTGCCGATATACACTTCAATGTTTACAAACTAAAATAAGTAGTATAAAACTACCGTGTGTAGAGGATGTTTTGGCTCAGCTCAGAGCTGATGAGGTGTCGGGTGAATCAGGAATCTAAAGTATGATGACGGAAGTTATGTTCCAGTCGTTCATACTATATTTCAGCTGGTTTTGACATTTAGTCTTTATTCTTCTTTGCTAAAGGGACAAACTGGACATTTGAAATGACAAGCATGCTTCTTAATGGTAAAGCTGAAACCATCCAGAAAGCCAAGGATCTCATAGAGTTAACTCCTCATGATGAACTTGCACAGCTGCCATCACCACGCATCGTCAACTCTCACATGAAGCTGTCCGACTGTCCAACTGATGTAACACCTCTGAAGTGCAAAGTCATCTACACTATGCGAGACCCAAAGGATGTTGCCGTCTCTCTGTACAAACTCTATTATAACAAATCGTCGGTCTTTAGTAGTACATACATGGGATCCTTTGAGGATTATCTTCAACTCTTCTTGGATGGAACAGGTTTGACACTGATTTACCCTTCATGTTTTGTTAAAAGATCAAGCAAACGAGATGTTTTTGCATGAACTATTAGCGCAGCGCTACATGTTTCCTCGTGGTTATGTTTTCACACTCAGTCGGTAGATATCAGGGATCCTTTGAGGAATATCTTCAAGTTTTCTAGGATGGAGCATCGTATATGTTGCTTTGATACGACATAACTGTGGAATAACATATGAAAAGTGTCGTTTTGTCGCCAATTCTCCTAGTCATCTAAAAAGATATGACAAAAGTTTCTTTATGACGTATACAAAATGTTTAAGTGCAGAAATATAATTGGTTTTGGGTTTTTTCATATTGTTAACAAAACAATGACAATCCGGATAATAAAAGCCTTCAGCAACGCATCCTTGTCGTCAGCGACTACCTGGATCGGCTGATCAGGCTCACTGATTGGTTTCGCATGTCATCATCCTCATCATGTCAGTCACTGGATTTCGGATCTAGAATCGATGATTACATACCACTGTATGTGGACAAGTACACAATACTGCATTAAACAACAAAAAAGTGTACTTGGGTCTGCAGTGGTTGAAATATCCGTTTGAAAGCATACAATGTTTAAGCTGATTTCACACTTGATTGTGAAAATACAGAAAGCTTATGCATACCATATTGATAGAAATTAATGTGTGTGATGCCAATAAATTACATATACACTGTAGTGACGAACCAAGTCAAAATTATGTCAATTAGCTCATCCAAGGTGGATTGTGCAATGTTTGAGTTAAGTCAGTTTTCTGTATCTTTTACTGACTTGTTTCTGAAATGTCTAATGACATAAAGTGAGCAACTTAGTTAAATTCAGATGTTGCATCGGCATTGTTGCAGCCGTAAGACGGCAATTAGTCTATGTGTACACATAACTTCAAAGTGATAAATTTAAAGACATATTTTGTCACACGTGTTTCAACATTACAATACATTTCACAAAAGTTGGACAACATCCAGCGCTGGGCAACTTCGCGGGGGATTCCGGGGACTTACACTACACATTAATGTTAAACTGAGGATTTTATCTTATTTCAGTGGATAGTAATGGCATATTTGAACACTGGAGAGACGCCGAGAAATATTTCACTGACCATTCTGAAGTCCCAGTGCACTTTCAAAGTTATGAAGAAGCCATCAAGGTATCCAATCACAGCCTAATTGCACAAATGATCTGAAGCTATGATTACCAAATTTATTTTACTAAAGCATCCACATACGGTTGGAGGAGCGTTAAGAACAATGCCCTAAGTGCAATGGTTTTCTAATAAATAATGACCAGACCTATGTCAGTCCAGGTTATGACTAGCATTCAGGAGCTCATGCTTGTTGTATTGGGCAACTCACTTGGTTCGTTGAGTTGGTCGATGCAATCGGTGATTTTGTTTGTTCCGAGGGCTGATAACTCTCCTTTTAAACTGGTGTAAGCAACGGTCCAGCTTCTTGCTTCCAGTCTGGTTCCGTACTCAATGAACACCATGTAAAGTTTCGAGATGTAAAGACAGAGCCAAGCTCACGCGTTGCCCTGCTGGACCTTCTTTGACAAACGATCAAATAGTTTAATCTCCATTTGCAATACGAATTGGTACGATGTGAGATAACGGGGAGAACTCCATGAGAAATTGGCACATATTGTCACTGTATTTCCTACGTCAGAACATGAGACCGTGTAAGTGTCATAAACGTAGCATCGATGAAATAATGAAAAATTACATCAAATATTGGCCCTCATGGTATTTCCAACGACAAGTCCCCAACAATTGCCGCATTTAAAATCTAACAAATAGTTCTCATGTATTTCATTGTAATAAAATCGGAGATACGCCTACATCTGCAGCCAACGTGCATCCTCTGACACCCCTTTAGCTCTGATTTATCATTATCATACTTCCGTAACTTTATTGATAATTGAAGAAACACCGTGCAGAATGTAATTGTGGACAATAAATATAAATATTACGTTTTGATCAGCAGTTCCTCACACACCTGATTTCATTTGGTTTTTAAATTCTGACACTGCATTTTCCAATTATACATGGTGTATACCATGCATCTATCATCCAAGCAGTTAGTCAGTTGCAGCAGCGGTACCAGTCATCATAATTTGAATAAGCAATTCTGCATGGAGTCAGGAAAATGAAACCAAGATGTTTACAACTCTTAAAACTGTCATAACAGAGATTAATAAGTTTAATACGGATGTATAGTTTGATTTATATGATGAAAAACTTGAACATGTTGTTAAACTAGTATAGCCTCTTCTTTGTCTAAAACGATATATTTTTTTCAAAATTTAAAAATGCCATTTTAATATATACCGTTAATCAAAATGCAGTCATTGTAGAAATTTGCAATAGCTATACACCATTCATCCACAAAATAGTTTTATACATCATGAACCCTTACAGAAACCAAAAACATTTCAGTGATTACCACTCTAATTTCAAACAGTATGTGAGCTGAATATTGTCTTGTGATATGTAGGTGATGATTGACATAATTCCTCCTGGACCGTTTGTGTTACAATCACTTGAACATGGTTTTCACTTGACTCAGTTATATACCTGCCAAATATTTGTGTTGTTGTCCAGATATGTACGAACCGACGAAATTCTCACATTGCATACAAGACCTTCACATTTTGTAGACCGCATTAGCTACCCGCCATATTATATTTCTAAGATTGCTTCGGTGAAAGATCAAAGGCGCCGACAGTACTTTATCAGACGATAATGTGCACTTTTTGCTTTACGTCACAATGTTTTGGGCGTCACTGCGCCATTCTAGTCTGCCCCCTCGTAATTGAACCAGTTTACATTACGTCACAATGTAAGCGACGTCATGATGCGTGTCAGTTGTCATCGCCTCGTACGGCCTCCTACAGTAAACTACTCCGTTGCATCCCGGTTCTTGGTTTGCAGTTGCTTCTCGCAGCTAACATCACTGGTGGAAGCATTACGTTTATGTTTTACGATGGTTAAAATGTCTCAATTCGACTCACAAGGTTTCAGCGACACGGTAACGTTCGCAATGTTTACATTCCCACAATGCAATTGTGGAATGTCGCTTGACTACTCAGCTTCATCTGGATGTACTGATCTAAACTTTCGTGGGTAGTAGAAATGCGACGTTCATAATGCCCCATATGGTTTACGTTAATCACAGATGTAATTAAAATAATTCAGAGAAGATATTTAATCCGAACGTAAACCGTCATCAAACTGTTATCATTTGGGTTTTTTCTGGTAACGTTCGTCTTAACGTAGGAGGGCAGACACATCAATAGAACAGCGTGCCAGTTAGCCCTGTGCGAGGATTCTTAATTTAGGTCACCGAGACCGTCGTTTGTTTTGTGCCTTAAATTAATCGTAATTGTCCTTAGAAAGTAGTACATTTGACATCTTTGAAAAGAAATACAGTTCGCTCTACCGCCATGTATAGTGTAATAAAGCACACTTTCGACCTGAACTATTATAACGTTAAAGCACTCCTCGTACTTTAACTATAATAGTTCAGGGCGAAAGTGTGCTTTATTACACTATACATGGTGGTAGAGCGAACTGTATTTCTTAAATAACTTCATTATTCATTGTACAAAAGAGATTCGAATGAAGATACACTATAGGGTGAAAGGTGTGATACTTGGACATCTTGTGCAAGAGATAAATTACCGATAGCAAAACGTGATCAAAACGGCAAAACATGACCTGAAAGGAACTATCAGCTGATTCAACCGCCTCGTTTCGAATGGTCATCTGGTGATTCATTATGGCAATATAAGCAGTCATGGGTATCCCTGATGTATCTTGGAATCATGGAACAAATATTTCAGGATGTAAGACTTGATATATTATCGTTTAAGGGAAAAGATCTACTGTCCATACACCAGCGTGAATGTCATATGTGAAGGTGAAGGTGAAGTTGAAGGCTGTACTGGTTAACTGTCTCTATTACTTTAATACTAACACGTAAAGCTCGCATCGCGCATACGACATGCGCTGTCCGGTTAAGTTTGGACGGTCCGGATCCACGCATCTAGCGGGTTAGTGAAGGGAAGATAATTTGAAAAAGATTGCCCATTGCGGAAAAGGATGTTTGTAATGACACTGGACTGTCTGGTACAGACTCGATTATGTACATATAGCTGGTCAACAGCAGAGTGTGGCGTTACTCGCAAAGCTAACAAGACAAACAAATAATGGCCAACGTCTATATTTACAAGATACATTGTAATTCCTGCAAATGTAATGGTGAGGACGAAGACATAATTTTGCAACAATTGAGGATCTGGGTATTGTTCCTTTCTTTTCTTAGGATCCTGTACGTGCTGTACAAGCACTGTCTGACTTTCTTGGACTTCACAGAAATGATGATCTGTGCCAAGCCATTGCAGAGAAGTGCAGCTTTTCCAGAATGAAAATCGACAAAGAACCCTTTTCTATAAAAGTGAACGGGGAACACTTTCTGTACAGAAAAGGTAATTTCATGAACACTGCCCTTTTAAATAAAAAACCGTTTAAGGTGGTTCCATAATAAATCAAGTAAAACATCAATTGCAACATTTAATGAGTCACAAGTATTTAAGAACAACGTTTGATAAAGAGTAATATCTAAGAAAGGTGCACCATAATGTGTTTCCTGGTAACAAACGAATACTTTAGAGAATTTTTATGACTATCATGATGTTTAAATCACATACCCCAGGAGTCGTTGGTGACTGGAAGAATTGGTTCAACGACCAGATGTTGGAAGATTACTACAGAGTGTACGAAGAAAAGATGGCGGGGTCCAGATTCTATTATGCTTATGCAAGGAGTAAACACTAAAACATCTGACCTTTCGGTTTATTTTTGGCCTGTTCTCTATTAAGTTTTCAAATATATCGTAATATTCGGATGTTATGCCAAAATGGTTCTGTTCAAGTGGTCAAAACATTATATTATTCGAAACACTTTATTTAGCAATATCACACTAAACGTAACCTGAACACATATCTCTCTAGCAACACCATACACCAATCGGTGACTTTCGATGCATATTTCGCCATTGATGTTAGAGTATTGATGGTATTGCTATATCTTTGCAGTCTCCAGATCTGGAACAATTGACAGTGATGATTGCAATGTTGAGTAAAATGATTTTGTCGAACATGTTCCTGCAGACATTTGCGTTAACAGACGTTTTTGAGTGATTGTCACAGTTTTTGTCATAAAACATGGCTGTCTTCCTCTGCCTCTCATTGTCGTGGTGTTCACAAAGCAAGTGTCATAAGCTGGTATGTATGACTGAGGGATTCAGTTCTGTACACCAGATGGAGGAAGGTTGTTTTTCGTTCGTTGGTATTCATCAAAAATTGTCATCTCAACAGAACATGGCTCTGTGTAGCAGGTATGAAAACAAGACTTGTTGCAAGCGTCATCATTTTACACACATCACATGATTGTACATGCTCAGAATCCTCGACATGTAAGTCTATGGCTACTCTAAGAAAGTATTTTAATGTTAGGTGGAAGAGGATCAACCGTTGACTCTGTATGCATTCAATTGTAAAATATGCATTTCTAACCAGAATAAAAACTTGATCTTTTATGAAATGCACTAATGTTTCTTATCAATATTTTCATAATTCATCCAGAGTAAGTTTACGTCATGTAGGTTTCCCAATGGTGTTTAGTGTTTTCGGTTCAGTATGACACCTACATGAAGGCATGCGAGTAACTCTCAGAACACATGCGGTGATTGACATCAATGTTATATTACTGTCTTGGGATGAAATTGGAGCCTTGATCAGACTGTACAGAATTAGGCAAACCAAACATGGTGAAAAACTTCACCGAAGCCTTAAAAATGACCTTAGCTGTAATTTTCTGTGAAGGAATTGCCCCTTGAAAACTTGTGGAAGCACACATAATAATAAGCATGAACTGATTGCCTGGCCTAGCTTTTGGCTAAGGATAAACATAATCAATGATGACCCAGCTGAAAGGCTCCTCAAACCGTGGCATAAATGGTGTTTTCTGTTAAGGCTTCCCGATTGTTGGTCACATGGCAGATTTCTGCAAACTGCAGCCGCATCATGCCGCAAATTAGGAAATAAGTACACAATTTTGTCACAAATTTGGGTCACACCTAAATGATTTGCCAACTGAGTGCCATGCGTCAAACTCAAAACATGTTTTCGATTGGAAAGGATTCTGATGAAAAACCTTCCATTCGTTATCAGCAGAAACATCTGGCGGTCTCCATTTCCTCTTAAAACTTCTATCCATGAAATAATAGTAAAACTGGACTTTGTCATCTTCTTTTAAAGAGACTGCCCTATTGGCAAGAACCTGAGTTCTGGCTTCTTCTCCCTGCATCTTAACCAACTGCTTTATGCCCAGAAATGGTTCATTAATGGCCAAATTGTCAGAATTATAAATAATCTCGATCGAAAATTCAGACAGGTCAAAAGACTGATCCGTGAAAGTGGATTATACCTGGAATCATTCTCAGATGATATTTGTCTAACGTAAGCGCGAGTAACAACACTGGAAGAAAACATTTCTGGAATTTCTATTCCAAGATTGTCAGTACCTTCCGAGGTGCTACTACTTTTCCTTTGCACTTGCAACAAGAGACTTTAATGTTTTATCTCCAAAAGCTAACCCCCTCACACTGGAAAAAAAGTCCATGTTTACAAGACATTTCCAATTTTGGAAAAATGATGTTTCCAAAGATTTACAATTTTGGAAATGTCCACAAGGGGAGATAACTGGTGGGTGATGGTAAATCATTGTTATTTGCACGCCCCGTGACCTAATCCCTTGTTGATTGATGAGTGAGTCACGGCAGTTAATAGTCACCAATTAACAAGGCCTACTGCCATGTTAATAAATAAGTTATTATGCCTCTTAAAGGTCACATGCCTCCAAAATATCAAACATAATTAAAACACAATTATCACTTCTTCATGACATATAATATGCATTGCTGATTATGAAAAAACAAATAAACAAAATAATAAGCGTATAATCGCAAATCAAAAGTGCAATATTTTGTACTTGGGTTTACCTCCCTCGAAACGAAGCAGCCGGGATACCGAACCCAGTCAGGGCTGGTGTAACGGCTGGTTCATTTGCAGATGCCCTCACGGCTGATTGTGTGTGTATATATAGAGATGTTGGGTTTTGTAAATACATGCTCATTTTTTGTGTATAACATTTTGCAATCAACAGACATCATAACATGTCATGTGTACAAGTATCACACCTGCCTGTCTGTGTAATTACATAATGTGACAGAGACCGAACTCGGGCCATAAATCAATGCGTTTTGTTTATGGTGTATAGCCTGATTGGTGTTAAGTTCAAATTGCATGTGGTCAGTGATCGCAGTTGTGTATTGAATATTGTCATTAGCAGACAGACAGGCAGACAGGTGTCAACAAAACAAGACATTGAGTTTTGTCTGTGACAACGACATATCTACATAGTATATCACAGTTAGAAATTCTGTCAACGCTAAATAATGACATTGCTTTTAAGTATCGAACTGAGAAAGTGACTCGGTAAGAAGAACGTGTGGGGAAATAGACAGATGAAATTATATAAACAGTTTATTTACTGTCATAACATATAAAAAAGCTCTCGCCTGTGAGATATCAACAAAACATTATTAAATTGCTCACATCAAAGCCTTCAACGAGTATTCACCAGACAGCCCGCTTCCAAGTTGCGCGAACCTATTTCACTGCGCACATGCTATGAGCGCAGCCCAGCTGTTGAAACCCGTTTTCCCCCGAAATTTTCGGGGGAAAATTAGTGAATCGTTTGAACTCCGATTTCGCGCGGTTTTTTTCATCGCGTTATTTTTCAACTTTATAACTTGAATTTGCATTTTTGATGATTTGTTTCGGTAAGTCCATACCGAAAGGTATCAGAATCTGCAAAGTTGTGTTTTACGTTGCATGTGACCTTTAAAGAAGCCTCTGGAAGTAAGTTAAATCTTTGATGGGCATTAAGAAGTGGAATGCATTACTGTGACCTGATTTTCACCTGATGAAGGAGCAAGCATATGCTCCGAAACTTCGTGTTATTCACAATAAAGAAGTTGACATCCATAAATCTTGCTTTTCTTATTAAAAAGGTAAGTTATTAAAATCTGCTGAGCTGTAGGCTTGTTAATCATGTCGCGATGTGATTATCGCTCTAACACACCTGAGAGATTCGTCAACAGTGTGGTATGCACAGGCGGTGAAACTTGTATTCTATTACATTGGGTTGGTTGCATATTGTTTTGTGTTATGCTGTAAGTTTGTATGTATGTGTGAATGAGGAACCTCACATATTATGACATTGAAAACAGACTAAACTTAACATTTATTCCATGGTCAATATCGCAATGTTAGTGATATGGTAGTATACGCAAGTTTGTTTCACGGTTTTGATAATACCTTCTTTTATGCAGATAAAATTATTAAAAAATGAACGAATAATGCCATGCTTCTCTCAGAGTAAGGGAAGATAATTCATATACTGATTCTGATCAAATTAGATATTTCTTTATCGTCCGAACAGAATTCACAAATTACGGATGTTTTGTGTGGGTGTGGGTGTGTGTGCATGCACGCGTGTATAACATCTAACTTGATAGGTATTAAAATCAGGTCGTTTGTAACCATAATGACTATATTGGTTGGAAGACTTGAGGAACAAAAATACTTTCACTCTTCAAAAGGAACTGGAACAGTAACATTTTTCATGTTTTCATATGAGCTTCAAAACATTGAATGAAATAAATGCTGTATGATGAAATGGATCAGAGAACATTATCATGGCATAAATGACGTGTGAATGACACATGCAATGGTCAAAAATATATAATCACTATGTTAGTTAACTCATGACCAGACACGTCAAACTGGTACCGATAGATGTATATCTAATACGTAAAAATTCAGTATTTCTTAGTACCTGAAATAGAAAACACAAATTTAGAATGAGATGTTTTAATCTGAGATCAATCTGTTAGGTAGCAGTTTACTAAAGTAGAACTTATATTAACTTCAAAAGATTGGTCATTCGCAAAGTGAAGCAGATCTCACTTATACTGCAGTAAACAGTACGGGGATACACAACGAAACATACCACTTACGTGATAACAACTCCCTGTTTATTGCATAGAGCGGCGTTTCGATGTACAACGTTCAGGATAAACAAGCTGATTGAATGTTGATTGATTCCATCACTTGGAGAATGGAGTGGATTTAGACTTGTTGATCTTACTCTCCTGTTGGCCCCAACGACGTGCTACTTGCTGAATTACCTGTTGTTAATTTGCTGCTTGTCACTATGCATATAAACCTCTATTCACCTGGTTGTAGTAACTTTTATCTTGATAACGGCGTGAGAATATACATGGAAACTCCCCTCTATCGACCTTTGATCCAAACGGATGAGTTAACAGAAATGTTGATGCCCGTCTGTTAGCAAATTAACATTGCGTTCGAATCCTGCATGGAACTCAACCCACAAAGGTTCTAGATTGTGTACTTTATTTATAAAGTATACTCTAAATATAACAGATGTTAAATTTGACCACTTTCTATAAGACAGGCGTTCTCAACGCATTCGAAGTGATTGAATTTCAAGGTAGTTGTGTATAAATGTGAAGCCTCCTATATCAGAAGAAAGACGGTAACGCTTTACCCATGTTATGACAGCGACCTTTCACCATATTGTCGTTATACTGAAGTTATCATAGTGACAGGACTGAGTGGATAATCCGTGTATCACAGTGTAAACATGGCTGACACGAAGAGAGAAGAGGTGGCATTCAGTGTGAGTAAACTGGAGAAAAAGCATGTTTCTCATTACAATGTCCCTGAAAAAGATTTTGTTCTGCTGTCCGATAACACAGGCACGTTGAAGAATGCCTTTTCTCTTTGCTGGGTAACGGTGAATGACCTGGAGGCGCGGTTATTTACGTCAATTTTACCGTATTAAGTAGAAACGTGGAGATGCATCTATAAAATAATACCATGCTTCATAGTTCGTTTTTCCGAAGCTCCCTCCTGTCAACGAAACGGAAAAGGTGTCTTGAAGATAATCGTTGTTGCTGTGATCTCACATACGAGTTGTTATAAAGTTCCCGAGTTGTTAAGCCCCCTATGTCCCGATTGATCTGAAATGATAATATGTGGAAATGAGCACAGCATTGAGTAAACATTGATTAGATTTGTAATAACAAACAAAGTGAAAGTATAAACGTAGGTTTCCATTTTGACAGGTTCTACATTCTATACATACTATATAAGGAAAATATTATACATTCCTTAAATGGGATGTGTTTACAATTACATGAACGATATAAACGAGCACCTGTTGTTCCTAGGTATCTGGGAAGACGTTGGACGTAGATTACAGCGGGCAGCACATGGTTAAAGTAACAGATCGAAGCGGCCAAACCCTAACCTATGAACTATTCCAAGGGGTACATTACGTGTCATTGTTTAAAGTCGAAGTACTACAACAAATCAAAGGTTTCAACATGAAGCCAGATGACATATACTTCACCGGATATCCTCGTACAGGTAAATTCAAAACGTCAAAACAAGATAAAAATCAGTATCGATTATCTCGTAAAGAACATTAATTTAGAGTAGGAGAAAAAAAAAGCAAAGATCTCCACTTACTCATGCTTCATGTTGCCAATACAGAGCCATGAGCATTAATCAAGCACAACCCTTTTTTTAACGATTAGCACAAATACTACATGTTGATCCGATTCCCAGTACAAGGGCAGATGTACATTGTGTGAAGCCCATTTCTTGTGTTCCCTGCTGCAATAGTGCTTGAATATTGCTCCAAAATCGCCATAAAACTAAACTCACTCACTTACATATGCTTTGTAATCCAAATTCCGCGTATGAAAATTGTAGTTGTAGTTTACTTATTACAACAACAAAGACCGAAAAGGAAATTTAGTAACTATGTACTGGCGTTCTGGGAAAATACATACACCAAAATGAAATATCAACAGTGTCGGAAAGTTCGGCCACTATGAGGACACCATCAATCTAATTGTATAAACCACCACTAGCGATGACATGTGTTTTTGATGTAAACACAAGATGGATTCCCAAGCGCGTTCACAAGGTTAGTAGCGAGTTAATTGATGCCTCGTTGAGGACACTAAACGTCGATTATTCCATATCAGCTAAAGGGTTCCCTCAGCGTTGTTGGAGGATTCGGATGACGTCGTAAACGTCTCTCCATTTCATCCCAGAGTGTTCAATGAGTGAGACATCAGGGATTATGCAACTCGAGTAACGTATGGCCTGGCGTTATCGCGCTGAAAGTCACTCAAGAGCCCTTCTGTTGCATAAACGGTAAAGAAGCAGTATTCAATTTCCCCTCAATCACGATCCCCTTTCGGGACACATGGTCGGATGTAACGTTTACCCATGCGCCAATATGTGACTCATCACTCAAGAGATCTCCTTTCTAATGGAGACGTCAACGTCGATGTTCCAGGAACTGGACCTGGACGTTTTGCAAAGACGCTTAGACGTCATTGATCTGTTCTCACAAAAACACCCCTCCCGCCAAGTATGGTTTGGGCTGTATGGGTTTCTGGATGGAACCTGTGACGGAGATGCGTGTTTCAAACCATAGGTCATAATCTGCAGGGGTCGTTACTTGTCGGCGGCCACTGCAGGGACGGTCTTTCACTTGGTTTTTTGTTGATGTTTTGCTAAAAGGTCGCCGTAGATGGTAAATTGTGTGTGTGTGGACGTTTAATCGTCTTCTTCAGACTGTAATAGATAGAAATAATAAGCGTCTTGCCCTTTAAAGTGATCAGTCTTAGCTATTTTCTCGAATACGCCATGCTTCTTTCACATTTCGAACATGTGCCTGGTTGCGTTTACTTGACCATTGTTTCCTGATCTAACTCCCTGTTTCAAATACAAAAATCTATCCACAAGCCTACCAGCGAAAAACAACAATGTCGCAATAACTTTTGCATCTGAATATATACTAAGCAGCAAAAGAAACGTCAGTTTCGAATTTTCCTTCGCAGAAACGGATAACTGTAAACTCTTGTAATGTTTTGATTATATTTTTTACCTGAGCAAAGACATTTCTTCCCAAACTCAGAACTGAACCCAGGAAATGGTCTCAAAAACTAACCTGATCTCGGAGATGGTACGGTGTTCTCCATGTTTTACATGCAACTCATGCTGCACGAGCTGTTCACAAGGACCAGCCCTATAAAATGCACCCCCAAACCTGGTTGAAACATTCTCATTACAACGTCAGCAGGATGCCGCGACTCACGACAGCTCAGAGGAACCAAGCTGGCCACACTGCACAAGCCGTTGCTGATCACTTCCAGGTCAACGTTCGGACTATCTACAGGCTGCAGCAACGTTTCCGGGCCACCAACACCACAAATGATCGCCCTCGTACTGGCAGACCAAGGGTGACCACAAGACGACAATACCGCCATGTTGTGCGACAGCATGTACATAAACCCTTCATGCAGGCATCCGAAACAGCACGCCAGACAGTGGGAACACACGGAAGATCAATCAGTACTGATACAGTACGCCGACGTCTTAACAGCGGGAACCCCCATTGCAGTAGACCTTACCGTGGACCTATCCTCACCCCTCGTCATCGGCGTGAACGTCTACAGTTTGCCCTACAACACCAAAACTGGCGATACAGGCAATGGAGAACTGTTCTGTTCACAGAAAAGAGTCGGTACTGCGTATCAACTGCAGATGGCAGAACATGGCCAGTCGTGGCCAGCGTTACTCAAACCAATGTGTTATGGAAAGAGACTCATGGGGAGGCGCAAGCATCATGGTTTGGGATGGAATAGGCCTGGGCCCCGTTCCTCAAAGAGATCGTAGCTACAATCAGTTGTAAGCCCTACGATCAACTTTACAATTATCGTAAATAATAATTTGTTTTCGTTCCTCAAAGCTATTGTAAGGGGATTGTAAGTCTCGCGATTGTAACTCTTGCGATCGTAAATTACAATCGTGATCTTCTGCGACAAAGTTAGAAATAATGCGTTTCAATTACTTCCGGTTGGTGAGAGTTGCCTCCCCTTCCAAGCAGACGACGTGAACTAAATTTGAGATAATGTCAGACGAAAAAAAGAGTAGGAGGTCGAACTTTCAAGTCAGCG
Source organism: Haliotis rubra (assembly GCF_003918875.1). Lineage (NCBI taxonomy): Eukaryota > Metazoa > Mollusca > Gastropoda > Lepetellida > Haliotidae > Haliotis > Haliotis rubra. Next base: position 316,384 of record NW_025767104.1, read on the forward strand.
AGCTTGAAATTCTTGTTGAAGAAGTGACACACCACCAGTCAGCATTATTTGGAGCCTTCTCGGCAACCGTCACGGCGAAAGTCAAGGGAGGCTGTGGGAAGCTATTGCCGAGAAGTGAGTGGCCTATAAAGAATTTCTGTTTGTTTACATACTATATCATGTGAATTGCGCCGCAAAATTTAATATTTTGTCCTCTATGAAGTTACGTAATATTATGATAATGTATGCCTCTATGCCGTTTGTTTATATAGATTTGATAAGAAATATATGGACAATAATGAAATAACATTTTTCCAGTATTGCAAACAAGTAATATAGAGACCATTCTTTTACTTATTATTATTTATAGTTTGATGTTGTTCATAAATGTTGACAAATTTTAATGATATTTTTAGAATCAACGCAGTTTGTGCGACTAACAGGGGAGCGATTGAAGTTCGCAAGAAGTGGAATGATTACAAGTAAGGAATTGTTTTAAACTATAATTTGTCCACATAATTTGGATAATTTAAATACGATACTGAATTGGCAGTGATTTTATTTTATTACCTATAAAAGCGAAAATATGAAGGGTTTATATTTTTCATACGATGCTCTTCGGCAAAATATCTCTAAGAAATGTTTAATTTGACAAGCAAATTAACTTACATTTTGTTACCTCACAGGTGTTATGTCAAGAAAAAGTCCATATCATTGAAGAAGGAGCAGAAATACACAGGGGTGGCAATGCTCCCGCAAACCTCACGGCCATTGAAGAAAAAGGTATTGTGGAAGCAATTGTAATTTTCAATTGTAAAATGATATGGGTTCTCTTGAATCATTCACTGCAATTTAATTAACATTTTCCTTTAAGTCAATGTGATTACTACATATTTTGTAAGTGTAAATGTAGTAATTTAAACTAATAACATATTGGAGTTCACTCAGTTACATTATAAGGTGAATTATCAATACAACATCATTACAAATCACAATTATCACATTTACTTTGTCAGAGACTTAATGTACCATATGTTGTGTGGCAGGTTTTGTCAGTGATCCCTACTTGTCAAACTGATGGAGTGGAAGGTGGCATGGAAGTGGGACTTAATGATGAATGTAAGTCTATTCAATAAAAATTTGTTTAATTAAAGTTTCTTTAATTTTCAATAGTATTGATAACAAAATACAACGTAAATATCTGATTGAATGTATCACAATGTGTTTTGTTGGAATAAACAAGCATATATCAAGTATGTAAAATAGATAACAAAACAATTTATGTAAAATATATGGACTTTACTGAGACATATAATCAGCTTACGATCTAAGAAATGATACAGAATCTTAACATAAGCAAATTGAATTAACTGAAGATGGCAGATTAAGAATAAACATGTATGATTAAATGATATCATATGATAAACAAATTTGCTATGTTATGTGTACAATGTATATGTTGCTCTTTAACCAGGTCCAGGAATATCAACACTGGTTACCCTGACATCCTCGATGCCAATATCGGTAGTCTCTTCAACATTGTTGTCAACGAGCGACTCCACACTGAACACTGTAGCTTCTTCGACGTGCTCATCCACACTGAAACCTGTCGCCTCCTCAACACATACATCATCGACAGTAACATCAGCAGGTACCTCAGCAATGAAATTGGCAGTTAGTGTGGCATCAGGAAATTCTAGCAGTGCTGCTGCAGAGGTTGTCACAGTGAAAGGTACAGCATTTGCCACTTCTTTCAAGATTCTGAAAAACAATAAGTGTGCATATTGAATGCAAATGTAAATGTACTTTTAAGAAACACTCAATATACCTAATTCTTGTTTTTCTAAACTTATAATATTGCTTCATTTGAAAATCTGAAATGTACTATGTCAGCAAAACAGCACTTTATTTCTTACAATTACACGGCACTGAAGTACGATATTTTGTGTTCTCAGTGTAATATATATATAACTCATCTGTAATCTTTTGCTCAGCAAATGATGATGTCATCTTTTGTCACCAAGTATAATTTTTTTCTTTTTATATTTCAGAAATAAAGTCTAAAGGGAAAAGGAAATTAGGTAAATACATTTCCATAACTGTTATGATACAACTAACATGTTAACATTTTAGAAATATGCCTACATATTGCGATATAACTGTATTAATACCTACTCTAAGATATTGCAATTTTCACCAGAATTTTTCGGGTGTATTGAATAATTATGTAAAATACTTGTGAAAGTCAAATTCGAAAAAAACTTTGTTGTATTTCAGGCCTCCGGCCCCCTTGTTAATGTGATTCAATTGAGCCATTAATGAAATTGCACTTGTGACGGATACAATTATTTTGTGCATTTAATCTTATTTAAGAGTAAAATATCAATATAAGTTTTGGGGTTTTAGGTATTATTTGATGTTGATATGAAATGTGGTTATTGTTCGGCTAAAAATTGATAAATGTAGTACTGCAAACCTGATATTTCAACCCATGAATGATTTTCTTTCATCTCTTTGAATAAAATGTCAGTCTGTGACTGCATGAATTATATATGATCCCTAATATTCTTCAATTTTTTCCCAAAACATTTCAGTCAATGGTCCAGAAAATCTGACAGTTTTGCATCATGTTAGTTTTAATCTTTCAGAAATCAAGGAAGAAGACCCCTTGGAGAAGTTAGTCGCTATAGAAGAGAGGAAAGTAGACAAACTATGGAAAGATTTCTTCCTCTGCACAAAAGCCTACCAAGACAGAGACTTGGCAATTAAAGAAAAATTACTGGCCATGAAGGAGAAGGAAAAGGAATTGTGTGATTACAGTGTCTTCCCAACAGTCAACTTCCCTAACGAGTATTGAAATGTATGTCAACTAATTGTAGTTATTTGAAGGGAAATAGCTAACCTCTCTAGTAGTTATTTTCATTTCAGTTCAATAATAAATATAAATACAAATGTAGTTCCTAATTGCCAGATTTGTCATGTTAGGAATACTTGAGAGTACATCAATGTTGCAAATTGTACAATATCTACTGTGAAAATATACAAAACCCTGACATTGTATTGTGTAATGGAGTTGACTGCTAAAAATTCCACTTTACCGTGTATGAACTTTCAGATAAATCCCCAGTACAGAAAGTAATAAAATCAAACCAGAGTATAATATGCATAATACAATATCTCTGCAAACATGCACATGTTCTATTTTTTTGGTATTTGGGGATACCTTCTCTGTTTTAGAGTTTAGATATTTTTGTGAATTTAGAGTGTATATCTTGCAGAGAAATACCAAAAATATTATGGATGTCAACTTCTTCTTTATTGTACACAACATTTCAGGGCTTTTCCTTGTCCCTTCGTCAGGAGAATGCTAACTAACAGAAGAGCAGCATCTATCTACTAGTAATGTACATGAGGTCAGAGTGAATTTAAGCATGTATCACTTACCGGTACCCACTTAATCCACTTTTGTATATCAATTCTCTTTCATCCCAAATTCTCATGTTCCTTGTATGGATATCCAATTCGTTTTGATAGGGAAAATGATAGGGAAAATGAACTTTTTAAAGGAAAGTAATAGTCTAATATTCAAGGCAATTATTTCCATTGCATTAGTTGTTATCCTGAAGAAGTTGTTTCATAGCATTTAATGTTATGGACCTTACAGGAAATGCATTGATCTTGTACTCCAAATGAATCTGTCCATTATATTATAGGTGTATTTTGACCTGCATCTGTAAATTTGATTTTCATATTTACATTGTCTTGATATATGTAAACCAGAATATGTGCCAAAAATAATAAGTTGTTTCAAGAAAATAAATAGTTCATTTTAAGTTCATTTAAGTGTATTAAATATAATAATAATTTGAGAACCACTTTCTTTGGGGAATAATTCAATGACTTAAATTCTGTTAATACCGAAATTGTCATGTATCTTAATTCTGTAATGCTAGTATTTATTAGAGCTAATATTAGACATACCATTCAAAACAACATACTTACTACTGGCTGAATACTTGTTGAATGATCTTGTTTCTGAGTGAGAGTCCATAATTGGCATGGATGACATATGTCGCCAGGTGGTGAAGAGAGGGGTCTTCATGCTCCTCATGTAGCTCTGGTAGCGCCACTTTCTCATCCATGCAGTAATTGTGAAGCTTCATGCATGTGATAATGACTTTACAACACTTGTCAGTGCTGAATGGCAGGCAACCAGTCGTTTTGTGTAAACACCTGTTGAATATACAATGCTGTATGCAGATCCATGAATTGAATAGGAACAATATAAGTATCCTTTTACCATACAGATTCAATATATTTCTTACCAGCCTAATGGCAACACTTACCATGGCCTTTAACTGGAGTCATTTACCCTTTTTCATCAGATCAATAAGGTCATTTACATATGTTACCATTTCTTATAAATTATATGTCAAAATGTTGATTTATGTTACCTTGTTTCTTGAGAATATAACAATATCCAAGACATTCCTTTTTGTGTGGTCCTTTCAAGTTATTCATTCATTGTTGGAAGATAATCGAATCTGATTATCTTTCTATATTGATTTAACAAACTTGTAACATGACAGAAATATTGTTATAAAATAGTTATGTTACTAAATCGATAAACATTATGAGTTGGCCGATTGCCGAGTCCATTAATTAACTGTTATTCAAATACTCAATAACAATAACAAATTGGCCAAACACACAGTTGATGTTTTATCTTTTCTAAACAGTTAATACTCCAAAGATGTCAATGGCATGGTCAAGTTAGCCATTGCTTACATCCGTAACTGTGGAACAATATACTTTTTTTTACATGTAATCACAAGTCATTTAGTAGCAAATCTACCAACAATATACAAAAATTATTCAACTATTTCAGTATTTCCTTTAATGATTTAATATATTGTGAAATATGTAAGTTTTATCCAACTTTATTGGTTACTCTCATTTTGGGGGTTAGTCAGATAGAAGATTCTGTAAATAGTATCACAGTATCTTTTGTTTGAGGTAAATGATACTAACCCCGAGTCTCCGAGCTATACCCCTGGCAGGTTCCCAGTGTCAAGGAGCTCTGCAACTTGACTGTTGTTCAATATAGAGGAGTCATGGCTTGAGCCTGGCCATTTTGCAACTGCATTGCTGAATCTGCAAGTTAAAACAAATTCAATTATGTCATTATGTGTAAATCACTGTTTGTAACAGATGTAAACGAATGTGAAATCTATCTGTCTTGTCTGTGCTGAAAGGCAGGCAATTTTTTCTTGTTGGAAATTTATTACCATACAATTTATTAATACACGGTGCATACACGTATTATTATTACAAAGTATTTTACTAATAAAATTAAAAAAATATGATGATAGCAAATTGAAAATATATCCTTCAAAAGAATAAAAATGCACTGCTACATAAGAATATTTCACAATTATTTGTTTCCATAAATATTCCTTTAATTACTAAGACAATTAATATTTTATGAACGCTTATTTATTTAAAGTTTTGTCATCACAGACAGGAAATATATTTAGAGTTATCTTCTCATCCACTAAACTCCTCACACCACAACAGCGGAAGATGTTTGTAGTGTAGGTTTTTTCAAGGTGACATTATCAGAAATAAATCAGAGTACTTGACGAATTTGCTTTGTTTACGTATACATTTGTAACTGTAAACAATACTCGCCTTAGTGTGTGGTCACAGATCCCTGTACGTTGATGGCATTGTAGCCCTTCCTGCAAACGTACGCTTGCTCGACATCGATTGGGGGACGCTTGATCGGTATGAGAGTTCCATCAACACATCCTAACACTTTTGAAAGCCACTGATCTCATACAAGCCCAACATGGTATGAGGTGCTGATTCGACAGTAGGAAAATGTATATTGTTCAATACGTCAATTATTCCTCTGATCGTTGGGTGAATCACCCTGCATACACTTGACTTTGCGGTGCCATGGATATCTCCAAGCTCGGAGAAAAATCCGCCCTTCGCAAGATATCGCAAAGTAATCAAAACCTTGTTTTCTACCGAGATTGCATGTAAACGCTGGGTGTTCGAGGACAACCTAGGTTCTAGCATGCTTACCAGTTTAAGAATGGAAGCCCTCGTCATTCTGTACCTTGAAAATATTACAGCGTCATTGTAAACATCAAGAACATGACTACGGTCTCGAAATATCCTCTCAAGGCCAAATTTCTGTGTCCTCTGTTTATGAATTACAGCAAACGCCGCCATCTTGTTCATACACAACAATCGATCGTAAGTAAGTTACAGACGGTCATAAGCAACTTACGGAAGTGATTGTAACTTACAACTATTGTAATTTACAATTGCTTTGAGGAACGGTGGTGTGATTGTAAGTTAAAGTTACAACTGGATTGTAGTGATTTACAACTATTGTAGTGTTACAATCGCTTTGAGGAACGGGGTCCTGAACCAGAGACTGGGTCCTGTGGTGTTCCAGAACCTTGGTCCACATGGAGGATGTGTCATCACAGCGGTGTGCTACATCGACCCCACGTCATAACACATTTCGCACGTCACCGGAACAACGTTTTCCAGCATGATAACGCCCGGGCCCATACCGCCAGAGCTACATGGGACTTGCTATAGTAGAACGGTGTCAATATTATGCAGTGCCAAGCCTTTAGTCCTGATTTAAACCCAATTGATCATCTTTGGGATGAAATTCAGATGAGACTGAATAATGTGATACCAAGGCCGAACACAGCCAATTTATTGCCCCAGGCCTTTTTCAGAGTGTGGTTCCAGGTGCCTTCATCAATCGATTGGTGCACTCCATGCATGGACGCTGTGCTTTAGTTATTGCCGCTCGTGGTGGTCACACTAGATACCGAGTAGTATACACAATGGGGGTACAGGACCAGTTTCTGAAATATTGACTTTTAAGTGAGCTCGAGTCGCCTCGGGGGTGGTTGCTCCTCCGAGCGCTGTGGGCAGACGAGTCGCAGTGCGTGTGCGTGTGTCTCTCTCGGCTTGGTGTACTGGTGGCTGGCTGGCTGGCTACATTAAGCATAAAAATAGGCATGCAAGACTGATTAAAAATCATGACGAGAAACTATCATCACACAGTGGGTGATGTGTAAGGGACGGTGTCGTGAGGTACGCGATCATCAACTCCTCTCTGACGAATGGACTTGGCGGTCCGTCTTTCAAGTAGTACAAGTTCGATTCGCCGTCTTTGATGTCGACAAGGTCCACGTTGTACGTTTTCATGGACCATATCGGATCGGTGGCACGTTTTCTGCTGTCTCCTTCGTATTCTCCCAGCTGGTACAAGTACCTAATGCTGACCTGGTCCGGTAATGTTTTTTTTCTGATTAATAGCGACGTGACGCTGCCGACGACAATTCGACAAATTTCATTTTGATGGCTTTGACGGGTCTCTTGCCCACGTGTATGGTGACTTCGTTGTTGATGACATCCACCACTCGCGGTAAGTGTACAACCCATTCCGTGTTTCTGTTTTTGGGATCAATTAAATCCTTCGAGTACTGATGTGAGAACAGGCATTCGGCTAAGGTGAGATTGAATCTCTCGACTATGGCTTGGGTTCGGTGAGCTCCCACCACACCTCGTTTCACCTGGACTTTGTGCTTGGCCAGCTGTTGTGACATGGCTCCCACGACCTCGCGTCCGGGATCGATTTGCAATACAGCAGGCCAGTTCAAGCGACTGCATTTGTAAAAGCATTCTAAGGCTTTGGCGACTTCGCTCGAATCTTTGGTCATCAATGGTTCGGCTTCCTTGTAGCGACTGGCAACGTCGACGACTGTCAGGGCATACTTGTAGGTTTTACGCCTCACCCTGTCAGGAGGTAGAAATAGGAGGTAGGCTTGGTGAACGCGATTCGGCGTTGAATGTCGAATTTTCTTCTCGGGATGTACTGAGGCGCCGGCAGGTAAACTTACCAGATGGCTTGTTCTTTAAGCCAAGCTTTGGCGACGTCGGATTTCGTCGTCGTCAGCTTTCTTGATGGAATACATCTTGGGTCTCAAGCCGACGTCCTCGTGATCAGCGTGCCCTTGAATTCGTCCTTCATCTTGCCGAGCACTTTTTTGTTGACTTGGCTGTGCATAGGGTGATCTTTATGGTAGTCGCTGGTGTCGTACAGGTGGATGTGTTTCTTCATGTCTTCATACACGTCCTCGGTGTGAATTTCCATCAGCAGGGAATCCGTGTCCACGTACACCACTTCGCACCTGTTGCCGTACTGCTTTTTCAGCTCGTTGCAGTAGAAATCATACATCAAGTGTTTGGATAATTCGAGGATGCTCATCCTCACCTTAACGGGCCGGTTGAATTTGATGTGGCTTTTGTTCATGTGCAGTGCTGCCAAGTCGTCGTCGAATATCTTGCTTTAGTTGAACGCCGGGCTGGCGATCAGTTTCCTGAGTTTTTCTTCCTCGCTGGATCTGACTAATTTCACGTTAACGCGTTTTCTCAAATTCTCCATCGTCTTGCCGAACACCAAGTTGTTCATGAGCTTGTACAAGTTTTTTTTTAAGTCGCTCGTGGCTTGTTTTATCAGATTCGTGTTCAACCGAATGTAAGGCTCCATCCATGGACTTTGATCAAGCTGGAGCGCCCTGTGTATTTTCGTGAGTTTCATTCCAAGCGACAAGTACAGGTGCAGATTACGATAGTGAACGACGTATTTTGTCTTGTTCATCAAGTTCGGAACAAGTTTTTCGACGTTAGCCAGCTTATTGTCTCTGAGCAAGTTTCGTTGATATTCGGACATCCAGTCCGGGTTCACCGAACACCGTTTACAAAATGTCCACTTTACCAGAGACCAGGAACAATTGCTAAAACAGCATTGGAGCTATAAAGAATGTTATATTAGCACTTATAAAAGCAATGCAAGAGGAACAGCTATCATGTTTAATAATAACTTTGAATTTTCCGTGGATTTCTACTTTTGTTACAGATCAAGTGTGTTAGTCAATGGTATTGCAAGCACCTTTTTCCCAGTTACAGGAGAGAGGCTGTCGCCAGGGGGATCCGATATCACCATATATTTTTATATTGTGTGTTGAAATATTGGCTATATTGATAAGAAATGAAAAAAAAGATTAAAGTTATTAGAATGGGCAATATAGAACATATTTTAGAACAATTTGCAGATGATACTATTATGTCTTTGGATGGGTCGGAGAAAAGTCTGTATGCTGTTATGAATATTCTACACTTTTTTTAAAGATTTTCTGGACTTGAGGTTAATGTCGAGAAGACTAAATTAATTTGGATTGGGTCAAAGAAGAGATATAAATATAAGCTTTGTAAAGAGTGGAATTTGGATTGGAGTCAGACACAATTTAAATTACTGGGGATAAATTTTAGTATAGATTTAGAAGAAATGGTAAATTTAAACTATAAAGAGAAATTTGAAAATATTGAAAAAGTAATGAAACAATGGTCAGTTAGACATTTAACGCCTATGGGTAGAAATACTATTTTGAAATCTTTACTACTACCTAAGATGAATCTCTTGTTTGCCTCTTTACCTAACCCTACAGATGAACAGCTAAACAGAAATGTTTTAACTTCATAAGGCGGGATAGATAGATAGGGCCAAGAGAAGTGTTATGACACAACCACCTAACTATGAAGGACAACTTTAGTGCCATATATTACAAATACTTTTTTGGAAGGGATGTTGTATCAGCATGGGGTTTGTATTTATCCAAATGCTATGATAAGATTGCAAATATTTCTGACATAAAAACTCAATCATTATGGTACAACTCTAATATCTCTATTGGTGGCAAATGGGTAGAATATAGACACTGGATAGGAGAGGGTATGTGTTTCATTAAGGACATGTTTAATGAAAATGTTGAAATTTACTCTTTTAACAAACTTGTAGAAACATATTATTTAGAAACAACTTTTATCTTATATCAAGGGATCAAGTCAACAGTAGTGAGATATATTAAGTTTGATCAGTGATCACCAAGAAAGGATACATGATCCTACTCTCCCGTTTAATGTATACAGCATAATCAATATACAGAAGGGTTGTAAAATGTTTTATCAGATTTTATTTGCTCCAGAATTCAGTACAGATGCACAAGAAAAATGTCAAAAGTGTTTGAATAGAATAATTGATAGATCAGAACAAGAAAATATTAATCTGATGTCTTATAGATGTACTGAGAGTGTGAATATGAGATGGTTCCAATTTAAAATAGTGAATATTATTTTAGCAACAAATAGCTTTTTGTACAAGATAGGAATATGTGAATTACACTTATGTACATTCTGTGGACAAGATCCAGAGACCATGGTACATCTTTTGTTTGAATGCTTTTATGTGAAAAAGATATGAAAGGAAGGTGAAAAATCGTTTGCAACTGTTTCGAAGGGTGAAGTTAATTTTCCACTAGAGAATATTTTATTTGGAATTAAAAGCAAACACAATAATTCATTGAATGCTGTAGTTTTGGTAGTTAAAGAAGCTATTTACAGAAAAAGCAGAAAAAAGCAAACTCTGGATATTTGATATATTAAAGCAGAAATCATAAATATTATGAAGCAACAAAAATAATAGCTTTTTCTAATTGTAATTATGCCAAATTCTTCAGCTTCTGGTCCTCCTCCCAGTCTTTATTTGCCAATAATTGAACTTTTATCAACAGACTTGTACAACATGTAATGCTTCATATACACGATTAGTTTGACCATTTTACATATCTGTGACTTATCTACTATGATACTACCTGTACTGTACGGATATACTATGAAGCTACCTATGCTGTACTTATGTACTATGAAGCTACCTATACTGTACTTATGTACTATGAAGCTACCTATACTGTACTTATGTACTATGAAGCTACCTATACTGTACTTATGTACTATGAAGCTATCTATACTGTACTTATGTACTATGAAGCTACCTATACTGTAAGTCCTAGGCCAAATAAAGTGTATCTTTTAGGATCTGGGGCGGTAAAGGGTTAGCCAGTAGTGGTTGACAAAGCCTTGGCTCGTCACGCCGAAGAGACCAGGTTCGATTCCCACATGGGCACAATGTGTTAAGCCCATTTCTGGTGTCCCCGCCGTGATATTGCTGGAATATTGAAAAGCGGCGTAAAACTGATCTCATATCAGTGTGGGTTATAACCGGGTGTATCATATTACCTTATAGTGATGATATCTCTACATTTGGCCTAGGAGTATGTACTTATGTACTATGAAGCTACCTATACTGTACTTATGTACTATGAAGCTACCTATACTGTACTTATGTACTATGAAGCTACCTATACTGTACTTATGTACTATGAAGCTACCTATACTGTACTTATGTACTATGAAGCTACCTATACTGTACTTATGTACTATGAAGCTACCTATACTGTACTTATGTACTATGAAGCTACCTATACTGTACTTATGTACTATGAAGCTACCTATACTGTACTTATGTACTATGAAGCTACCTATACTGTACTTATGTACTATGAAGCTACCTATACTGTACTTATGTACTATGAAGCTACCTATACTGTACTTATGTACTATGAAGCTACCTATACTGTACTTATGTACTATGAAGCTACCTATACTGTACTTATGTACTATGAAGCTACCTATACTGTACTACTGAGGTAAATTTTGTAAACATAATTCTGGGAATAAAAACATGAAAAAAACACAACTTTTGATGTCATATGTCTAGCGTTATTACACTTGTGTAATACTGCCGTAAAATATATTACACAGCAGTATCTTCTACGGGCAAGGCAAGAGACAAGACATTAAGTCATGTAGCTCTCTTTCACAGATCTGATTTCCACAGGAACATTTATCCGTCGATGCTGATTGTAAAATAGCCATGCTCGAAGACTACTGAATACTGAGCCCATTGATGTATAGTAATTCTATCCTTCGAAGAGGCAAGTGCAGATAAACGGTTATTTATTACTTTTTAGAAATCATCATTTAAACTATTAATTTTCCCACTAGGAAGAAACTTCAATAAATCTACTTTAAAATACCTGCGAAATTAATATGAAACATATGAGAGAAACATATTTTTCCTTCAGGTGGATGAGAGACATAAAAGGGATTGGTTATTTATCATGTCTTGACCAATATCAGATAATCGTGAAACCTGAAGTCACTCATTGAGACAATCACAATGCATAATCAAGAGAAACAAATTACCATGAGGGGAACAATTGGTGGCAACTATTACATATAGTGCCCTAAGCCATTATTTCCCTGACCTCTTGTTTTATATAAACACCAACTTCCTGCCACCTAAAACTCAACTACAGCACTTGGAAGCTGTTATCATCACAGTTGAATGCCCCAGTCTTAAATTATGAAGTTAATGCTCTTCCACCGCAATCACCACCAGCGCCTGACTGCACTTGCACAATCTGGAGGTCATAATTCAGTCAAAGAGTTTTTCAAGCCAAATTAATTTTCGTAATTGTGCAGCTACATGAATAAATGAAACTATGATAACCCATGCTTGAATTAAATTTGCTATTATTCTTTATCAGGTCAATCTGTCAACTTTATCATAATGCCCACCAGATTCCCACCGTATGTCATAATTTCAATGCACAAATGGCATTTTAACGAGGCTGTAACGGTGTAGATGCACCATGGTTGTTAAGGGCCTAAATGAAGCTAGTTTGTAATATCCCTTAGATATAGAGCATTCTACCATGACTACAGTAAATACTGGATTGTGATTGGTTGATTAAAGTCATTCAGAGGTATATAACCACGTTATATACCTCTGATTTTCCAACACAGTATGTATGTTTTTACAAATCGGTTATGGTAGAATGGAGATAAACATACTGTGTTGGAAAATCAGAGGTATATAATGAAATTATAATAGCTCTAAATTTGATTTAGACCCGTACGCGTATGTTTATCTCCTAATTGATCACAACATATTCCCTTGCTATGTACCTTAATAATATAATATCTGCATAACTACATGTTAACTTCAAGCATTAGTCAAACATGTCAGCTAAAAACGTAAACCTTGAGTAAAACTAACATATAGTAAGTGAGTGAGTGAGTTTAGGTGTACGCCGCACCCAGCAATATTCCAGCTATATGGCGACGGTCTGTAAATACTTGAGTCCAGACAATCCAATAATCAACATCATGAGTATCGATCAACTCCATTGGGATACGATGACATGTATCAACCAAGTCCGTGAGCCTGACCACCCGATCCCGTTAGTCGCCTCTTACGACAAGCATGGGTTACTGAAGATCATTTCTAACCAGATCTTCACGGGTCAACATATAGTGAGCCTTCAAAGAGCAAATGATAATTCTATGGTAAAGAAACGTGGGAAATTTAACATGAACAATTCTGGAAACAATCACTGTTTGTTAGCCATTTGTTGGTAAAGATTCCACCAAATCATTCGTCAGCATGACTTTAAATGCAGGTTAAGCACTCTCACAGGCATTCAGCTCTGAATCCACCTGAGGTACATGACACTCTCATACAAGTTGGACCTTTGGTTACCATTGCTACTGATGTCAGATATTTATCTGTAAGTTTGGTATACCTATCCGAAATGATGCTATATTCTCTAGGTTTCGACGCTTGCCTGATCAGACACCAGAATGAGTGACTGACGGATACATCGTAGAGGCTTCAAAGGCTGGAGTACATCCACTTTTATAAGGGGCGATAACTACAGCCTCGGATTCCACTGATGGCCACCAAGGGTGTGTAGGCAGTTGTCTTTTGAATTACCTGGTCGTCACGCTAATGCCTTCAAAATGTTCAGTTGGAGATATATTCACTGTTGTCTCTGACCGTCTAACTTAGCACAGGCCATTTGACGCAAAACGTAAACAACCCCGCAATATTGGAGAACCGTTTCTCGAGATAACATCTAGGAGTAATACTGAATGACCAGCTTATTTTGGGGCTGAGCAACAATGTTCCCGGACCAATAATCTCATGCACGAAATAAGTGAAAGCAAAGCAAAGTAACCATGGATTGTAACTGGTTGTTATTCACCATTAAACGCGTATGAAATGACATGACATGATATGCAAATAACTAGTGTAATAGAAACAGAATCACTAAATAGTAATAATTGACAAATAATGTATTGCTGATTATGATAGTAGGTTACAGAATATATGGAAGGTTATATGACAATGCAAAGTGAAATACCAGAATGTTTGCAAGTTTCGCTTTTAAATGAAGGTGCATAGGTGACTGGGTGTGCATTAGTGATGGAAATGATATTTGGAAATGTCCTTTTTTAACAAATTGATTGGGTCAAAAGGAGATGGTAATAAGGAATGTGTTCATGAAAGTTCTATAATGTGAGTTACGAAAAATCAAACAAATATCATTATTTTCGTTTGCACGTCAACATCTCACTATCCCTGTTCGGTCACGGGTGAGATTTTCACAATCAGCTACTGAAATCTAAAAAGAACTGGTGCGAGTTGAAGTCTAGACCTTAGTTCTAGCTGCTTGAAGAATAAGCGAGTTATAAGGGTGACGGAGATCATCCCCGACTCCCAAACCAGTGTCAGACTACAGCTATTTAATCAGTCACGTCCCTAGACTGTAACATTATGGAACATTCTGCCAGTATCAATAAGTTCAGTACTGTCAGCTGTTCCAAAAGCAAAACTGTAAAACAAATTTACATGTAATGTGCGCCTTCATATTTCTCTGTGGCGTAAGAAAGTAATATATATTTCTTACGAAATTACGCCTCAAATGTCTCTGTAGTTCTCCGTGTGAAAATGTGCATCACCACTTCATAGAATGTCCACGTTATCATACTACACAAAATGAAATGTTTAAAAGAAGAAATAAAATATATAAAATGACGCTGGTCGCCGATATGTCGCAATTATTCTGTCTTGAGTCCAGCCTCTACCCAAATTGATGCATTCCGTTTTACACAACTTTAACTTCTTCCTATTATGGATGGAAACAAATAGCATTTATGTTAATCGGCCCTCTCATCATTCATTTTTTCAGTAAAATGAACATTGAAGATGAAAGTTTTGTCGCGGGACATGTGGCCTTTTTCATGTGTTTCTAGCGTACAGTTTGTAGAATCTCGAGCCGGACATCTTTTCTTCATACACTCGATAGTAGTCGTCCAACATTTGATCTGTGAAATAGTTCTTCCAGTCGCCAACAGTACCTGTCAATAAACAAATATGAATATCTAAAACTGTTATGAGACCAGTGAAAGAATGCTTAAGACATTATGTCCTTAATATAACAATTATAATCAATATGTTAAGGATCGCATTATGCGTCGGACCTAGAACATCCTTTGAAGAGATGCAAACAGATTGGAGATTTGTAACGACCACCACTGTAATGTGTGTTTTTCACACCATCCCTTAACTGAAATACAAATCAATTTCCCATAATTTTATTATTGACCTGTCAGAGTTAGTTCCTCAATCAAATCAGGCCTATTTTGTCACGTGTACGTTCCTGTTAAATAGCACCTGTTTTCCGTTATTCTCTAAGTAACATACCTAAGTGACAACATAAAACAAGCAAAATACTGTCTGGTTCCTGGAGGGGTCAATTCCAAGGTATCCTTATTTAGCTCAATGTCATATAACATATCAAGTATTCGTCTTCGAAGGGCATTTTTCATGGTCATGTTTCACACAAAACAATGCCATTCAAGCGGCACTTGCCAGAACGTTAGCGTACCTTTACGATATAGTATGTTTTTCCCATCCACTTTAATGGCGTATTTTTCTTTGTCTCTTTTCATGTTGGAAAAGTGGCATTTATCAGCAATGGCTTGGCAAAGTTCATCGTTTCGTGGCAGACCAAGAAAATCAGACAGGCGTTGCACAGCCAACTGGGGATTCTATTGACATACAAAAATACGTTTACAACATACAATGTTTGGTGATTATGTTCAACTTGAATACAACCACAAATTGGTTATTGGAATAGGAAGACGGATAAGCTGAACAGGTATGGACAGTTCTTACATAACGTCCCTTGTGTCAGAAACAGTTACCTGCATGGCATAGTTTCCTAAAACTGACTGATTAATCAAGTACACGCCTGATACACACTTTAATGTTTCTACCTACCTTTATGGTTTCTTCATAAATGTTGAAATGCACAGGAATATCTGGATTCTTTTTGACAAATTCCTCAGCATCAAGCCAGTGATCAAACACACCATCGACTTCAGCTGAAACCGCAAAGTAATAAACCTGTTATGCAGAATATATGTATCCTACGGTACATGGTTCATAAAACAGCGATAAAGAATGGTAGCAAAACTGTGGTATAGCTTATAAACATGTTTTCAGTAACATGAAGTGGGTGTTTTGTGTCCAAATTAGATTTAACTGAGGGTAAAACAATTCATTTGACACTTCCGTCATGAGATGTTTCAGTTAATACCCATAAAAAATATTCTGCATACCTTTTCCTTCCAGAAACAGATACAAGAAACCTTCAAAAGAGCACTCGCATTCCAAAACCTGCATATCGACATAAGTGTGGTAGAGAGAAACTGCCACGTCTCTCGGATCTCGAAGATTGTAGATAACCTTGCACTTCTTTTCTTTCAGCTCCTCGGGACCATCTGACAACCGGAAGTGGGTATCGATAAACCTTGGTGAAGGGAGCTTACTCAAACCCTTCGCCACCACCTCTAAATGGTGCTTCCCCTTGGATGTTTGAATGGTTTCAGCCTTGCCACACAAGAGCATGTTCACCATTTCGAAAGTCCAGTGAGTTCCTGGAAAAGATCATCGTTTAACATATAGAACAGACACATTATACTATATATCCCGGTATTATGGTTATTATGTAAAGTAATAGTAGCTCAAATGTGATGTCATTATCCATCAATTTATGTACATGTAATTTTGGGCGGAGGACTGTTACTGAAATAAAATTCTGTTCTGTTCTGTAATAGTAGCGATTGTGGCCACGTGGGTCACAGGAGGGCGCTGCAACATGAAGACATTTTAGTCAGCGTGGAAAACGCTGATTTTGCATCAATATTTCGCAACATTCTGTCATGAAGGACTTGGTCACAATATCTTATTCATATTTTAAAGAATGTTTTACGAGTACTTTGATTTTCCAAGTGATTGTTTCCCTGACATATTTAATTAGATTTTTTTTTATTTTATGCAACAAAACCTTGTACCATAGTGAAATTCGTGAAATTCATGAACCACTACACAAGTACTACATGATCAAACACAGACGACGCCTATCACAAAAATACAAGAACGTGTATATCAATGAGGACTTAACCAAGGCTAGAAGTGTACTGTTCAAGAAGTCGAGAGATATGTTGGAAGAACAAGTGTTTCTCTGGCACATGGACAAGACATGGTAGAATTTTTGTGGAAGAACAGCCAGAGGGTACGATCCGTGAGATCAAAAGTGATTGTGACTTGGATAGGTATTGTAGATAAGTTTGTGATATTTGTATCATCATGCGGATTATTTTGGATTATCATGGAGTTCTTAAATGAGTAAGTGATCTTGACTTGACTTTTACGTAATTCCCACTATGTCAATAGTAGCAAAGATGTATCAGTATTTAGTTGACTAAGTTGTAACAACCACCAGTTTGTTTTGATGTATAAACTACTATCGTTCTGTACAACCACGTCTCCAGCTGCATAACGATTGTGAATTAGAGCATCCCACTTGCATTGTACATATTCCTGTTGCATTGTATATATATTGCACGGGAAGCATTCGTGATCTTTCCCTGTCCTATTCCCTCACAAATCTCTACGATCAATCATTTTTCCCATCATATTCACAACTTTGGAATAATCTCCCCTTATATGATAGAGAAACAGTTTCCCTTAAAAGTTTTAAATCGCATATAAGCTCGCGTAAGTCAAAAGTACCAGGATATTTCTCATTTGGTAATAGAAAACTCAATGTAATTCATACCCAGCTAAGATATTCAAATAGTAGATTTAATTGTGATCTATATATAGGATTGGTCTTATAGAGAACCCCGAATGTAATTATAAATGTACCTGTGAAAATTCTCATCATTACTTTATGGAATGTTCTTTGTATTCTGATATCAGACAGGAAATGTTTCAAAACATTAGCAGAATTTGTAACTTTAGAGCACCAATAAACCTAGACGTACTATTAAATGGCAGTGCAGATCTTCCGTACAGTGACAATATTCAAATTTTTAAAGCAGTTCAAAAATATATATCAAACCTCAAAAGGTTCAGAAATTGGATATGATGCTTATGATCTAAACAATTCATGTGTCCAATGTATTTCTTTATTTTAAATGTCTTATTCTCCTTTTGTATATATCTTTCTATCCCTGTACATATATATAGACTAGTTTGTTTTACTTTTGCATGTAAGCTCTGTAAATAGGAGAGGGTTTCACTAAGTTGGAATAACTTGTACCCAATCCATTCTCTTGAATAAATATGTTTGAATCAAACCTTGTACCATATAGGTAGGTGTTTGGGGTTGTTTTCTGGGGATGAAGACGTTGACTCTATTTTATGCAGTACGGCAGTGACAAGATTTCCCAATGTTAGAAGTGACTTTTACAAAGAGATTGTTCAAGAGTTTGTTACACTAGACCTTTTGTCCCCATCCAAACTGCCCGAAAGGCGAGGTTTGCGGGACTAAGTGGGTGCCACTGTATGCACAAGAGGAGAGAAGAGATACCCATTAATCTTTAGCAGTCGTACATTGTACATGTACACAACCTTTAAATGTATTTGGGGTAATTATAAAACGTTTTACAAAGAGCAAATTACCTGTTCTTGGATAAGCACAGAGGTAAATATCATCAGGCCTCATGGAAACGTCCTTCGCTTGTTCCAGGATTGATGGCACATATGCTGGACTGTAGTGGAGACCCCTAAACATCATGTATTTGATGGTCTTACCAAACTTGTCCGTTTCGATCTTGATATCCATTTCACGCTCGTCGAAAATGTGCGCTTGATCATCAATCTGAAACAGGTGAACAAGAAAACGTTTAATTCTTATTTCAAATCGCTACAAATATTCCAAAGTATGGTTGATGGAATGCCACTGCTTACTGTCCAAGTGTGAATTCAGTTGAATTTTGGGCGAATGATACTTTTACACATGCGTTTTTATAGCATGGAGTGATTGCTTGGCTGTCGGCTGCTCATGACTATGTCGTCTAACTGCAAGGCAATGTCTTCGCGCTGTGGGTAAGCTGCAAACAGTAATGGCGGAAAACTTTATGGTTAATGAAACACATTATCATCTCTGTAGAGTTATCTACAGCAATGGAGCTCCCATGTGTTGCCATGGGCTGGTTGTCCGACTTTGATGCCACATTAAGAAGACAACCATAGTCTGGCGGAACAGACAATACATACCAGACAAATAGCAAATTTGTGGCAGAGTCATATGCAACAATATCGGGCCTTGACGTCCAGCGATATATCCTATTCAGCTTCCATTTCACCGCCAGACACCCAATGCTTTATGTAGGAAGCATTGGTGGTTCGGAACACAAGGCAGGGACAGTATACGTTTCACTGTTGCTTCCATCTGGACAGCTCTGATAATCGTGAACGGGTCCTACAGTGGTCCATGAGAACGTTTGTGTAACTCAATGTCAAAATCAAAACACTGTAGCACGATAATGCTCGCCCACTTGTAGAAACCTTTAACAAGAAACAGACAAATTGTACGGCCTGTCACTAGGTCTCTGCCACAGACTGCCGGCATATAGTTGGAATATTGCTGAGAGCGGCGTTGAACAACAAACAAACAGACCAATTTTATGGCTTGTCACTCGGTCTCTCTTTTACCAGGTATGGGCTTTGTCAGTGAATTGTTTATAATTAATCAGTGAAAAATCAAATATTATGTTGGTATTTTCAATGACATAATATTTAAACTCTTCATATAAATAACAGTTACATGTTTTCTCTAGTTACAAGTCTCTATTCATGTATCATCATTCTATTTCAAAGTCAGCAATTGTCTGTTAAAGTCAGTAAAGCTGTGCTGGGATGAAGCCATTTTCTTGTTTCTGCTTTGAAATTTGCACGCATGTATTATAGACGACTTGATCTTGTGGCGACCTCCGCTGACTACTTTCTACGTGGATATCTGTCTATGCAAGCCGTGTACGAATTACCCAAGGTCTCTGTCTCCCGAACTACTGCAGTATATTTATAGAATGGCGCTCTGTGGCATCTGTTGTGCCCTTGAGTGTCCTCTTTACATCAGAATAAATACATATGAATAGGTCGTCCTATGAAGGAACGTTTGCGTTTACCTACCTTACGTTTGCGTTAACTAAAGCCATACTATTATTAGCATCGAAGTGTAAGAAAATTAATTTCATTGTAAACAGATACCAACACTTTATCTGGCAATGTACATCTATTACGCTATGAGTTTAAGAAAAAAGATTGTTATAGAATAGAACTTGTACATGACTTCTATAACTAATCATGTCAGCTTTAAATGTACTACAGGCCAGTGGGTTTATTAAATACTGAATAAAGATTGATTGAATAAAGATATGTATAGGTCGTACTATGAAAGAGAGGGATGCCATATTCTGTTTCCCTCACTATATGGTATCTAGCTGATAATCATCATTCCGTTTCAAGTCATCTGTTGTCTGTTAAAGTCAGTACTCACGGTAAAGGTGTGCTGGGATGAAGCCATTTTCTTGTTTCTGCTTTGAAATATGCAAGCATGTGATATAGACGACTTGTGGCGACCACCGCGGACTACTTTATGGATAGCTGTCTATACAAGCCGTGAACGAGTTACCCCGGGGGCTCCTTCTCGAACTATTTATAGAATGGCGTTCTATATATAGCGTTTGGTGTGCCCTCGAGTGCTCTCGTTATATCACAATAAAGATCATATATAGGTCGTCCTATGAAGGAATGTTTGCGCACAGAGATTGGGGATGCTATATTCTGTTACCCTCACTATACGTTATCTAGCTGATAATCATCATTCCATTTCAAAGTCAGCAATTGTCTGTTAAAGTCAGTACTCACGGTAAAGGTGTGTTGGGATGAAGCCATTTTCTTGTTTCTGCTTTGAAATATGCAAGCATGTGTTATAGACGACTTGATCTTGTGGCGACCACGGCGGACTACTTTATGCATGGATAGCTATCTATGCAAGCCGTGAACGAGTTACCCCGGGCCATTGTGTCTCAAACTACTGCATTATTATATATAGAATGGCGCTCTATAGCATTTGTGGTGCGGTTTTAGTGAACGTTGATGGAACGTTTGCGCTTGGAGATGGGTGATTCCATATTATGTTCTCAAGCTGATTATCAATGTTATGTTCAACTTGGTTAAATCTATCACACGCTTGATCCCTACACGTTTTGCAAGTATATATCAAGGAATATTTATTAAGTGATGTAGAGTGAATTTGAAAGTGAGCAATACTAATCAGTCATATCATTTCATTACTGTAGTGAAATTCTTCCATCTGTTCGTGACGTTATAGGTCCGTAGTTCTGTAAAATTCACTCTTCACAAAATCAAACACATAATCCTACTGTGAAACATATTTCACTGTGTTCAATTAAATGTGTATAATTTATTTATTTTGATTAATGCATGAATGAATTTTAGCATGGTGATAGTTTGTAGACCTGATGGTTATATCGCTATACGTATGGCGACGACGTTCTATGTTTCTAGCGATAGGGCAATCGGTATACGTGTAATGCTATACTACTATTCACTACTGAACTAGTGAAATAGGTGAGTGAGTTTAGTTTTACGCCGCACTCAGCAATATTCCAGCTATTCTGGCGGCGGTCTGTAAATAATCGAGTCTGGACCAGACAATCCAGTGATCAACAGCATGAGCATCGCTCAGCGCAATTGGGAACCGATGACATGTGTCAACCAAGTCAGCGAGCCTGACCACCCTATCCCGTTAGTCGCCTCTTACGACAAGCATGGGTTACTGAAGATCAATATTCTAACCCGGACCTTCACGGGTAGTGAAACTGGGTTCCCACGAGTCTTTTATACTTTATATTATCCGAGGTTGTATTTGTAATACGAACATGTACAATGTAGCTGTAAATTGTCTCCGAGTGGATCTGTGGAATTTGTATCCCGGGTCCATCTATTCTCTACTCAGCCCACATCTACTCCAGGATCAACCCACAGTCATACAATCAAAACGGAGCAACTTTTGTACTGGTTTATTGTACAAGCATATGGCATACAATTCGATTCTCCAAACCTACAGTTTTTGCATTAAGATAAATATGTCACAGGTATGTTTTCAATTCACTTGTCGATGAAATTTCATCGCGGAGCCAGGGATTGGATATACGCAAGACATGAGGTATTCTCATGTGTTTCGAGCGTATAGTTCGTAGAATCGCGAGCCGGCCATCTTTTCTTCATACACCCGATAGTAATCCTCCAACATTTGGTCTGTGAAGTAGTTCTTCCAGTCACCGACAGTACCTGTCAATTGAAAGATATATACGAATATTTAGTGTTAAGGATCTCAGTAAACGTGCATACTTTATATACACTCGCGTAACCTTGATTCATGGATATAAGGGAAGTGCAGCGAAATTAATATTTTAAATGCATGATTTCATTTTGTATACGCACTGATTATTTTATTCATTGATTCAGCAAATTGAAAATGCCTAATATTCCACTCGTGAATGAAACGTTTGTTTACGGAAGCCATTTGCAATCATCACCCATTCATGTGCCCACAAATTGTGAGGTCACCTTGTTTCGTGGATTACGTAGTCGGTTACTTTATACCACTATGTACGACATCCCACTGCAGTACGTATTGACACCAAGGAAAGCAGACAACCAGAAGTGAGAAGGTTGGAGCTAGCGGTATCTTTTTTACTTGACATTTTGTAAAAATATAATTTGGCAATGGTGGTATTAGTGATCTGGGGCTATTTATCTCAATGCTGGACAATTACGTTTGGTGTACTTGTGTATATTGCAGAGATTCGGAACTTTTTTGTTAGCGAGGCGTGGCATTGTATGTACATCAAAATTACCGCTTCGTGACGTCAGTCGAGACTTAATTTACGAGCTAGCACAATAATATCCGCGATCCACGAATCAAGGTTATCCACGAATTTAGGTTACGGTTCTGTATATATAGTATAATTAATGAAACATATAGAGATGGATGGATGGATGGATGGATGGATGGATGGATGGATGGATGGATGGATGGATGCATGCATGCATGTGTATATGTATGTATGTAGGAGTGAGATTGGCTCTGTGTGTTTTGTTCAATCTGTTTAAATATATCTAACTGTATATCTGTGATCCTGAAGTAAAATCATCCGCTTACTGGAAAAGAACTTTACAATTTGTGATTAGTTACCCGCCACCTACTTTGATGTTCTCTATTACCCAGAGTATCAGAAGGGCTGTGTTCTTCGTAGCGAACCCGGTACTCTCCCAGTGTCATATCAATTAATGCTATTCAGAGATTAAATATATGCATCTTCTGCATCCAGTCTTCTGTATTATCCAGAATGTCTCAAGGATTGTGCTCCTGTCAGTAAAACAGGTACTCATCCAGGAAAACTTTACAGGCATGAAGCAAACTGGCGTCGAGTTTGGTTAAGGAAATGGATGACCTTTTCCTCTCAAACGCAGAGCTGGAAGTGAGCCCGACGTCAAAATAAACGTTCTGCACTGAAATGCGTTCGACTTTTTCGATGGCGGAAGTTTGATGATGTGAGGGCCATATCTTACACGCAAGGGAACTGGCTTGTTTTTGTTTCAAGGATTTTTTCATCATTTGTGGGATGATGCAACGTCAACCGCATGCCACAAACACTTCACAACTAGCCAGTGCGTTGCAGGTACAATGGAGAATAATTCAACAGGAAAGTCCGTGTGACAAGGAGGTGCGAACAGAACCCAGTGGTCACGCCCAGTCGTGATCAGAACATCGTCTCCATGGACATATGCGTCGTGCGGTAGGGCAATCAGTATGACCATTAGGTCTACAAACTATCACCATGCTAAAATTCATTCAAGCATGAATCAAATTAAATAAAGTATACACATTTTAATGGACACAGTGAATATCTTTCACAGTGGGATTGTGTGTTTGATTTTGCAGGACTGCAGATCTATAACGTCATGCACAGATGGAAGAATAAATAGAATAGAATAAAAAATACATAAATGAATATACAAATAAAATATGTATATGAACAAATTAACATTGTAGTGGTTAGGATTCCGGTACACGTACAAACTAGAAATAGACTGCCACTTCCCTGGAAGAGCTATAAATAGTTGGTCCAGATTTGAGATTTGTTCTGTCCAACTGTTCATTTTATGTGACCTTCCCCACACATTAATATTTATCACTCGATTAGTTTATTATCATTATTAACCCGTCGAGAGTTACGTCCCCTATCAAGCAACGCCTATTTCCTTGTAAATGTTCTTTGCTATCTTGTATTGACCACTGTATTGTTTACAGTGCATCAGTTTCCTGCCATTCTATAAATACTTTACATAATGATAGGTCAGAAACAACATCACATAGAAGCACACTTTTCGCTTGCATTGTCCGCGAAATACAGGTCTTTAAGCGTCCTTATTATGTTATAATATACCATATAGTGTGTAAGGCTTCAAGGACCATTTTCCCATGTTCATGCTTGACATAAAACCGTATACTTTATTCATTATAGTCATTTTAGCGGCCCTTTAGATTTACCAAGCCATATACCTTTACGATACATCACGTTTTCCCCGTCAGCTTTAACGGAGAATTGGTCTTTGTCTCTTCTCATGTTGGAAAACTGGCATTTGTCAGCAATCGCTTGGCACAGTTCATCGTTTCTTGGTAGACCAAGAAAATCAGAGAGGCGTTGAACAGCCAACAGAGGATTCTATAAAAACACAGACGTAAATATATTTTGTGATACCTTTCTTTCACTTGCTCCCTCATTTCATGTTTTAGAAAATAAAAGATCCAAGGTGCTATAACGTAGAGCCACCTAAAGTAAATAGATGAATATTACTTCTGTACAGCACATGCCAACGAATAAGACTTGTGACAACTTTACATATAAGGATTCGGTTTTTCAAATCTCCGGTAGTCGCTTAAAGTGAGGTGTACATTTGTAAGCTGTAAGCATATCAGACCTTTATCATGTCATCCCGCAACAAACTGGCATGGTGTGATATAAATATAATACTGTTTCCATGTTTTGGGGAATAAGAGGTTCCGCTCACACGCTTAGGGAAAGATGCCAGGTGCCAGCAAAGTGCTAAATGTTACATGTAAGTCAAGTTAAGAGAGGCACACATGGAATGAATCACAAAAATCTTGAAGTAAAAAGTGAAGCCGAAATGAAACAATACAGCGTCGTACAGGAAAACAAATTTTACGGGCCTTCTTTCTCTCTTGTGTTCCAAAACTATTTCAGGGGTGATAGCTGGAATATCTAAAACACTTAGCATTTCCTCAAGGCCAAATGTTTATAAGTTTTATATAATGTGTAGCTAAGCAGTCAAATGTTACTGTGGTTAATGTCACCATATATTATATGGTTGTAAGGTAGGAAGTCTT
This sequence comes from Haliotis rubra, assembly GCF_003918875.1. Classification (NCBI taxonomy): domain Eukaryota; kingdom Metazoa; phylum Mollusca; class Gastropoda; order Lepetellida; family Haliotidae; genus Haliotis; species Haliotis rubra. The sequence continues at coordinate 342,006 of NW_025767104.1, forward strand.
ATGAATTTAGGACAGCATTTTGAAACAACCGTGTATGAAACAGGAAAGATCGATTCTGGAAAGGGCAAGGGTGGATAAAAGATTCAATTAATATCTGATTGTGACAATGTAATATTATGGAACATTCTTGAAAACGTTCTAACATAGTTATGATTTTGGGTTAGAAACACACGCCTTACAAAACCAATTGATCAGGCGCGTAGCAAGCCAATTTTTTCGTGTAAGCCCGATAGGTTACGTTGCGAAGCTTTATATTTCGATAGTATTGAGGGCTTGCCCAACCGTTGTAGCAGCAATCATGTGTAAGCCCGGGCTTTATTTCATAATGGTAGCTACTCCCCTGTTGATGAATTAGGTATGACCTTGAAACACATGCATTACGAACCATTTGACTTTCTTCATAGATGTGAAAATAAACAGGAATGTCTGGATTCTCTTTGAAAAAGTCCTCAGCAGCAAGCCAGTGATCGAATAGGCCACCGGCTTCAACTGAAACCATAAGCTACTACTTCACCTTCCGTAACCTCGCCATCCGGGTAGATGTAACACTGTGACTGGAATGGGACATACGTTACGACACTGGACTGATATGACAGCAATACCAACCATGTAAACAGTGAATCTGTTCAACATCATACACGCTTTGACTTAAATACATAATGGGCGTACTTTATCCTTAATTTGACATTGTTCGTGTGACATTTTAGTCATGACGTTATGTTTCATGCAACTTTTATCAATATCAGGGTCTTCACTATTTTAGTTCACACTAATATCAATACTCTGCATACCTTTTCCTTCCAGAAACAGATACAAGAAACCCTCAAAAGAGCACTGGCATTCAGAAACCTTCAGATCGATATAGGCGTGATACATAGACACAGCCACGTCTCTCGGATCTCTAAGATTGTAGATCATCTTGCACTTCTTTTCCTTCACCTCCCAGGGTGCATCGGGCAACCGGAAGTGGGTATTTATAACCCTTGGGGAAGGTAGCTTACTCAAACTCTCGTTCGTCACAAGCTCTAATTGCAGCTTCCCCTTGAATTGCTGAATGGTTTCAGCCTTGCCTGCCAAGAGCATGTTCGCCATTTCGTAGACCCAGTGAGTTCCTGGGAATAGATTATGGTATAACAAAGGAATAATAGTGTAGCCCTGTCCAAAGGTTATCTGAAGTGAGACGTTAAGAACTAGTTTTAGTCACGATATGGCTGAAATATTACCTATGTGACTTTAATTTTAACTCACTCACTCACTCACTGAAGTGAGACAAGGACGCTTCATATAGGCTGTCATACGCAGACATTTTGGTCAACGAGGAGCTCCTGGAATGAGCTCAGCACTGAATCTTGGACATACTTATCAGACAGACACATTATACCATGAAAACCTGTAATAAGGTTATTATGTTAAATACTAGTATGGATTGTGGCTGCTTGGGGTATAGAAAAACGCTGCATGTGGACTGCAACAAGCAGACATTCTCATCATTATGTAATAGTGATATTGGAAGAAAATGGTTTGTGGCATATTCAATTACATGGCAATCTTTAACAGTCGAGATCGAGGACTAGGTTTTACAAACATTATATGAATACTTATTTTATCAAAAGTGAACTCTCTTACATTTTTAATCAGTGATTTTACATAATAAGGCAATGTGCTCCAAAGGCTGACTTTTTCTGCTTTTAAATGACAATGTAATGAATATATGTTTTTGAAATAAAACTCATTCCGAGTATGTACTTACAATGTTTATTAATGCAACCTTGTTCTCGTCACTATATGGCTGGAACAATGCCGATGTGACGCAAAACCCAACTCAACTCAACTCAAACTCAAAGGCAAGTGTACGTTATGACACGGAGACGGTAAACTTTTATACAGTACGACAGCAAGTTTTCCCAACCGTAATATCAATGTAAACTTATAACGGTTTTACAAAGAGCAAATTACCTGTTCTTGGATAAGCAGGGAAGTAAATGTCATCAGGCCTCATGGAAACATTTTTTATTTGTTCGAGGACTGACGACGCATATGCTGGTAGGTAGTGGCGGCCTCTAAACATCGTGAATTTGATGGTCTTGCCAAACTTGTCCGATTCAATCTTGATATCCATTTTACTCTCGTCGACTTTGTGCACTTCGTCTTCAATCTGAGTGAGTGAGAGGGATTAGTTTTACGCCGCTTTTAACAATACTACAGAAATATCACGGCGGAGGACACCAGATATTAAAATCAAAACTCACCATTGGTAAAAGATCAATGTTGTAGATCATTTTGGTGCAAGTGCAGGGACGTCAAATCACGTTGTAGCATGATAGTGCACGCCCGCGTGTAGTCTGTCTCACAGTCCCTGAACCACATTATTTTCCCTACTGCCAAGCCCTCTCTGCAGTGCTAAAGCCCTAAATAAAGCAAGTCTAGCCTAGGGCTCCTTTTCAATATAAATGGGCTTGTTTGTTCCTATCAAAATTATATATATTCAGAGACTAAGCCTTAGTCTAGCCCGCGTGTTGCAACACGTTTTAAACAACAAACAGACAAATGTTTGGCTTGTCACTCGGTCTCTCCTTTACCAGGTATGGGCTTTAGTTGGTGCATTGTTATGATTAATCAGTCGAATTTCAATAAAATAATATTTAAACACTTCAGATAAATGAAATAACTTGTTTTCAATAGTTTCAATTCAAGTCAGGAATTGTCTGTTATAGGCATTACTCACGGTAAGGATGTGCTGGGACGAAGCCATTTTCTTGTTTCTGCTTTAAAATATGCACGCATATATTACCGACGTCTTGATCTTGTGGCGACCGCCGCGGACTATTGTATAGAATCTGCCAATGCAAGATGTGTACGAGCTACCCTGACCTGGATCATTGTGTCACAAGCAACTGCAGTATATTTAAAGAATGCAGCACAGTCGCAATGTGTATGCCCTTGAGAGTGCGTGTTATATCAGAAAAAAAATACATTTGGGTCGTGATATGAAATAAAGTTTGCGCTTGGACACGTTCAAACCTAGGCCATTGCGATTGCAGGATAGATGTGGTTTAACAACTGAACATCTCTGTCCAACAAAGTGTGGTGATATGTGTTGCGAAGTTGTAATATCTTAGATTGCGTCTGTAGTTCCATAGGTCAGGGATGTAATAGTCTGTTTTCCCCACTATCGATGTTATATAGGCCAAATATGGCATACTCTTGATTCCTACGGGTTCTCTCATGTGTATATCGAGATATATGCAACCCGTGATGAATAGTAAATGTGATTGTGAGCGAGTTATTCATATCGTTCCATTACTGAGGGAAAATTCTTCTATCCATGCCTTACTTTATTGGTATGCAATTCTACAAAATACATTCCTGAAACAAATTTAGCACATGAGCCTACTTTAACAAGATCATTTACAGTGTTCAATTAAATGTGTATATTTTCTAATTGATTCATACAAGGGTGAAGCATGGTGATAGTCTGTGACCCTAATGGCAATACTGATAGTCCTACGGCTAGACGTCTATGAGAGCTTCTAACTTCTTTGAGAGGCGATGTTCTGATCACTACCTGGTGTAACCACCGGGCTCTGTCCACACCTCCTTGGGACACAGACTGGATTAGGATAAGAATGGATAAGGGTGATAGACAATTCTAAACCTATATGTATCTATGATCTTAGGATTAATAACTTTCTTATGGAATGGAATAAACCATCAAAGGGATCTCGGAAGATATATGATATACTTGTGCAAAACAAATATCTCCCTATTATCTGTAGTAAATGGCAACAAATGTTCTTAACTGACTTAAAGAGATATTAAGCTACAAGATTTCCAATATAGATTTTTTGCATCGCATTATATAAACTAAAAAGGAATTATTTAAATGAAGTTGATCGACAGTAGTATTTGTCAAAGATTTTATAATGAAAATGAATCGATTGTCCATGTATATTTTGAATGTCAACAGGTTGGTCATTTTTGGTACAATCTGGAACAGTTTTTGAGACAACATCTGTGTTATTAGATTCAGCTTAATCTTAAATCCATCCTATTTGGTATCCAGGGGACCGCAAACTTCAAACTGGTGAACCACATTCTTTTGGCTGGAAAAAGATATACTTCTTATTTATATATATATAAGCTGTATTAGAAATGAATCTCTGTCTTTCAAATCTTTTATTGCTACCTTAAAAGATATTTTTCAAGTTGAGAGATATGACGCCAGAATGAAAAACCAACTAAATTAATGTATGAGCAAATGGCTACCACTACTTACAATATGGACCGATGTGTCATGACTCTTCCACATGCTTAAAGTATAACTGTGAGGTAGTAAGTTACAATTGTGCCTATTCACGGACGGGAAAAGATATTCATATTTATATACATAAGCTGTATTAGAAATTAAATTTTGTCCTTAAAATCCTTCATCGCTTTTTTTTTGAAAGATATGTTGCCAGAATGAAAAACCAACCGGACGAATGTGGAACAAACGGGCACCCTTACTTTCAACATGGTCTGATGTGTCGTGACTCGTCAATGGGTACAATGTATGATCTTTGTGCAGTAATATTTGAATGCACCTACTCATGGTTGAAGACTTACCTAATTGCTCAAGCCTAGATGATTCGTAATTATACAACCTTGATTGTATGATGTTTGTATAAAATGATTGTACCTATCACTGTACCTGTGTACGATTTTTGTATAAAATGAATGTACCTACTGATGTGAATACAAACATGTGGAAAATAAAGTATTGTAGATATAGGGCCAGATGCACAGGAGGCTTCTTCTTTAGAAAGGGCATCTTATCTTTTGTGCATCTCTCCAGGACATGTCCACGACACAAAATGACTATATTAACCAAATTTACTAACGTTAGGAAATATACGTTTCATCCGGCGTCCATATGAACAAACGTTTGAAATCTACGTATCATCAGATTTACACACGTTTAAAGGGGTATTAAAATATATGAACACTCCACTCTGTATTTACATGTATTTCACAGCCATTGTGTTCATGTGTTTTCTAGCATGTGTAACATGTGTAAATGCTGTGATTGTAGGACATGCATTGTAATACCTTTGAAATATCGTATGACCAGGGTTAGGTTTGTCATATATTTAGTACACACGTAACTGGTTGGTAATGGGTAAATATAGTGCTACAAGATTAACACTACTTCAACATGTATTTCAATGGTTCTGTAATGTAACTGTCACATCGGGTTCGTTAGCGCGACGGACCACGCCATAATGCACGGAGATCATTAGAAACACATGGTGAAGTGATACCCATGACTGACCACCACTATTAACGTGCCTGCCTTTCTTGACACAAAATGATGTCTATTTGAAAGGTTCAAATATTGGGTCTATGGGCCAGAGCGATATGTATGTTAGGGAGTGTGTGCACGTGTGTGTATGTGTGTGAGAGGGAGAGGGTGTGGGATAGGGTAGGCATAGGGTGGGGTGGTGGCGGTGGGGTACTGATAAGCCTTTCTGATCAGTATGTAATATCGTTTGTAATTTTTGCACTGGAAATTGCATTATAGTTTAAATAACTGACCTTAGGTACACTTCTTATATATGACATACAAGGAGAGACTGCTTATTGCAATAAAACAGCGACAGGTGTGTTCACACAGACATGAACCGGTAGGTCCTTAATTTTAGTGCACACTTGTATGAGTTATCATACTCGTGATCATAGCTATCTATACTATCTATAAAAAGATGATTACAATGTATTACTGATTCCCGTTGTAAATTACTGTAGCAGTTGTAAATGTGTTAATATGCACAGACTTGGTATTAGAGCTGTGTTTCGTAGCCTAAGTGGGGAGACGATATATCCTGATACCAGTTTATAATCATAGTGGCAATACTTCAGCCATATCGTGACTTAAAATAGTTATAAATTCATTAAAACATGTTACATTTACACACACACTTAAAGGGGCGCGGTGGGCGAACTGGCTAAAGCGCCAGGCTAGTGATCCAGCGAGCTTGAGGTGACGGGATCGAGCCCATCTGTGACCGGGTGTTAACACCTTGGAGTCAACTTTGGGTGCAGACTCTTTAGAGCTGTTGATCTAATAAAATTTCAGCATTTCATGTTGAAGAAGGTTCAGTCAAACATGTTCTGCACGCCTCAAAATAAATTTGAAACTGAAGTTTCCTTTGGAAAGTTGTGTTTCTACACCAGTTCTTTCACAAACAATTCAATGTAATGTATATCAGAATTCAGAATCACTGAACAAAACTCCTAAGTCTGCTGTCTAAATTGTATCTTATCTTTGTTCTCTTTCTTATCAAACATAAGACATCATTCATAGTTGTGAATACATGGTGTTATTTGTCAAACAACTAAAACATATTTCAATTACTTGAAGATAAGTATTGTACAGTTCACAGAGTTTGAAACATGTTCACACTCTTTCACTTCTGCACCAACTCATTTGTTCATGTAACAGATACAAACAAATTCCCATAAGGCTCAATTCAGTTTTAAATTTCAGAAGGATTTCAAAGAGATTCCCTTCCTATTCCTAATGCAATACCCTTTACAACTTTAAGTAGTACTTCAGTAGTATCGGGATATATCGTCTCATGTGGCGATACATCGATGTATCATGGACCCCCGCGATATAAATATCCTGATGTATTGCCTTAATGTGTTTTGTATTGATGCATTCGTATCGCATAGCTGACTTTGCAAACATCGATACTATCGATGAATCGTTACACCACTACTAGGGATGGCCTCTTTTTGATTCGGAATACAGATATTGTCCCATACGGACGTTTTCTCAAATTTCAGTTACCCGACGATATATACTGTACACCTATTTTGATTCCATCTCTGGGGTAGATTGTAGAAAGCAGTTTCTGTAATTATTGAAAGCTTACTATCTGACATCATTTATGTTGCTCGTGCGTTTTTAATTTTTGCTTTTTGCTGTCTAATTTGTTATACATTATATAATAATGTTAATCATTTTCGCATCCCAATATCATGGGATATAATGTAAACTTATTAACCTATCAAAGTACCGAAACGTATTATCTATATGCTGTACTGTTATTGGGTGATACTGTTAAATGCACCTCCGTACAAAATTTCCAGAAAACAATAGAAACTGAAAATTGCTAAATAAATTGAAAACTAAACTGGGTAAATATTGCAAACAGTTATTATTTACATACCTGTTTTAAGTTATCAGTGTGCAGATCATGTCACAAACATAAAAACTGAAGGATGGGTGTGGAAAGAGTGGGGGGAAACACGTGCAAAGTCTCTGAGTCAACTGAGATTATCCTTCAAAACATCATATATATGTACATTTAACAATCACTTATCATTTAAGTGCAACCAAAGCATTACAAAAACGCTATATTTCTAGACAGCATAACATCACCTTTGGCCGGAGTTGCAAATATTTGATACCGAAAGCCTTGTTAGTTAACTCAAAGGATATAACCCTTGTGTTTTACAATGATCTTAATTATAGTGACAATGAAGTATAGGTTGCCATGTGTTTTCCAATATGATTAATTCAGTGAAATGCTAATGTTTACCAAACAAATTCTAAAGGAGCCTTTCTTCAAGCAGTGACTTAAAGCCATACATAGCTAGACTTACTTAGATTATAGACGTCATATAAGGCATCATAGATATTTCACAAACATGGTACAGGACCCTTAGCCTCATTAGCGTATTGCCTCACCACTTGCGAATTAAGCGTTGGCAGATGTAAATGTTACTGAAGATGTTGGTCTCCGCCAGCCATGGGTGTTCGGTATGTTTACTCTGTAACCCGAACCCTGCAGTGAGTTTTCCTACAGATCATAACAAACGCTGAACCTGGGAATATCTAGATGTGTTTCATTTAGTGCGTAAGCATTACAGTAAGGGCTGGGCGGAAGGGGAAATAATATCGTTCTGTGACTATGATACAGCAGAGACCATACAATAGACTATTATATGGTCTCTGGATACAGATTGGGACAAGATATGGAAAACAAAAGATTTTGACAACAGACCATTGTTTGGGTCTTTTAATTGTAAATATGATTCAAATAGCTTAACCTAGATTTAGATATCCTTCGAATGTTCATTTGGTTGAAACTGGAAAGTATACATTTATAAGTACGAATGTTTAGTTATAATTCAAAAGTATAACAGCATGGGTATCCATTTTGTCTTTTGTCTTCTACCCGTCCCTACATACGCTCAATCACATGTGTCTCCAGGTCCCGTATTGCAATTCTCGTGCGTTTCCATGTGTTGTTGACGCGGCATGGACACCTTGTAACATCACTATTTGATTATGATTCACAAACACCTGCTCATGATATGGTTGGAATCGTGCCACGGATTAGCAGATTTTTATCATGAAGGTTTTTTTATGAAGGTGGCTTGAAACTCGCTTTTACAAAGGCCTAAACTGATTTAAATTCTGATCGCAGATTAAAGAATAAGACAATAAAAAGTATGCCAAATTATCGTTACCATGACAACCCTGTGACATTTCACCTTATGTAAGAGAGTAATAAATACGATGCTAGGTATGGCAGTACTACTGCAGGGTCTAGGACAAATGCCACCCGGACAAAAACCACCCGGACAAAAGCCACCTAGCACAAATGCCACCTAGGACAAATGCCACCCAGTCAAATGCTACCTAGGACAAATGCCACCCAAATAAAAATAAAAACCACCAACACAATATCATGTTTCCCAGATGTATTTGCATGATAATTCATGTTCATTTAGACACTTTCATTATTGCTTTCATTCTCATCTTTTTTCATTTCTCATTCACACTTTTATTAATATTGCTTTCATACTCCTTTCTGCGATAAAACATATTCAACTTGGTTGTGCATATTGGAAGTGGAATGGTCAGGTTGTTAGTTATTTGCATTTTTTAACGTCGCACGCACAGCTAAGATATTTCGGCGACGGGGTAGTGCACTTATTAACAACAAAAACAACAACTGAGTATTAAGGGAAATTTGAATGGGAGGCAGAATTAAAAAGGTACACAATGATGCAGATGATAGTGTATGTCGTAAATTTCATTAAGTTGCTGCAGTGCTATCCCTAATCACTGGGTATCTTTGTCTATACAATTATATGTGTGATGGAGGAGAACATGCGTCGCTACTTTTCTCAATAATCAAACCGGCAGATACCTATAGAAGAAAGTGTTTGCCCTACCTGTAACAACCATGTACCGTGTCTATGAAGGGGATATAATGTGGGAATGAATGACATGTACTTGTATCTGGGCCCGTTTATGATGATACATATTGCGATCTTTCACAATAATCTCACTGGCAATCAGATTGAGGGTACTTTTCAAACATAACCGGTATTTCTATTATTGTATTTTATACAGCAACATTCTTCGAACTTTCTCCATATAGGTCTGCCAGATACATCGCACACTACCCCTTTCTCTCTTCATCTTCTCAAACGACTGTTGCAAGTTCGAAGAATCCTGGTCAAAGTAGAAAATCTTAAGACTATCCCCTACAAATCTGTAACATACACATTGTACCCTAAATGGGTAGAGCTTCCGTTCGGGGAAATATCAGAAGGACAGTGATACCATTATCTCCAATGTTGTAGAAAGCACTCCACTCAATTAGGAAAACAATAACCCACTGGGATATTGCATTCGTTTTGGAATCAATATTTTCGGCACCTGTCAGATCTGAATTTGAACATGCGAGGTCTGCGTCTATGTCAGGCTTGTCAAGGTTTGTGCAAGATGTTTAGCAACACTGGGGCGTAATAGTCATAGGACTGCTCCAAACAACGGAATATATATCTTGTGAGAAGGACTTCTCCGACAGGGAAAAGTACAGCAGTGCAACATCACATTTACTTGTGTGACATTTGCTTTCGGAATCTGGGTTTATGGATCGTCAATTTAAACAGGACAATCAAGACGAATTTCACAAAAGGCACGGAGGTCCAACATGCCCAGGGTTTACTCAGAGAACGCAACCACTTTGCTATCCGGTCATAATCGCTACACTGTAAAAACTGTTTTTCATTTCATGTCTCATAGAATATATAATTTGATATGGCAAAGTTTGTTATCGTATACGTTTGTGTTAATGAAACAAATGTCGACAACTTAAGGTTCATGTATGGCGTTATTACAGCAAAGGCTGAGCGAAGGGAGAAATAACATGGTTCAGTCACTGTGAGGCTATTAAGAACGGTCACATGCAGTGCAACAATATTCCAATTATGTACTGCCAAAAACTATTTTACAGTACTGATGCGCGAGCTGAAGAGAAATTACGAGTTGCTTCGTGTAGCGTATTTGGCCGCGCTCCAAGAGAGATAAAGTGTTATTCTGTTGGGACAGCTAGGGACACTTGCAAGGACAAAGGGGCAGCTTATCGCCCTTTTGTTCACCACTCACAAGATTTGCCAACACCGCAGACAAAGCGTAACTGATACTGGTAGCAAGAGCGAGTGCAGCTTAATAAGCTATGTTACACGACACAAAATGACTGTATTAGCCAAATTTACAAACGTCAGGAAATACTCGTTTCATCCGGCGGCCACATGAACAACGTTTGGAATCTACGTATCATCTGGCCGTCAGCTTTACACACGTTTAAAGGGGTGTTAAAATAAACGAACATTCAACTCTGCATTTACATGTATTTCACAGGTGTGTAAATCTGGCCATTGTTTACGTGCGTTTCCTAACATGTGTAACATATGTAAATGCTGTGATTGTAGGACATGCATTTCAATACCCTTGAAATCTCCTATGACCAGGGTTAGGTTTGTCATATATTTAGTACATGCGTAAATGGTTGGAAATGAGTAAATATAGTATTACAAGATTAGCACTACTTTAACATGTATTTCAATGGTTCTGTAATGTAACTGTCACATAGGGTTCGTTAGCGCGTCCGACCACGCCATAATGTACTGAGATAATTAGAAACACATGGTGAAGTGATACCCATGACTGAGTACCACTAACAACGTGCGTGTCTTTCTTGACTGTTTAACAGGTTCAAATATCGGGTCTATGGGCCAGAGCGATATGTATGTTAGGGAGTGTGTGTGTGTGCGAGGGAGAGGGTGTGGCATGGGGTAGGCCTAGGGTGGGGTGGTGGCGGTGGGTCGCCGTTGGGGTACTGATAAGTCTTTCTGACCAGTAGGTAATATCGTTTATACTTTTTGTAATGGAAATTACATAACAGTTTAAATAACTGACCTTAGGTACACTTCTTATGTATGCTATACAAGGAGACACTGCTAATTACAATAAAACACAGACAGATGTGTTCACACAGACATGAACCGGTAGGTCCCAAATTTTAGTGCTCACTTGTATGAGTTATCCGACTGATCATAACTGAACAAATTTCATTATCTATACTTTCATAAAAGATGATTACAATGTATTAATGATTCCCGGTGTAAATTACTGTTGTAAATGTGTGAACATGCACATACTTGGTATGACCTCTTTTTGATTCGGAATACAGGTATTATTCCATACGGACGTTTTCTCAAATTTCAGTTACCCGACGGAATATACTGTAGACCTATTTTGTTTCCATCTCTTGGGTAGACTATAGAAAATTGTAGTGATTGCAATTAGCTCATAGCTAAGCAGTTTCGATAATTATTGAAAGCTTACTATTCGACAGCATTATGTTGCTCATGCGTTTTCTTTCTTGCTTTTGCTTATCGCTGTCTAATTTGTTATACATTATATAATTATGTTAATCATTTTGGTATCTCAATATCATGGAATATAATGTGTACTTATTAATCTATCAAAGTACCGAAACGTATTATCTGTATGCTTTACTGTTATTGGGTGAAACTGTTAAAAGTACCTTCGTACAGAATTTCGAGGAAATAGAAACTGAAAATTACTAGATCAATGGAAAACTAAATTGGATAAAGATCGCAAACAATCATTATTTATATTCGACTTTTTTAATTAGCAAGGATATATGGTGACAAAACTGGGTTCAATCTTGAATGTATAATAAATGTACCAATGTATATTCTTTAACAGTATCAAGGAATGATGGGGTACGCTCGTGGTTAAAGCGTTCGCCTGTCAGGTCGAAAACCGGTGGTTGATTTCCGACATAGGCACATTAAGACTGAAAATATATTATTTTGATAAAAGGCAAAGATCTTAATTTCAATTGAAAAAAAGAGACGAAGTAATTTGGAAGATTCACAGACTAACAACGTCTATATCGGGGCTATAGGTGCAGGAGCATCTTCAATTATATAATCACATTCCACACACATCAGATAAAGGTTTAAATGACAAGCATATTTATTGGTATCTTGCCAAGCTCTGTCCTCTCTGAATGCAGTATAACCAGAGTGCTGTGGTCACTACCTCAGGCGGCCAAATTCAGCCATCCCATTACTTTACAGTATTTTCTTACAGACATATATATGGAAAATTAACTTTTACGGATATGGAAAGAGTGGGGGGAAACACGTGCAAAGTATTAGTCAGCTGAGATTATCCTTCAAAAACATCATACGTACAACAATCACTTATCATTATGTGCAACCAAAGCATTACAAAAAGGCCATATTTCCAGACAGCATAACATCACCTTTGGCTAGAGTTCCAAATAATTTGACACCGAAAGCCTGTCAGTTAACGCAAAGGAAATAACCCTTGTGTTTTGAAATGATGCCTTAATCATAGTCACAATGAAGTGTAGGTTGCCATGCATTTTCTAGGCTGTCTCACAGTCCCTGAACCACATTATTTTCCTTACTGCTTAGTCTGTCTCACAGTCCCTGAACCACATTATTTCCCCTACTTCCAAGCCCTCTCTGCAATGTTAAAACCTTAAATGAAGCAAGTCTAGATCTCCTCAGGTCCAGGGTCTGTTAACATCTGCAAGAAACCTAACTCACTTTGAGGGTCGGGTTACAAAGTAAACATATCTATAGCTAACTGTCATGGCTAGGCGGACTGAATCTCGTGTCTGCCTGGGGCTCCTTTTCAATTTAAATGGGTTTGTTTGTTGCTATCAAAATTATATATATTCAGACACTGAGCGTTAGTCTATGTATTTTCCAATATGATGAAAATACTAATACAAGTATTTACCAAATAAAATTCTAAAGGAGCCTTTCTTCAAGCAGTGACTTAACGCCATACATAGCTAGACTTGCTTAGATGATAGACTTCATATAAGGCATCATAGATATTTCACAAACATATGGTACAGGACCCTTAGCCTCATTAGCTTATTGCCTCACCACTTGCGAATTAAGCGTTGGCAGATGTAAATGTTACTGGAGATGTTGGTCCCACCAGCTGTGGGTGTTTGGTATGGCACTCCATAACCCAACCCTGCAGTGAGTTTTCCTAGAGACGGAAGGGGAAAAACTATCGTTCTGTGACTATGGAAAACCAAAAATTTGGAAAACAAACCATTGTTTGGGTCTTTTAATTGTAAATATGATTCAAATAGCTTAACCTAGATTTCGATATCCTCCGATAGGTACATTTGGTGGAAAACAAACATTTATACCGAGACAAGGACGAATGTATATGTATAACAAAATGTAACAGCACTAGTATCCATTTTGTCTTTTGTCTTCTACCCGTCAGAACTAGATTAACAACTAGTCCCTGATATGAACATATTTTACAGAAAAAAAGTTCATAGTAAAAAACAATATAATATAATGAAAAGGAACCCTGAGACTTTCTCCTGAAGCTGTGGAAATCTAGACTTGCCACATTTTGTAGACTTGCGTGGGCTTGGATATATTTGCTTCAGGGTCTGTATGACAGACGACGTCCCAACATACGCTCAGTCACATCTGTCTCCAGGTCACGGAGAATCAGTGGTTAGAGGCCCGTATTGCAATTCTCGTGCGTTTGCCAGGCGCGTAGCAAGCAATTTTTTTCGTGTAAGCCCTATGGGCTGCAAAGCCTTATATTTAGGTGGTATTGAGGGCTTGCCCAACTTTCATTTTTTATGAGACCTGAAGAGTTATCGTTTGACGTTTGATGATTTCAATAACTTCAAAATATTGTGGAAAGACTTCCCGCCTGTATGCCCCTTAAATTTCATTCTAGTCAAATCCATATCACCTGAATATATACTGTATATATTCCTCATCTGATAAGGATGAGTTTTAACGTGATTTGTTTATTGTATCTGAACATACTGAAAGACATATTCTACTTTCTTAAAAATGCCACTCAAAGAAAGTTTCCTCATCGTTAAAATTAAGAGGGGATACGGACGGAAGTCTTACCACCATGGAAATTGAAATGTGATTTCCTCTTATACAAATATGTTTGGACATAGTTTACACATGTCTGCTGCATTGATACAATACCATACATCGAGTTTTTGGTGTTTTTTCTAAAATAATTGATAAACAAATGAGAAATAAACAACTGCATTTCAGTGATGATTCACATATAATCATAACTGTAACAAAACATCCTCATACATGTCGATGGAAAAACAATCATCACTGAAAGTTATGATATGAAGAATAACCTGTTTCCTGTACATGGTAATGCTTTAATCAAAGAATATTGTAGTCAGTATGATTCATAGAGGGATTTCCACTTTTTAAATGGAACGTGTTTGTAGGTATTTCTGGCAAGAATTAGAAGAAAAATTATTTTTTAGCAAAGATCATGTGTAAGCTCGAGCTGTTTTTTATAATGGTAGCTACGCCCCTGTTTGCATGTGTTGTTGACGCGGCATGGACGCCTTGTAACATCACTATTTGATTATGATTCACAAACACATGCCCATGATATGGTCGGAATCGTGCCACGGATTAGCAGATATTTATCACGAAAACAGGTTTTTATGTAGGTAGCCTGATCCTCGCTTTTACAAAGGCCTATAGGTTCGATCACAATACATTTCGTTTTACAGCTTCTCTTTTCTTAACATGCTCACGTCAAAACTTATTTAAATTCTAATCGCAGATTAAAGAATAAGACAATAAATAGTATGCCAAATTATTGTTACCATAACAACCCTGTGATATTTCACCTTATGTAAGAGAGTAATGCAGATGATACTGTCGGCCGTAAAATTTGATAAGTTGCTTCATCGCTATCAATAAACACTGGGTATCTATATAGAGAATACTGCGATCGGTCTCATTACATACGAATTATACGAAACGAGTGTCCTTCCTATGGTATCTGACCGAGCGAAAGCGGGGATCAGATAACATAGGAAGGTCACGAGTTTCGTATAATTCGTATGTAATGAACCGAGTGGTATATTATTTATTACCCACGTCTTACATGCATTAAATTGACAAAATAGTGTATTTTTGTTAATATTTTGGTTTCAAACCAGAAACCGGTTTCATAAAGAGGTTGCGGAAGAGTTTTGTACTGTAGTACAATGTTGCATGACGTCACACTTTAATGACGTCACTGCCTTGGTAACCGACGTCACGATTCATGTCAGTTGTCATCGCCTCGTACAGCCTCCTACAGTAAAACTACTCCGCAGCACCCGGTTTCCCGGTTTGCAGTTGCTACATTCGGCTAACATCACTGGTGGAAACATTGCGTTTACGTTTTCGACGGATATAATGTCTCAGTTCGACTCACAATTAAACAGCGACGCGGCAACGTTCGCGATGTTTACATTCCCACAATGCATTTAAGTTGTAGAACGAATGAATTCACGTGTTTGTTATGAATGAAAAAATAGTTACGTCAGAATGGGACCTAATTGAGAGGTCATCGGTTATCCAATCAAATCGTTAGAATCTCAGGTCAAGTCGTTACGACACTCGTGTGACGTACGAGATTAGTATGCAACTACCCATACGTTGACCACGTGGGTAATAAACAATTATATGTTTGATCAAAGGCCATATGATAGACTATGTGGTCTCTGGTGTGATGGAGGAGAACTTGCGTCGCTAGTTTTCTCGATAATCTGAACACAAGTATGTAGCGTGAAACCGGCAGACACTTTAGAAGAAAGTGTTTGCCCTACCTGTAACAACGATGTCCCGTGTCTATAAAAGGGATATAATGAGGGGACGAATGACATGTACTTTTATCTTGGCCCGTTTATGATGATACATACTGCGATCTTTCACAATAATCCTTCTGGCTATCAGATTGAGGGTACGTTTTAAACATAACCGGTATTTCTATCATTGTATTCATAAAGTTCTTCGAACGTTCTCCAAATACGTCCGTCAGATACATTGTGCACTGCCCTTTTCTCTTTTTATCTTCTCAAACGACTGTTACAAGTTCCAAGAATCCTGGTCAAAGTAGAAAAGTCTTAAGACTATTCCCTACAATTCCGTAACTTACACATTGTACCCTAAATGGGTAGAGCTTTCGTTCGGGGGAATATCAGAAGGACAACGATACAGTTATTTCCAATGTTGTAGAAAGCTCTCCACTTACTTAGGAAAACACTGAGATATTGTATTCATGTCGGAATGATATTTTCAGCCCCTGTCAGATCTGAACTTAAACATGCGAGGTCTGCGTCTGTGTCAGACTAAAGGCCTACAAGATGTTTAGCAACACTGGGGCGTAATAGCCATAGATCTTCTCCAAACAAGGGAATATATATCTTGTGCGAATAACTTCTCCGACAGGAAAAATTTACAGCAATGCGACATCACAATTACTTACGTGATATTTACTCGCAATCTGAGTTATGGATCGTCAATTTAAACAGGACAATATAGACGAATTTCACAAAAGGCATAGAGATCCAACATGCCTATGATATACTCAGAGAACGCACCCGCCTGTGCTATCCGGCTACACAATAAAAACAATTTTTCATTTCATGTCTCACAGAATATATAATTTGATATGGCATTCAATCAAACAATCAATCAAGTTTATTTCGTAACAAGGCCTTAGGCCCACGTACAATACAAATAAGCATGTGTAATTATAAGATAGTGGCAATGACAATGCTTCCTTAATGTAAGAAGAACAATTTGTTAGTGTTGAAAACTTTGTACAGGATAATGTGTTTAGAAAGTATTGCTGATCTATGTAATTTGGTAATGCTTTAAGATACTTATAGCGCAAATCATGATAAATTTTACATTCAAATAGGAAATGAAATTCATTTTCTACAAAATTATCATTACAAATATTACATAGTCTTTGGTGCCTCGAAACTCCATCAAATCCTACCGGTATTTTTATATATTGGAAGTGCACCGATTCGTAACATTGTTATTCGACGCCTCGCATCTTTAGATTTCAATAATGTTAAATGCTCAATGCAAAATACACTTTTGATACTGGAATAGACATCAAGCGATGAACATTTGTGCATTTCTGAAAATATGAATTGCTTCTGACAATCACCAACTCTTACATGAAAATCTTTCAAAAATTGTTCCTCGTTGCCAACTCCTTTAGCTTCCCACAAAACCAAAACCATGAATTGAACAAAGTATTTCGGACAAAATATACCCACGTTTTCCTACCAACTTTGTCTAAATTGTGCAACATAATATAGCACTGCTTTGGATTTCTATCCTTTGGTAAAGCGTAAAGTTTGAACCAATACTTCATAACACGTAATAAACTATCAACATAAATATAATTCCTACCACATTCCGCCAATACAGCAGCATTAGAGCATGTATAACTTACGCCCAACACATACTTACAAAATCTGATGTGAAACTGTTCAATAACATGCCATTTCCGAAAACCCCATATTTCCGAAGCGTACAAAATTATCGGCTTTATCTGAACGTCAAAGATTTTGAACAAAAATAATTGGAGAAATATTTTAAGTCTCCTACCAAAACCTTAACTGAACACAAGGCGTTATTCGCTTTATTTACCAGATTTTGAACCGATTTAGACCATGAAAGTCTATTCGAAAACAATAAACCCAAATAATTAATGTATAATATGTAGAAACGTTTAGCTTATGATCATCAAAGTACCATGATTCATACCGCCTTAATTTACCAGCATTTCTAAACACTAGCACCTCTGTTTTCTCAAAATTTACAGACAAGCCCCATTTTTTGCAAAACTGTAGTAATACATTGATCTTCCTCTGAAGACTAATGGCAGAATCTGCAAACAAACATAAATCATCTGCATACAGTAGCATATACAATTCCATAAACTCTGGATCAATAAATACGCCCCTGTCACCACAAGTAATTATTTCCGTATACAACTGGTTAACAAACAACGCAAATAGAAGAGGACTTAAAATACAACCTTGCCGAACCCCACTCAAAGAATCAAAATATTCAGAAACATTTAAATTGTTTAGCTTAACACTAGCCTTTGTCTTTGAATACATATCTCTAATGATATTGAACATATGACCATGGACACTATTAGATAACAGAACAAACCAAAGAAGATCTCTATTAACTGAATCAAACGCCTTACAAAAATCAACAAATAAACAATAAAATCTACCTCCTGTTTTGACAAATATTTCTGTATAACACTTTGGAGTGTAAAAATGTTATCGACCGTAGAATAGCCCTTACGGAAGCCACCTTGACACTCAGGGTACAGATCTAACACGTCAACAACCTCTTTCAAACGCCTGTTCAAAATGGAAGTAAAAACTTTGCCACAAATATCCATAAGAGAGATACCACGATAATTATTTACTTCGTGAATGCTACCTTTTTTATGCAATGGAAATATAATACTAGGTGACCACTGATCTGGAAATTTACCTGACCTAAAAACGCCATTAAACAAAGTACATAAATATGACTGCAAAACAATTTTGTTAACATTAAACATCTCAGGTGGAATACCATCTGGACCAGGACTTTTATTAGGTCGTAAACTACCAAGAGCAAACTCCACCTCTTCAATACTTATGTCCCTATTCACAATATTATTTATATCATCATTATTACCGATTCCACAGACAGATTCTTGCACATCATGATTTACAATGAAATCCTTTGTAAATGCTAAAAAATCTTCATCAATATGAATATCTTCAATATTTAATACATCTTTAAAATATTCAACCCATGACAAACAGTCAATTGTTGCTACAGATTTACATGAAGCGCTGCTAAAATGTCTCACATGAGACCAAAAGGATTTGACCCTTTACCAGAAGAAAATCTGATAATATAGAGTTGGTTATTGCTATTGTATATTCCTGGTTCTTGTGACGACAAAGCTCTCTGAATTTGTTTCGAACTTTATGAAACTCTTGAAGGTAAGAAAAATCCCCAGACAGGCGAAATCTATCTAAAAGTTCATATTTATCTTGTTTTAAATTTTTCACAGTCTTGATCAAACCATTGCTGTTTATGATTATCCCGTGTCTTGACAGAGTTCGAGTCCATTCCACAAGAAGATGCAGTTTTTTGGATAATGTCAGTCAGCAGTTTTGCACCTAGAGATGGATTATCCATAGTAATCTCATGAAAGACATCAAGAGGCAGTGAGTTTAAGTTTACTTTTAAGGTTGAGTCAGACTTGTCTGCATGGGGAGGTCTCCATTTATATTTCTCCATCGCAATTGTATCATATCGCTCCGAGTCGTCAATCCTCTGGAAGAAACACTTCAGCTGACAAACAATAGGTAAATGATCAGATTCTACTGATGTACACACACTAAAATCACTAATTGAGTTGAATAGAATAGTAGAACATAATGCATAGTCAACTAGACTATGTCCTTTGTTTGCAATACATGTAAATGCTCCATGCGGATCACTCTTGGATCTGCCATTGAGAATGTGTATCCCATAACTGCAACATAGATTAATAAGTTCCTTGCCATAATTATTTATCTCGGAGTCCCTTGAGGAACGTGGAGTGTCGAATGTATCAACGATGTCATTAACACCATCTAACTCTGGAATAAGGTCTGCTTTATCAGGAATGATATAATCTGCTAGGCAAACTGTCCTGGCATTAAGGTCGCCACAAATGATGATATGTGTGTCATTATAGTGACATTTCAGATCTAAAATAGCGCTGTCCAGGTATTCTACACCCTTCTTATTTCTAGTATCAGTCACAACAGAGGAGGCCTCAGGATGAATATAAACAAATCCTAGGATGATATCTCTGTCCAGACAGAAAAATGTTGCATCCAAAATAAGAAAAATGCAATCACTGTATGTTGTTATAACCTTCTTCACACCTTCATACAAATAATCCTTAATCATAAGAAGCACTCCACCTCTATTGTTGTAATCTCTCAAGTTGTAATGATTACTGAAATTTGGAAAATTGTTCTGTACGAGCTCTCTGTTTACATTACTCCATACCTCTAGAAATCCAATGATATCAAATTGTTAACAGTATTTAACAAAGTCAGGCTTGGACAGTTTAGACTGTAGTCCCTGTATGTTCCATGAAAAAAGGAGATAACTTCAGCGTGGTGAGCCCGGCCGCTGTCCTAGGTCAGTGTGGAGTCTTCGTCGCGACGACTGCTACCTCTCCTGGAGAACACAGCTTTATCCTCCTGTTTGTTCCAGCTCACAACTTCTCCATCATCAAAGATTAGTTTATCAAATCTAAGTTTTGATCTTCGACCCTTTTCTCTTTCAGAATCCATTATAGTTTTCAGTTTTTTTCGTATGAGTCGAACTCTAAGGGAAAAGTCCTCTGAGATGTAAATGCCTGTATCCTTGAGTGATCGTGCATTTCGCAAAATCTCACTTTTCATATTGTAATCCAGCAACTTAATGATAATGGATTTACCACGATTAACACGGTGTGCTCTCTCAATAGTGATAGAAGAGTCGTCAATGTCCATCTTCTCACACAACACCTTCCGCACTGAATCTTCACAGTCACTCCAGGTTTCATTAGATTTAGACTTAGCAATACCATGGATAAGGAGATTGTTTCTCCTACCTTGGTTTTCCAGGTAGTCTAACTTGTCTGAGAGATCTGAAACGTTAGTTTTTAACGTACAATTTTCTTCTTCAAGTTTATCACATTTTCTAGATCAATCGTCCACTGACACCTTAATCCTACCAACAGAATCTGAGAGTTCATCAAATCGTCCAGAGAGATCCTTTTGCACATTATCAACTTTGCTATTTATCTTGTGTAATTCCTCCATGAGTCTCTCGAACTCAGACTTGCTACCGGGGTCACTATTGGTTGATTCTGCTAGTTTAAGTTGTTTCTGACGCGTATCTGGGCCTGGGTTGGGCTCAACACCAGCACGTAAGAGTAGACCAGTAATCAAGGTCATTGGTACAGAGTATTCGAAGCCAGCGTTGTTGTTGTTCTTATCTGTTGATATTGTACGAGCGCTTCCTCCGGACAACCCGGACGTGACCGAGTGACGAATTGAGAAACACAACATTTCATGCTCACTTGTCAAATTATATAGTTGCATGGGTGTATATCCACATTCAGAATGTTCAGTTAATACAACATGAAATGCAGTACATGAGTTTGCAAGACAGTTACCTAGAGTGCAGACCGTCGATAGAACCACGAAGCACAATAATGTACGCCATGCCTGTCATGGTGGTCCATTTTGAGTACGGGTTGTAGGAACAGACTTTGTCGACTTGTTTTAGGCCTCTAGAGTGGCGGAATACCCCAGTCCTGGCCCTCCACTGTTCTAGGGTGTCTCCCATCTTCTTTGAACCGGTTTTCAACATACAACGTTGTTTATTATGTGTTTATGGATATGGCATTGTTTGTTATCGTATACTTTTGCGTTAGTAAAACAAATGTGGACAACTTTAAAGTTTATGTATGGCGTTATTACAGCAAAGGCTGAGCGAATGGAGAAACAACATTGTTCAGGCTCTGTGAGACAATTAAGGAAGGTCTCATGCAGTGCAATAATATTCCAATTATGTACTGCCACAAAATATTTTACAGTAGTGATGCGCGAGCTGAACAGACTTAAGAAATTACGAGTTGATTCGTGTAGCATATTTGGCTGTGCTCCAAGAGAGACAAAGTGCTATTCTATTGGGACAGCTAGGGACACTTGCGAGGACAAAGGGGCTACGCATCGCCCTTTGTTCACCACTGAACCTTTTAATCCCTCGAATCATGCACCTCACAAGATTTGCCAACACCACAGACAAGGCGTAGCTGATACTGGTAGCAAGAGCGAGTGCAGCTTGATAAGGCGTGTTAGCTTGCGTAATACTGCTTTCTTTGTCAGGCTCTTTTGGTGATAAGAATATTGAGGTCATGTGAACGTTGATTTCAAACGTATTAAACCGTGTGAAAATGAAATTACATGAACCAAGTAATTCACATGATGGATATATTTGATCATATTGCTTGAGTACAGGTAACATGAAGGTGTATGAACCGTTCATATACATACCCCTGAAATCCGGTATGATACATAAATATCTAAGGTGTGTAAATATTTGCAAATTTGCAAATTTACATGTGTTTCCCCACCTAGGTAAATTCACATGTTTCTAACCCGAGTAAACTTACAACGAAATCGGAAATTTCAGCACCCATTGAAATTCAAAGGAATGCATTGGAAATACTGTATGATCATGTATTTACCGGGGTGTCTGTTTTGCAATTCATGTTTGGAAATCCCTGACAATCCGCTCAGGGCATACATGAACGAGGTGCTTGTGCATACGAAAATGTACGATGAGCATATGTTTCAAAGGTATAGATTCATATGAAATATATGCCCGAAGTTAGGAAATATCTGAAAACATACGTGTTAGCTTGCGTAATATTGCTTTCTTAGTCAGGCTCTTTTGATGATAAGAATAATGAGGTCACGTGAACGTTAATTTCAAACGTACTAAAATCTGTGAAAATGAAATTACATGAACCAAGTAATTCACATGATGGAAACAAATGATTATCTTGCTTGAGCACAGGTAACATGAAGGTGTATGAACCGTTCATATACATACCCCTGAAATCCGGTATGATACATAAATATCTAAGGTTTGTAAACATTTGCACATTTGAAAATTTACATGTGTTTCCCCAGCTAAGTAAATTTAAATGTTTCCAACCTGAGTAAACTTGGAACGAAATCGGAAATTTCGGCACCCATTGAAATTCAAATGAATGCATTGGAAATACTGTATGATCATGTATTTACTGGGGTATCTGTTTTGCAATTCATGTTTGGAATTACTTGACAATCCGGTCATGGCATACATGAACGAGGTACTTGTGCATACGAAAATGTACGATGAGCATATGTTTCAAAGGTATAGATTCATATGAAATATATGCCCGAAGTTGGGAAATCTCTGGAAACATACGTAAAACCGGTCATGGCATATATTTTCTATTGTATTTACGTTTATTTCAATGGTTTATTATCCGGCTTTTGGTCCTGTGTTAGTGTATGCCAGAACACATTAGTCTTTTGGACCATTCTTCACAAAAATATCAGTGGTTCATTCTCCCAAGGCTGTTGAGTCAGAATTATCTGTTCGTGTAAATTGCAAACAATTAATATGAACAAGTACAATGTAGCTGTAAATTGTCCTAGACTGTATCTGTATTCCGGATCCATCCAGCATTAACCCACAGCCATACAATCTAAACTAAATAACGTCAGAATTGGATATTATTCGATTCTCCCAAAATATAATGTTTCAATAAGATAAATGTGTGACGGTCAATGTTTTCATATCCTTATGGCTGATATGTCATCGCGGAACCAGGGTCACTTATATCAACAAGGCATGTGGTATTCTCATTTGTTGCGAGCGTACAGTTTGTGGAATCTCGAGCCGGCCATCTTTTCTTCATACACCCGATAGTAGTCCTCCAACATGTTGTCTGTGAAATAGTTCTTCCAGTCGCCAACAGTACCTGTCAACAAATAAATATGTATGAACACGATTGAATATTGTATTGTTTAGGATCCCAGTTCTAGAAATGCATTGCCATTTACCTTGAACAGGTGACAAAGATTTAAGCTAAGTTACCACACTACAACCATGTCTCATTCATATATCACGGGCTTGCTAAATTCGTTTTCATTACAATTTACCATATCAATTATTCATTTCACTATTTACTGGTGGGGTATATTAATACGTCCCCATCAAATAACGCCCATTTCCTGCCATTATGAGCTGTCTTATATTAACCATTGTTAGTGCATCAATTTCATAGGTAAGTAGCAAATCGCATAAAAACACACTCTCCGCTAAAATTGGCCTTGAAGACGTTGCTCCATATTCCGCTCTGATAATCATAACATAAAATTTATACTTTTTTCAAAAAGCAAAGGGGAGCTTTTAGCCATGTTCATAAATGATATAAAACGAGATCCTATGTTCACATTTACCTTTTCGATATAGCGAGTTTTTCCCATCAGCTTTAAAGGCGTATTTTTCTTTGTCCTTTCTCATGTTGGAAAATTGGCATTTGTCAGCAATGGCTTGGCACAGTTCATCGTTTCGTGGCAGACCAAGAAAATCAGAGAGGCGTTGCACAGCCAACAGGAGGTTCTATAAATACGCGAAAGAAAAATAAATTTTAAATTAATTTTAAACTGACTAGTGATGTTCTTTGGCCTGCTTATACAAAATGACTTTAATGTGTAAAAAACAATGATGTGAAGTACTGTACTGAGAGGTCACCTCGCAATTATACAGTTGGTATATATCAAATGTATATAAATAAACTTGTGTCAATTTTACATGTAAGGATCGACTATGTCCATGTCCCAGTTATTAACTGAAAATAAGTGCTACACTTTTAAGCGGACATGAGACCTTTCTCACTTCAGGCTGTCATTCCAGACGAAACTGATACGTTGTAATATAACTGAAATACTGATAACAGGACGTTAAGCCAAATTCATTCACTTTGATGGAAAGATCCCAGGTTTATTTGCTGAAAGGTTCTCTTCTGTTTTTGACCAGTAATCCTTTTGGAACACCCCTGAGCTCCATACATTTGATGGAACTTACACATTTCAGAACTGAAACTCTGAGTCGCTAATGGACTTGCAAAGACTAAGCATTTCGAATGTTACCATGAAACTGTGTGTGAAATAAGAAGGGCGGAATCTCGAACGGACAAAGATAGAGACGCGATTCGAACTAATACAGTTGAGAATACAGTGTGGAATACTGCCATTGTTACAGGTATCAAACTACCACTGCAGTCGCACGACAAGTCAACGTTTAACATCTCTAGGTTTCTATGCATAGACCTGGAAGATCTCACAAATCATTTGCCATACCTTACACAAACTGGCTATTGGAATAGACAGACGGATAAACAGGACACTTATAGGTTCTAACATGGTTATCGCGGGTATTAGACACACACACACGCACACACACACAGACACACACACACAAACCAGACAGCCTGAACAAAACACGTATGGCCTTGAAGTGTAATACGTGTCCTACCTTTTGAGTTTCTTCATAGATGTGGAAATAAACAGGGATGTCTGGATTATCTTTGCAAAATTCCTCAGCAGCGAGCCAATGATCAAATAGTCCACCGTCTTCAACTGCATCCAAAACGCAATAAGTACGTCACCTTCATTAAGACTGTGATTGGAATAAGACATAGTTTACAGTACTGGGTTTTTTATGGCCAAAATTATGAGTTGCAATTATTTTTATGTCAAAACTATAATTTTTGTGCGAAACTAAATTGGTCTAGATTTTGAGACATAGCTCAAGCCAGGGACCAAGGGAAGTAATTCTGATAGTTTTTGCACATGGACTTGAGATGTGAGCACATGGTCAGCTGGACTCCATTGTGTTAGGTGTGAGGATTTGGAGTTGGAGTGTTGGCTTTATATGTTTGAGGATTTGAGGACCTGCATCATCGTCCCTATTAATGTCAATCATTCAAGCTCTGATGAAGAATAAAAGTCAAGTCAACTGTATTGAAGGTATTGTTATTTTTTGTTGAAAAAGTGCATGACATTTGACTTTGAAGTTCAATTGAATCTTGAACTGTGTATAGACTTGATATTAATTGAACAACAGATTTGAAACTACTATACAGGGTTGATATGACAGCGATAATTTGAATCACTCAGCATTGATTTTGTTAAACAAATATAATGGACGCAATGTATCCTAAATAAGAATCAACTACACAAGCCCAATGAAACTGTCCTTTTGAGTCGTGAAATAATGTTTCATGCAAATTTTATTAGGATGTGCGAACGACGATATTTTCACTGTTTTTGTTTAAATTGATATACATTATCTGCTTACCTTTTCCTTCCAGAAACAGATACAAAAATCCCTCAAATGAGCACTCGCATTCAGAAACCTTTAGATCAATATAGGCGTGATAGAGGGACACAGCCACGTCTCTCGGATCTCTGAGATTGTAGATAACCTTGCACTTCTTTTCTTTCACCTCCCAGGGAGCATCTGACAACCGGAAGTGGGTATTAATAACCCTGGGGGAAGGGAGCTTACTCAAACCCTCGTTCGCCACAAACTCTAACTGGTGCTTTCCCTTGTATTGCTGAATGGTTTCTGCTTTGCCTCTCAACAGCATGTTCGTCATTTCGTATACCCAGTGTGTTCCTGAAAATAGATTATCGTGTGATCTTTACATGTGAATTACAAGCTGGTATAATAGACAAACATAATATTCCTGTCCAATGGTTATCTAAAGAGAGAATATGGCTCTGACAAGGCTCTCATACGCAGGCATTTTGGTCAACATGGAGTTCTCATTAATATTTCTGGAGCTATTGGATGAAAATGTTTAGCGCCATATTTAGGGGATAACTGTACTGTGTTTGACGAATTGGGGACGTATACCGGTGGTTATATAGCCGCAAATTTATTTAACACAAATTCCACCCATTTTAGCTGGATAGGGGAGTTAATTGACCAATGGCTTCTGCAAATGACCATGTCCTGCGAAACAGCGTTGCCCCAATAGTGTAGGGATACATTCAAAGGTTTCGGTGAATCGGTTTTCAAATTGCGACCGTATATGCTGATTATACGGTCGGAAATTTATAGCATTGACCAATCAGAACTCGTGAAGTTGAATTAGAATCAGTAATAGTCGGCACAGATAAAAGGCAATATTAGGAAAATATCTACACTCAAGGCAAAAAAAGTGTAGCTAAAAATCTTAATAAAATACACAGACAAAAAATTGATTTCATATCTATTTATGTTGATAGTAAGGCCACTTGCTAAACATCCGGAGATTATTACAACGTCAAACATGAAGTAATGTTTTAAGCAACATTAATTAAATGTCACTGGTATCAAAAGGCAAAGTTACATGTTTTTAGTTGTCTTGAACAATATCTGTGAACTCTAGATGAAAACACATTTGTCAACGTTTAGGCGTGCATTACTTAGTATCTTGTGTGTCCTCCTTCTGCATTGATACATGCAAGTACTAGCCGTCTCATTGACGTTGTGAGACGTCTAATGAAGGCATTTGGGATATTCCTCCATTCATCATGAATGACTTGTTCCAGTTGTCTCAGGTTTGCTGGAGGGTTTAGTCTCATTCTGATTTTCCTGCCCAGAAAGTCCTAGTGATGCTCTATTGGTGAGAGGTCAGGGGAACGAGACGGCCAAGGTAAAACGTTTATGTTATTGGTTACCATGAAGTCTGTCACAATCCTAGCTGTGTGTGCAGGAGCATTGTCTTGTTGAAATAATGTCAATGTATTGTTGTGCTGTCAGGTTGCCTTGAACTGTGACCAATTGTGTCTTCA
The DNA here is from genome assembly GCF_003918875.1 of Haliotis rubra. Lineage (NCBI taxonomy): Eukaryota > Metazoa > Mollusca > Gastropoda > Lepetellida > Haliotidae > Haliotis > Haliotis rubra. The sequence goes on from NW_025767104.1 coordinate 369,719, forward strand.
TATCGCCACAGATACCTCCCCAAACCATAACACTCCCACCACCATGAGCCTGAACCTCCATAACGCATGACGGGGCATGACGTTCACCACGACGGCGATATTCACGTGCTCTACCGTCGTTATGGTACAAACAAAACCTACTCTCATCGCTGAATAGAGCCCTACGCCAATCACGAAGCTGCCATCGTCGAACACGTCGTGCCCAGATCAGCCTATTCAGGCGATGTTGACGACCGAGTGCCGTTGATGCCGATTCCGAAACTGTCAGGAACCGATTCCTCAGATGTAGAATTCGTAGATATCGATCTTCCTGGGGGGTAGTGACCTTTGGTCTACCTGACCTTGGTCGGTCAACAGTCCTGCCAGTCTCCTTGAAACGTTTAGGTAAGTCTATTGATAGTATGTCTGTGACAACCAAACGTTCTTGCGACATGGGCATGAGAAGCTCCCATGTTTTTCATTCCTATGACTCTTTCACGCTGTTCTGAAGTAACTCTAGGCATATCTAAAGTGTTTTCCTGTTTCACAACGTCTGTGTTATACCAACGGTCGTTAAATGCCTCGTTTGGCTGACGTAGTGTCGCTTTTATCCTTCAAAAACGTGTATTTCACCATTTGCACAAATTTCACGATTTTTTAGCTCGAAGTCAATTTTTCCTAATGATAACATTATTGGTTTGTTTTGGCGATTGTTAAACAAAGAAAATAAATTTCAACAATTTTGAATAAATTTCATATATCAAAAATAAAATGGGCCACTTTCTTTTGGCCTTGAGTGTAGTTTTAGCTCCATTTAACGTAACATACACATATTTATTTGTTCTTGTTTTATACGGCATGGCACCGTTTGACCTGATTTCATACAGTACAGTAGGTAAATGTTTTCCGGCGTAGATACTTATTGATGTGAATGTTAAAGCCAACCGATATCTTTGCCATGCAATCTTTGTGTTTCTGAATTTTATATCAAGGCGTCATACTATGAGGTTGCACAATTCATTATATTTCCGCTTACATTCTTCAGTGATAAAGTGATTAAGCAAGTGTCATGGAGACTGTAATTAATGAAGGCAAATAAAGAATTAAAAGAAGTAAACGTTCACAGTTGTATTTTGTATCAAGATATAGATGCCGAGAGGTAATTAAAAGTGTCTGAACAGACAATGATCCCTGACATATAAGCAATGCACGTATATACAAGCTGGTTCACAAAGCAACTGCGTGCCCACTATGACATAAAGATGCCCAAACAAACACCCTGACAATCAAGTGATTTACATTACAACATAGCTCCACGCACAAGGAATACGATGACATGCTTCAACAAAGGCAGCAAAACCCGATCTCAGTAGTTACCTGCATGAGACACATCCACACGACACAAGATAATCAGTGTACCGTGCGAGAATCAACGTTACTTAAACACGAGACAATGCTCCTACATGTTGTTTCATGTTTGCGGACGGTTCGTATTTTGTATTTTGATTACTTGTTCATAAGTGTCTCGATCTTCCTGGATTTTCTTATACAATAACAGTGGCCCTCCCATCATTTCCATGTGAGTAATACATCTGAGTGTCAACGTATACACTTATTCAGACTAAGCACAAACCGGTTACTGTTATGGGAGGTTCATATATGCAAACTTTAAATATTTAGTTTCATTTTTGAAAGCTTTTACATAGAGCAGATTACCTGTTCTTGGAAAGGCAGGGAAGTAAATATCATCAGGTCTCATGGAAACAGTCTTTGTTTGTTCAAGGATTGACATAGAGTACGCTGGTAGGTAGTGGCGGCCTCTAAACATCATAAACTTGATGGTCTTGCCAAACTTGTCCGTTTCAATCTTGATATCCATTTTACTCTCGTCGGCATTATTCGCTTGATCATCAATCTGAAATATACGAAACTGCATTGCTAACGGAATACCGCAGTTGACCCAGTGTGACTCAGGTAAGATCAGGGGATTTCGTATGTGTGCGATTTGAGGGTCATGTGGATATACACTAGCATATAAAGCAGTTATACTTAATAAAAAGTTGGATCTATTCTGACATTAGAGGGGCGGTGGGGTAGCCTAGTGGTAAAAGTGAACGCTCGTCACGCCGAAGACCCGGGTTCGATTTCCCACATGGGTACAATGTGTTGAGCATATTTCTGTTGTCCATTACCGCGATATTGCGGGAAAATTGCCAACTGCGGCGTAAAACCAAACTCTCTCACTCCTTACAGGACGTGTCACACGTTGACTCTGTTACCATTTGTGTCAGTGAATTTGTTCTGATGATACATTTCTCAGACGAAAGTCAAATGCGGAGTAGTTATTTTCAACAGCATGACATTTACATCATTGTATATGAGGCTAAGTTACTGTGTTTCGTTAGTATAACGTGTGATCATGGAGCATCATTTAAGCACATCAGATGTTGTAGTGGTACTCACGGTGAGGATGTGTTGTTGCGCAGCCATTGTCAACGTCCTTAGTGGATGTGTATCTATGCAAGCTGTGACCAAGTTTCCTTGACCTCATTGCAAAACTACTGAATTGTGCCTTGGCAACTGTGCATATCAGACGTTGAACCCTTGAGAGTCTTCGTTATATAACGTTCATTGAGAGTCCTCGTTATATAACGTTTACACGTAACGTTTTCTCTTCAAACATTTCTCAATTACACTTTTGCCTTATCCAAATTACTGTCCCCTGTTTAAAGTTTGGAGTTTATTATCAGTTAAGAACATTTCTGTCAACTGGCCACAAGACATTTGTGCATATTATATTTGGACATCGATATTGGAGGTCTTCAGATCATTCTGAAGGTTAGTGTCTTTCTTTACTTTTTGTAGTTTGTACATATTCATTTGATGTATACGCATATTGTGTTTATGCTTTGATAATTTGGCTGTTTTGTCAAATTGTAAATATTGAGTAGTTTGTGATAACTAGTTGCAGAATGTAATGCATTATAAGTCTAATTATTTACAAACGGTAAATAATTCAATAATTCATTTATCAGTGTTAAACTTAACCTTTAAGTACTATACAGCTGTCGTATGAATGTGTAAATGTATGAATGTATGAATGTATGAATGTGTAAATGTATGAATGTATGAATGTATAATGTGTAAATGTATGAATGCATAATGTGTGAATGTAAGAATGAAGCAGGATTTTACCATTATATATATTTTAAATGTTTCTCATTAATCAACAATAACTAAACGTATTTGTTGTATTGTTATTGCTGTCATTTGATTGGTCTGCACAGTGTGTATATATGTTTCATTTATTCGTGCAGATGTAGGTGTAGTGCTGGTGCAGCTGTCGGTGTACTGATTATACCCAGGTCCACACACTTGGGGGGTTTATTACATTTTATATATGCATTGTGAAATGACTACATGATAAGAACTGCTTGTTTCCCTATATGATATGATATGATATGTATATGCCTATCTATGCATGAATTAAAGTATAAATGAATGTGTCATCAATGAAATATTGAGGCAATGTATATGGAATAGATTCGCAATAATGATATTTTGTAAATGGTTATATTTAAAGATATTGATGATTGATATTATCTATCAGGATATATTTATGTTTTGTCTAAAGAATGTTTTAATTGTTTCAGGGTTTTTTACATGAACTATCAGAAATAAAGGGCCATAATGCGAACACCACCGTGTCTGTTCTATTGATGAAACAGTTCCGGTTTCAATGGAGCCCCAAGTGAGGAATATGGCCTAACAAGACACCGTCACCTGCGTATTGACCTCATCACCCTTCTGTCCACTACATGTGCTATGACGTCATTCTCGGAGACTGATAAGATGCAGTTACACGCATGAGAGACATCTTTGAGACATATTTGTGTATTTTATATATAGACAGTTTAAAAATGTGTTTCATGTGAGCCACCAGTGTTCAAGCAATCAGGGAACGTTCTGGCGTTCAGTTATTTCACTGTACAGACATTGTCCGTACTTTGCTGTATGCATAGTGTTGATACTAATGTAGCTTTAAGTTACACACCCGGGTTTAGCTAGACTGTCTACTTTGTCATGTGATATCACTGCATGTGATACTTACACGTACTGTAGATTCTTGCCCTAGTTGAGCTTTCCTGTGTATATTTTGATGACTTTGCCGTGCCTGCGAGCACATACTGATTCATATACATTGTTGTTTCTTTCAGTGAGCGCTTACATCTTTAGTATTTTGTTTGAAAGAAAATCATATGTTCCTCCTCCGTGTGTTGCCGTGTGATTGCTTGAACAATGACTGAGAATATCATGTTGGTTTGATGTGTGTATGAATGAAGTGAGATTCCAAACTTTACATTTAAACTTTGCCAAATAAACAACTAAATTTATAAAACTAGTTAAGTTTCATCACGTAGGGCTGGTGTTGTGTTCCAAGTTCAGTAGTTGTATTACTATTGCTCTTTGCGGGTGGAATTATACCTTATTGTTCTTTCATTTGCATTAATTTTTTCTTCCTGTGTCAATAGGGATTTGCCATGTTTGCTGGGTTTGTTGTTATGGTTGATACGTAAGTATTGTCTTAGCATTCCCTTATTTCCGTTTCTTTGCCCCTGCGCGCGCGAATATACATTGTATATGCACACAAGCACAACTGTTTGCACAACTGTCAACTTTGTCCTTCATATTTGGTCTCTTTGACCTGTGTCAAACATTAAGAGCTTTTATGCTAATGGTTTAGTTGTTCAGTATTTCAGGTATCACCCCTATTTTTCGGTGTGTGGGTCATTAACCCAGTAGCACACGCACTCATTTGCATTATGCGCTTGTTGTTCAGTATATCCTGAGCGTACAAGTACATATTCGTATTGCCACTTGCTTTCATCAGGCTATCACGATTCTCACAACATTTATGTTGTTGTCCCTTATCATTCATCTTCATTTTGTTCTCTCGCCATCATGAGTAAACCACTACCTGAAGAGTTCGAGAAACGTATCTCCTCCTTTCAGGCTCTTGGTACCTGGCCTACTGTTGATAATGCAGAGGACTTGGTAAAGTGGATGCGACCATACACTAGCCCAAGGTGAAGGCTGAGGATGGTGCATCCATCCTGCCTTCTAACTCAGGTACTCCGTCAAATTCAAATAGTTCAGGCACTCAAGCACCTGTTACGTTAGCACAGGCAGCAAAAGTTCCATCTTTTTCTGGGCGAAGAAGGGCGAAACATATTTTGATGTATGGAAATATCATGTTGAGTGTCTGATTCAAAACAAGTCTTTTTCACCACAGACTGTTGCAAACATAGTCCAGCAATCCCTGCGTGGTAGGGCGGCCACGGTTGCCATGTGTCTTGGACCTGAGGCTGATATCCAACAACTCATTTCCAAGCTAAATTCTACTTTTAGTAGCGTAGATACGGGTCAATCACTTCTAGCTAATTTCTATAGCTCACGTCAAGAGGCCACAGAGGAAGTTGCTTCATGGGCATGCAGGTTAGAGCATTTACTCATTCAAGGAGAGACACAAGGACCAGTTCCCCAGTCAACCAGGAATGAGATGCTCCGGACACAGTTATGGTCAGGGTCGAAGCCAGATCTCAGGGATCAGACATCCCACATCTATGATCAAGGAAGCACCTTTGATGACCTTCTTAGAGCTCTGCGGAGAGCTGAAGTGGATTTCAACTCCTAGTATGGCCGCTGTAAACCCACAGGACACTGAGATGAAGGAGATCAAAGGGATGCTGAGACAGCTGTCTAGTGAAGTTGCAGACCTGAAGAAGCAACTGAGTCACCCATCCCTTGTTTCCCCCGATCCTTGGATGAACCGAAACCCAGGTCCGATAGGACCATCACCAAATCAGCAGCTTCAACCTCAACAGTATTGGTCACCACAACCAGGAATGACATCACGGTACCAGGACTCTAGGAATCAGCGACCCTCTAAGGATTCTGTCACTGGAGAGCCCATTTCTGTCCGATGCAACCAGCCAGGACATCTACAGTATGGTTGCCGTGTAATACTGGATCACAGACGCACTTTAAACAGGAAGAAACCTATGGGACGGGGCAGGCCATAGGTTATAGGAAGAAGGGCAAGTTGCCAAGCTGGTGGGTCAACCAAATGAAAGAATAGTTTTCATTAACCTCTTTTTGATACAGGCTCCACTGTGTCAACTGTCTCTCACAGCTTTTACACACAAAAAATTTCTGATCTTTCCATTAAGCCTTTGGATGTATTCTTACAGATTGACTGTGCAGATGGACAACATCTCCCGTATTATGGCCACATTGAAGTTGAATTACAAGATACAGGGGCCATACCTTCACTTCCATGTATCTTACTAATTGTTCCAGATACATCCTACAACTCAACAGTCCCTGTGTTACTTGGTACCAACATCTTGTCCACTTGTATAGACACCTGCAAGCAACAGTATGGAACACGTTTTCTCCAACAGGCAGAACTCGTTTTCTCCAACAATCAAATACATATTTTACTACCAGTAGAAAGTAATTTTGATTTTGTAACTCGGTGAAAACAAACCTAAATAGCATTTATCCTCAGACTGGCGGATGTTCGCGATAGGGCGCCGCTATTTTTGAAAATCGTGAAGTCACGGGCTAAAGTCTGTTAGAATTAATGAGATTATGGTTTGTTTTCATCAAGTTAGAAAATCAAAACTACTGTCTACTCGTAGTTAAATATGTATTGGAATCATAGCCAAAAGGATTTTGCATGACACAACTTATAACATAACGATTTCTTCCACGGAAGCGAGGTGGGGGTCGAAGTGACAATACTGCGCGATAAATTTCTTGCTACATTCTCGTGGTTAACGTCCACTCACCAGTATGTAGATACTAGTCAATGTGCGTCTTTATATTTGGTCTTATAATCCTAATTAGTTTCATTTATTATCATACTTGTATGCATTTTGAAACTAAATAAAAAGCAGACGATCTGCTGATACTTATAGTGCATTTATAACTGAACTGTAATATCTAGACATTTTATAGTTTTCCAATGTGAATCATAATTCGCACACACACCCTAGCGTATGTTGTCTGTCTCATTACACTTCACGGCGAAAACAAGGATTCTGTTGAATGCTATGACAAATGAATAAAAACAAAATGCAAATATTAAAATTAAAACAGATTAAAGTTATAGGAACAATGTCAGGCTATTACCTTGTTCGAAGAATGCTTCCATCAATATCCACAAAAACGAGTGATATGCCATTCATTTGCAGCCGTTCCAAGTGATGTGTCTGTCTTTTAAGATAACAGTAATTAATCAATCAGCGTGTTATCGGTTAATCCTTTGATCGATGTTTATAATGTTGAATATTTACTCCAGACACAAGAAATGCCAAATGGGAACCTTTGTCAGGTAATCTAAGTGTGTTACCACTAATTATACCTGTTATAAATTCATTAACTGACCATCAAGTGAATGATGACAAATAACATGTGTAGGTTTATACCACCTAACACGGGTCACAACAAGGGAGTATTAATTGCTGTATCGCATGTGAAAACTTATGGGCCGACACTGTTTTGAGAATACAAACAGAGTTTTACTTGACATGATTAAATATCGAGGTAAAAAAACACAGAAATAGGATCATTATACAAATAAGGCCTAACGACACCAAGCGATTTTGACAGAATCGTCTATGAAAACAAGTTGTAACTCGGAAACTAGGCAAAGCAGTAGACAAAATTAAATGACAGTAGATTGTGAGAACATATAGCTTTCATTTTCCACAACAGTTGTCACGATTTCAGGTTTATACAAACCTATAAAAAAGATAATTTACCCCCTGAAATGTAGATGAATTCTGCATCAGCCCTCATATCTATTCCTCATATGACGTCACAGAGACGCCCCGCTCTGATTGGTTGAAATTTCGTTCGCTGGTGAGAATTGTGCACTGTTGTCAAAAAGGTCGATTTAAGCTAATTAAAGACCGAAGTGAGTAGTTTTAATGACGGGGTTTCATTTATAGCGATGTCAGTTAGTGATTTATGTATTTGTACCCCCCTAGAGTATATGTGATCTTTAAACGATCCAGAGAGACAGGAATGAAGCTAAGCGCTGACAAGTGTTCTTTCTTTAAGAAGAAGATCAAGTTTCTTGGTCACATCGTGTCTGAAGATGGCATTGAGGCAGATCCTGACAAGATACAGAGGATTAAGGACTGGCCTACACCTGTGAACCCTGATGAAGTGCGCAAGTTTCTTGGATTTGCAGGTTACTACAGGAAATTCGTCAAGAACTTTGCCAAGATTTCCAAGCCTCTATCAGCTTTGATGCCAGCTACAAAGACCAGGGCACGAAGCAGAACAAATCAAGCCAACAAACCAGACAAGCCATGGCAATGGGGACCAAAATATAATAGTGCGTTCAAGACAATTACGACATGCCTGTTAACACCACCAGTTCTTGGGTATGCAGATTATACCAAGCCATTTGAAGTTCACACCGATGCCAGTAGCCATGGAATGGGAGCTGTCTTGTACCAAGAACAGAATGGATTGAAGAAAGTCATCAGTTATGCAAGCCGTGTATTGAACAAGGCAGAGAGTAACTATTCAGCACACCGTCTAGAATTTCTAGCTTTGAAATGGGCAATGACTGAAAAGTTCAAGGATTATCTGTATGGCAATACCTTCCGTGTATTATACTGATAATAACCCTCTTACCTATGTGCTTACTTCTGCAAAGTAGGATCCTACAGGACATCGCTGGCTAGTGGCCTTGTCAGCATACAATTTTGATATCATCTACAGACCAGGGCTCAATAATGCAGATGCTGATTGACTCTCCAGACTACCAGGAATAGAAGCTGAAAGACAACACATAACATCAGAGTCAATATGGGCAGTTTGTAACGTTTCGCAGGCCCATCCTTTGGTACACAGCCTTTGCTTTTTAGCAACGCCAGATCTAGCAGGCCTAGAAGACCCCGGAAAGGACCTTGAAGTGATGACAGACAGAGACTGGAGTAAGGCTCAGGCTGCAGATGACGTTCTTAGGCTATGGATTAACTTCATAAGGATTAACAGGAACCCAAAACGACAGGATTATCCCCCTTCTCAATCCAACACTGCTATCTACAGGAACTTTGACAGCCTAGATCTTCAAGATGGAATCCTCTGCAGGAAAACTAACATCAATGGCCAAGAACGACACCAGCGTGTTTTACCATCAGCCATGATTGAACATGTGCTAAGAGGACTTCACGGTGATGTGGGACACCCCGGAAGAGACAGAACCCTGTCGCTCGTCAGAGATCGGTTCTTTTGGCCGGGCATGGTCAAAGATGTGGAAGACTGGATCCAGAGATGTGACAGATGTTTAAGACAGAAGTCTCCCACCAATGCACGTGCTCCTTTAGTCAACATCACCACCACCCAGCCTTTAGAGCTTGTCTGTCTTGACTTTTTGACTTTAGAACCATCAAAGGGAGGCCACCAGAATATTCTCGTCATCACAGACCACTTTACGAGATATGCACAAGCTATCCCAACTAGGAATCAGACTGTAAACACAACAGCAGAAGCCTTGTTCAAGAATTTCATAATGCACTATGGGATCCTAAACCGTATCCATAGTGATCAAGGAACAAACTTTGGGAGTCAACTTATGAAGGAATTGTGCAATCTCTTGGGAATGGAGAAAAGCCGGACTACATCTTATCATCCCATGGGTAACGGTATGGTTGAACGCTTCAACCGGACACTGCTTAACATGTTGGGAACACTCCAGCCAGACAAGAAAGCAGACTGGAAAACCTATGTAGCTCCTCTCGTCCACGCCTATAACAGCATCCGGCATGAATCAAACATCCAGTCTCCATTCTTCCTTATGTTTGGTCGTGAGCCTCGTCTTCCAATAGACCTTGCTTTTGGGATAGAGACCAACAAGAGTCACCAGTCTCTTACAGCTTATTCAGAGTCTCTGAAGCAGAAGCTCCAAGAAGCCGATACCCTGGCATCCAAGGCGTCAAAGACAGCCCAAGACAAGCAGAAGGTCAGCTATGAGTGAAGCCGAGAGGTGCCACAGTCCAAACAGGTGATAGAGTTCTGGTAAAGGCATTAGGCTTTAACGGTAAACACAAGTTGGCCGATCGATGGGAGGAAGATCCTTATGTTGTTCTCTTGCAACCAAACAAGGATATCCCTGTGTTTGTAGTGCAAAGAGAATCTGGGGAGGGGAGGAAGAGGACGCTGCACATGAAAACTCTCCTGCCCATTGGATCAATACCAGCGATCATGGAGAACAACGGCAAACCGACAGCCACGAAGCCAACTCCTAGACTAAGAAAGACAGTGAAGAAGACTGTAGAAGATGATAATCATGAGGATAAAGAGTCTGAGTATGATGCTCCATTCGTTTTTCCTACAGTTGCTGAGGATGTTACTATTATCACTGAGAACACTGTGGAAGAGAGTGTGGCTACTTCAGAGACAACAGGTGACGATCTACAGTCTCTTGAAGTAGCAGGTGATGCTTCTGGTGGTGACGACCACATACCTGAAGGAGAAAGCAGCTCAGAAGCAGATCCTGCAGCAGTGCAACCATCACAGAACACCGCAGCAGAGCCGGAAGACTCAGTCAGTGATGATCTACCCCCTCCTGCACCTCCTGATCCTCATCCTCAACCCGTACCTGCACAAAGAAGAACTGGTAGACTGACAAGGAAGCCTGCCTGGCAGACCTCGGGAGATAATGTGATGTGTCAGACTTCTGACCCAGATTGGCAGCAGAAGAGTCGACGCTTAGAACAACTGGCAGCTACAGGCATTTTGGGGCACATCAGCCCCAGTATCTCCAAGGCATTGCTTTCACTTGTTGATGAAGAACCGGAATGAAGAGGACATTATTATTCAAGGGAGGGAAGTATGTGACAGGATGAAATGTTTGTATGTATTTAGTGTTTTTATTCTTTAGTTTTAACTGAATTAAATATTCAGTTTAGTGTATTTTAAACATTATATACTTCACTCTTCAGCTTCTCTTAACCCCTCTCTGAGCTTACTGCATGAGTTTTCTGCCTCAGTCACAGTCACCTAGAGCACAGCCACACAAAAGCACTTACTGTCCCTTTGCCATAAACCTTTTTAGCTTCCGGTTTCAGTCATTTCTTGGGAGTCCTAAAAACTCCGACAGTTTCTGTACAGCCGCGACTGGATCCTGTACACATTAAAAGAAGATTTATTTCAGACCAGTGTACAGAACACCCTGAATGTCCTATTTGTGTCACTTTTTTATGTAAATTTCAGAGTATTAGAGTCGAGTTGTTTTTCATAACATCCATATCAGCTTAGAACACATTGCCATCACTAGTATTCACAGATGTTCTATTCCTTAACAATTATTCTGCACAGTATTGTACTTCAAGTAAACTTCAACACAGTTAACAAATGCAAAGTCTAGTCAATTCGGGAACCCATGAATATATGTAATTCAACAATATCTCATTCCTCGGCAATTTGTAAGAGACAACAAGAATGTGTTAAGTAATCTCAGCATTGTGAATGTCAGACATGTCATGATGCATATATACTACCCATCAACAGTTTAGACTCATTAGTGTAAATGTAGTCACTTACTTCGGGCAACTGTTCTAAACTTGATTTTGCAAAATATTCCATTCTGTTTAAAGGTACTGTTTACACATGAACTAATGTATTGTAAAACAAATTCGTAACGTTGAAAAGATTATTGTCATGAGTTCAGTAAACGATGTAAATCAGTGAAAATTGGCGAATTCTTAACAAAACTTTACATCAAAACGCAGCTGTTCACATGAACGATATTTGCACATGTTTTTTAGCAATTTGATGCATGGTCCTCGTACAATTCATCTGCATAAAGTTTGCAGTTGGTTCCCCAAGTTAGTGGAGGCATTCATCTTCGATGAGAGAGAGACAGAGCGTGTGTTTACTTCCTCCAGTAGTTACCGAAGATTACAAACAAAAACATCATATTATTACAACACATACATGAATACTAACAATTGGATGTTTAGAGACATATGTACAGAAATTTATGACATGAAGAGAATCATTCTGTATTACAGTTCACAAGGTGAGGTTTCAGGTCATATACATACAAAGAAAAGCGTAACAGTATGGTTTCCCATTGTGTTGAATCTAGAGAGTTATAAAAGTCGTTTTCTGCTCCGAAGAGAAATGACAACACATCTTGTTCACCTTGCATTTCAAATATTACGTAAGTTTCAACATCAAGTTTATCAAGTATGCAAAGAAATCATTTCGTTGTTGTATTAAGTTTTCACAGTGGAGAAGCATATGGAAATCATAGTCAAATGTTTGTTCATTACAAAGAGCACACTTTTTTGAGAATTTACCTCTTGATAATATTTTGACACAAAATTGCAAGGAAGATATATAATTAGGGTGTTTATATGCCAGTTGCCAGAGAGTATGATAAGAGAGTGTAGTATGAGTTGTTGCGTAAAATGACATGTTTGAACGATAGAGAGTTTGTGATCGCCATAATTGTTATTCATAACTATGTACAGTAGCATTTACAATTCATCTCCATACACGTTTTGGAGGAAATATGCCTTGAGCAATATAATTGTCAACAAATGTATTTAGATTATACTTTTCAGATATTGATAAAAGATCATCACAGATGTTGTTAGATTTTACTGAAGTTGTAATAGCAGCACAAAAGATATGTTTTGCAAAGTTGTTACACTCAGTGCTACATAGTCGCCCAAGAAATAGTAGTTTACATTTATCGATATACCCAGTTAGTGACCATAATCCCAAATTTGCAATGGTAGATATTGATGATGACCTCTTACCAAGACCTTGCACAAGACGAGCAAAGTATCTTTGTGTTTGTTCAAAGGTGTCAGCCTGTTGGACTTTGATGTTTGGTTATACTTCACAGCCATAGAGACTAGTTTTAAGAATCATTCTGAGCCATATTTGAACACAAGTGATTGGATGTAGGCCAGAATCATTCAGTCCAATAGATCTAAGTGAGTTTACATTCTGTATTGCTTTCTGACAATACTTTTTACTTCTAGTTTTTGTTGTGAGGTTACTTGTAAAGAGTACACCCCAATATACGGTAGATTCTGATAAGGGGATTGGGGTGTTACAGTGCTACAGTGGACGTTTACATCATAGCCTTTTCTTTTGCTAAAAACGACGATGGTACTTTTTGATGGGTTATATGTTAGACGCCATTTAGAAGCGTATGAAGAGACAATATCAAGTGATACCTGTAGGCCATTAGGGGATGTGCTTATGAGTGTAGTATCGTCAGCAAGCAAGACAGTTGGAACGTCCATACCAAAGACACGGATACCACAGCCAGCTTCTCTTAAAGATGTAATTAGGTCATTAATAAAAATGAGAAAAAAACAAGAGGATATAACCCTCCCTTGTCCAACACCTTGTTTGACCAAGTACATATCTGACCTCTCGCCGTGGTATGCAACAAATGATTGGCTATTGGTGTAACAGTGATGTAACAGTTTCCATGTATTACCTCTAATACCAAGTTCATGAAGCTTATAGAATAAACCATCATGCCAAATTCTGTCGAAAGCTTTTGCATTGTCGAGAAAGGCTGTAAAGACAGGGGAATCTCTATGGTTATAGTATTGTATAGTCTCCCTGAGAGTAAACACAGATATTATGGCCCCATGCTCTTTTCGAAATCCAAATTGTAACTTATCAGGAAAGTCCGGATTTGATTTAAGCAATATATTTTCAATTCATTTGAGCAAGAGCTTTTCAAATAATTTACCAAGGCAAGATGTTAGTGTGATACCTCTGTAGTTTCGAGAGTCGGTTTAATCATTTTTACCTTTGTATATTGATATTACCATTCCAATCCTATATTCGTATGGGACATATTGAGATTCAATCATATGATTGAATAGTTTACATACATAATTAATGAATACATCACCTGCATATATGATATGCTCGGTTTGCTGTCTACTTTGACAAACAACATCGCAATGCAGTTTAATTCATCATGTTTGAAATATGTATTTATGAACATTGGAACATTGTTATCATTAACATAAGCCTCAGTGGCTTCAGTTATCATTTGCTCTGCTGTATCGCTCATAGAATCTGGACCCAGCCATCTTTTCCTCATACACACGGTAGTAGTCGTCCAGCATGTCCTTCGTGAACCAGTTCCTCCACTCGCCAGAAACACCTGGAATGGTAACGGTGAATCTATTGCCTGAGTATTGCCCAACACCTGTTTGAGTATCATAGGCTTGATGTGAGAGCGAAACCAGAAGGGACACAGGTCGCTTGTGAGAACTACTTTTGAGTAAACTGATTAAACCTAAAACTCAAATATCTTCCAACCTGCCTACACCAACACGCACACGCACACACCTACATATACTCACACATCTCCCTATCCACCCATTCACTGAAGTACATCAGTAACAAGTATATATGGAATGCGAAATGATAGCTTTACACTGAAAACGTCTTGACATTTTATTCATAATTCCTTTAACAGGTGTAATATTTCTAAGAAAACTGAACCTATAGTATGGCCCAATATGGACCCTAATCATTCAGATGTATTCATGCTGTACCCTATTTTGTTTGATGCAATGACTTAATTAAACAAACACACAAATCGTTCTCACTCTCCGTTGTCATTATCGGCCTCTTCCAACGAATTTATAAAATTTGGACTCATTTTAATGCTCTGTGTTCAGTAAACCTTCAGGAATTGAGTTCATTTTTGGAATATATCTACCTTTCCAGAATAGGTAGCTTTCCCCATCAACTTTCACAGCATAGGCATCTTTGTCCACCTTCATCTTGGACATGTGACACTTTTCTGCAATGGACCTGCACAGATCGTCATTTCTAGGGAATCCTAAAAAGTCCGACAGTTTCTGTACAGCCGCGACTGGGTCCTGTAAACATGAAAAGAAGATTCATTTCAGACCAGTGCTCAGAACACCCTGAAATTCCAATTTGTATGTGTCACTGTTTTACATAAATTCAGAGTATTAGAGTTGTTTTTCATAATATCCATATTAGCTTAGAACACATTGCCATCACTAGTATTCACAGAGGTTCTATTCCTTAACAAATATTCCGCACAGTATTGTACTTCAAACAAAGTAGACATATGCAAAGTCTAGTCAATTGTTCACCTGAAATAATTCGGGAACCCATGAATATAATAGTTACCTCTAGTGATTCCTCATAAATTTGATAGTGAACTGGTATGGCAGGATTTTCACTGAAATACTTCTCCGCATCTCTCAGTTGGTCAAATATACCGTTGTTGTCAACTGAAATTCCATAACGCAGGATTTGTGGTAAATTAGGTGTTCACACTTTATATGCACGTCTATTTTGAGGACTGTCCCTAAAGGTTTGTGAGATTAAAGTGAGTGACTGAGTAAGTTTAGTTTTACGCTGCTTTTAGCAATGTTCCGGAAAGATATCTGGCCATTCGACCTACGATTCAAACCTTATGGCCACAATACATTGCTAGGAATTTTTTGGAATTTTGAAGACATACACATTTGTGAAATATATGTTTCACGTATGTGAACACCAACACTGTTCATAGTAACCCCACTAGTGAGTGAGTTTAGTTTTAGCAATATTACAGCAATATCACGGCAGTGAACACCGGAAATGGGCTTCACACATTGTACTCGTGTGTCGGATCGAACCCGAGCGAACACTTAAACCACTAGGCTACCCTGCCCCCGTCTTAGATTGAAGACAAAACAGAATGTCATCTGCCTTCTTGAACATCAGATTATCTAGAATGGAAGTACATATAGGATGAATATTTGCGTCTTTACATCAACAGCATCAAAACGAAGCTTACCTCTTTGCTCAAGGAACATCTGCAGGAAGTCCTCGAATGATCCATTGTAGGCATTGTTCAGATGATACCGACCAAAGTGGATCTTGTACACGGACACAGCCACGTCTTTGGGATCCCGCATGGTGTAGATGACCCGACACTTCTTCTCCTTCAGGTCTGTTGGTGCTTGTGACATGAAGAAGTGGCAGTTGAGTACCCGAGGCGATGGCTGCTTGATCAGGTCGTCAAGAGGGGTTATTTCCAGATGGTCCTTAAACCTTGGGATAGTTTCAGCTTTGCCTTGGAGAAGCATGCAAGTCATTTCCCAGGTCCAGTGATTGCCTGCAGATGAAATATAGAAAGTCAATGCCAAAGAATGCCCAGTCTTCAGCAACACATTAACTCATGCGTGTCGTATAAAGGCTACTAACGGCATCGGGTAGTCAGGCTCGTTGACTTTGTTGACACACGTTCTTGCTGTTGATCACTGGATCAGACTCAGCTATTCACGGGCCGCCGTTACAAAGCTGGAATTTTGCTGAATGCAGCGTTAAACAACACACATACAAAACAATATTTTCCACTATCATAATTATAACACTAAGGCGGCTTAAAACAACAGATAAACTGAAATCAGGTTATGAAGCATACCAGCTTCACAAGTTCATCCAAGACATCCTACATGATAAGTGACTATAAATATTCTGACCCGTTCGAGGATAGCCCGGAAAATAAATATCGTCCGGGCGAAGCTTGAAGTTTCGAACTTCCTTCAGGTTGCTGAATTTGAAGAAATTGCTGTTTCGGACACCTTGGAACATCTGAAACATAATTGCCTGGCCATTCCTGTCCTTCTCGAAAATAATGTCTTGTCCTGTGAAATCCGCCTCCACCACTGTGCCATCCACCTACAAGAAATTGAAATCTTTGACAGTCAAGATCAAACAGGACCACGACATTAGAATATATGTCGAAACGTCGCCTATACAGAATAAAGAAGTTGTATATCCATAAAAATAGTCCTCATCCTTCGTTTTATGTACGTGTTGGAAACTATCATTGCAAACATACACTATTCTCAGAATTAGTTGATTTCTGATTTTTATTAGTGTCCTGCTTGATTAAACACCAGAAACGGGCTTCACACAAATGTACCCATGTGGGGACTCGACCCCGAACTTTCGGCGTGTCAAAGTGACAACGACATTAGAATCTATGTCGAAACGTCGCCTATACAGAAGAAAGAAGTTGTATATCCATAAAAATAGTCCTCATCTTTCATCTACCCAACTTCTAGAATGCCAATCAATGAAGACGTACATAAAACGTCTAATGGTGACCACGATGGAAAAACATGGAGGTTTTCTGACCGTATGGTCCCTTTGACATTGATAAAATGATAGGAATACATGTTGATTTTATGATGATAACTGCTTATTTAAAAAAACAGACTGAGTGCTTTTAATACAAAACCAAGTCTGTGCAAATATGGGCCTGATGTGTAGTGTGTCCCCCGCCGTGATATTGTTGGAATATTGCTATAGACCATAAAACCATACTCACTCACTCACTAATAACAGAACTGATGACAACATATTTGATCAAACATAATATATGATCAAACATTAGTTTTTCACACTTGCATGGTTTTCTTAAAATATATCATTTTTATATTTATCACCGTTATTTAGCCTTTAGGGCTCAACAGATTCGTACACTGGTTTGTTTGGAATGGTTTCTGGCATTGTGTACAAGATACCAATCAGACAATCACACTTGCTGAATTCTAAAATGGGTTCTGCCATAATAATAAATTATGATACTGAGTTTATTTTTATAGCGCTAAATACTCCAGGCACTAAGTGTCTGCTCCAAGCATCGAACGCCGTAATCGATGGTATACATTCACGTCAAAAGTATTGCACCCTGATATCGTTAGATAATCAGAAAAGAAAAAGGTAATGATAAGACTGAAGTTGCATTGGCGGATGCAAGGTATGGGGGGGGGAGGTAGTTCAGGGTTTTTTTCACAACAATCTATATGTGTCCACAAAATGTTCAATCATCATCCACAGCGCCAGGGTGGGAAATAAATCCCTTCATATCACAATGACAGTTTAGTTTGCTTTACATTCATGATTATTTCACTGTACGGATATTGAATTTGGAACAGAACGCGCAGCGGTTAATGTAGGTTGCGTGGTGAGTGAGTTTGGATTAATGCCGCTTTTAGCAATATTCCAGCAATATCACGGCGGGGGACACCAGAAACGGGCTTCACACAATGTACCCATGTGGGGACAAGAACCCGAACTTTTGGCGTGACGAGCGGAGGCTTTAACCAATAGGCTATCCCACCACCCCAGTTCGGCGTGGTTCAATCTCCAGGTATCTTATCGCTACACTGAAAACGCAGTGTGTTTATCTCCATTCTAACGTGCGGCTGCCTCGTTGGTAATGACGAAGACACTGAGTATTTAGTAGAATGTGGATGTGAACAATGGAACACAGATAACTGTCTTCTGTACTGATATCCATAGAGATTTTAGCAGATATTTATGCGTGTGGAAATGTTCTGGACGCTTCTTGTTTACAGTGAGTGAGTGAGTGAGTGAGTACGGTTTTATGCCACTTTTAGCATTATTCAAGCAATATCACGAGGGGACGCCAGAAATGGGCTTCACACACTACCCATGTAGGGAATCGAAACCGGGTCTTCAGCTTGACGAGCGGACGCTTTAATCATTAGGCTACCCCCACCGCCCCTCTTTTTAACAAAGTATGTGACCTAAACTTTGTCTATATCATAATACCTTCCTCGTCTATATCACACACGTTGGTAGTGTGAAGCGCAGAGACAGTGACTTCGACAATGGCAGTGTACCTGTTTATACATTCCGATGATGATGCCTTTAAATCTGCTGTTTCAGTCAGAGGAGGTTGCTGTCACACCTATGACTAGAATCAAAATTGAGTTATGCCCTAATTCATGACGGAATAATGAATACATATCTCCTGCCTGGGTGATAAACCTTGAAATGTCAGCTAAATGTCACACTATAACGATACACTTTGTAGGTTAATACAGCGTCACCTCTACATACCGCCTCACTAGTAAGCCGTATCGTGGGCTAGAAGGGCACAAGGGTGAATAACACATGAGGACAATGGGTTGATAAACTGTAACAGTAATAGCATACGATCACTTACAGTGTACACCCCCCTGCTTGATGACTTATCCATGGTTGTAGCCGGGGCTTGCAAGATGATATGACGCCAAACACTGTGCTTGGGTCAAGGCGAGCGTTCGCTGTCTGTTTGTTCGGCGATTAGACGTGACAAGAATGTTAAAGCTGCCCTGCCTCATTCAAGCAAATTAACCAGGGAGTGAGTGAGTGAGTGAGTGAGTCATGTTTCCTGTGTAGGTGAGTGAGTATGGTTTTGCGCCGCTTTTAGCTATATATACTCCCGCATATCACGGCGGGGGATACAAGCGGCGGGCTTCGCACATTGTACCCATGTGGGGAACCCAGATTTCAGCGCGATGAGCTGACGCTTTAACCTTTAGGCTACCTCACTGCCCAAACATTATTTAAAACCTCCATGATTCATTATTACAAGAACCCGGGGAGTCATACATATTTTCAGTATTTATTCCACGTGTCTGTAATTGAATTATCTGGTTTATAAATATTTTAAAATATGTCTTACACCCGAAATATATCTTGATTTAGATGCTTATAGGGTATGCATATACATTGTATTTAATAGCAGAACATTAATTATAATAGTTAGGAAGTTCAATTTTAAAGTCACATCGGCAGTATTTCAGCCATATCGTGACTATGAAAGCTATATATTGATAAAAAATATACATAGCGGTCGACAAAGGACAGTCAGATAACTAGAGTTACATTAATAAGTAGCGAGTAATCCTAAGACGACACAATATAGAAACGGGCTATAGATCGCCAGCAACTGAATACCGGGGACCATGGGGACCTACGGTGGTTTTGTTATCTGCATGGACCCTAGCTGGCAATTGTACCCAGATTTAGCCATCACTTTAAATAACAAACAAACTACTATTAAAATTCATGGTAGGCCTCAAATACTTGCACCCGAGAAGATCCATGCTTGTCGTAAGAGGCGACTAACGGGATCGGGTGGTCAGGCTCGCTGACTTAGTTGACACATGTCGCGCATCCCAACTGTGTAGATCGGTTCTCAAGATGTTGATCACTGGATTGTCTGGTCCAGACTAGATTATTTACACACCGCCGCCGTATAGCCGGAATATTGCTGAGTGCGGCGTTGAACCAAACCAAAATACTTCTAGTGGGACTAATGTACCCTCTCAGGAGGAAAATACTTTTACAATACTTTAACCCCTTTGATGATACAGAAAGCACACACACAGATGTTAATTTAATCTAAGTATAATGAATAACATCTATTTACAAAACATATTATTCAAACATTCTAAATCAGTTCTATTTCTTTTTATCAATGATTAAATGAAATCTAAAATTATTTTTAAAATCCTTCATTAATATGTCTGCTTCTAGGTTCTAGTGGAGAAGGCGTTGTTACAGTAAAACCAGAAATTATTGAGAATTTAAAGAATGTAATTTTTTTTAAATTTTTACTCATTACTCACGTATTAAATGTGAATATTAGCAGAACATAACTCCAGATTCAAAGACAGGTGAACAGTTAGTATTTTGTCAAGTCACCATGGGCAGCAATGCAGGCTTCAATGCGGCGGGGCATACTACTGATCAAAGAAGTTAGAAAGTCGTGGTCCATGCTGTCCCAATATCGGACCCCCTCTTCTTTCATTTCAGCAATATTTGTCAGATTTTTCTTATTGACACTTTCCTTCATAAGTCCCAAAACATTTTCTATTGGATTTAGGTTAGGGTTATAGGTTTTGGGTCCGAAACCAGGCCTGTGAATGCTTTGAACGATGTTTTGGGTCGTTGTCCTGCTGGAAAATCAAAACATTTCAATGGAACACGTGAGCAGATGAAAGTTAATGTCCCTCGAGAATATCTGTGTACCGCTCACTGTTCATATTCCCTTCAAATACACAGAGGGGCGTTGCCCCTAACACAGATATGCAACCCCACACGTTAAATTTCGGACTGTGCTTTGGGCGCTGATACAAAGGTTTTTGAGTTTGTTTGGTCCAGAATTTCAGTGTATTAGGAAACAGCCACACAGAACTTTCATCTGAGAAAATCCCATTGTCCCAATTATAATTTCCATGGTGTAAGCACCAGTTCAACCTTCGGTCCTTTTGTTCAGGTTACATGATCGGTGATAGAATTCCTCGACTTTTCTACCAACCCATTGCATGCAGCTCAGTTCTAATTGTCTCCTTACAGAGAGCAACAGTTCCTCTATCAATCAAATCCAGCCTTAAGTTTTCTAAACTCCTTCGTTTGTTTTTAGAAACAAGAATACCAAGCCGCCTCCTGTCACTGACAGTCAATTTTCTGGGCCTACCTGCGCCTCCCTGGTGCTCAATGCCATATCCATTTGCAATATTTTTCAAAAACACGATAAACAGTGCACAAAGGGATGCCTGTTCTACTTGAAATCACTTTAGCTGATCTGATGTCCTTGTTATAATACTCTAAAATCAACTTCCTCTTCTCTAAATCATCCATACTGAGGATCACTGATAATGTCGTCTGCTAGCAAGTAAACAAAGGGGGATAACTCTTCACAAACTAATGAAAAAGGATTAACGGAGTTGTCTCTTGAATGAAACCAAGCACTTGATAGCTGGTCAAGGTTGTTTATACTAGAAATCCAATTAAACATATTCCTAAAATTCTCAATAATTTCTGGTCATACTATAAGTTAGCCATGCTGTCCGACGTGATTCATCGAGGTATTTTAGCACTGGTGAGGCAACACTTGTAGTCGATGAAGTAATCAACACCAATATACGTATACTGCAATGGTAATAGTATCGCCGACATTCACCAGGAGCCATATTGTTATTTACATTTTTACCAGAATAAATATAAAAATCAATATGTAATTCAAGAATATCTCATTCCTCAGCAGTTTGTAAGAGACAACAAGAATGTGTTAAGTAATCTCAGCATTGTGAATGTCAGACATGTCATGATGCATATATACTACCCATCAAAAGTTTAGACTCATTAGTGTAAATGTAGTCACTTACTTTAGTCAACTGTTCTAAACTTGATTTTGCAAAATAGTCCATTCAGTTTAAAGGTACTGTTTACACATGAACTAATGTATTGTAAAACAAATTCGTCACGTTGAAAAGATTATTGTCATGAGTTCAGTAAACGATGTAAATCAGTGAAAATTGGCGAATTCTTAACAAAACTTTACATCAAAACGCAGCTGTTCACATGAACGATATTTGCACATGCTTTTTAGCAATTTGATGCATGATCCTCGTACAATTCGTCTGCATAAGGTTTGCTGTTGGTTCCCCAAGTTAGTGGAGACATTCATCTTCGATGTAACCACATATATATACATAACATATAGTGAGTGTTTTAGGTGAGTCTAAACTTTTGATGGGTAGTATATGATAATAAATACTTTCAGTGAGAAGCATTGCCCTCTTTAGAGCTCGCACACAATAGACCCTAAAACCTCGTGCAGCAATATCGCGAGTCGCATATGTCATTGGCGTGGTGTCCTTAGCTAATTTACCACCTGCATGGCATGGGCACCAAGCTCGGAAACTCACGTGCACCCTTCAAGTGACACATCTACTTATCATCATGACATCCTTTCCATAAAAACAATATTTCTGAGTGCACTCTTTTGCATAACGGGCGGTATTTCAATGTTGAATTTCTCGTATTTCTCAGTTTTGCACAGGCCGCCATGTTGTTAGTTTGGCCAACGTAAAATTGAAACGCACATACTAATTGGTCCGTTAGACTGAGATTGAGTAGAGTAGCAAATGAATTGACAAATGACCAAGGAGGGATAAATTGAGATCGCGAGAACTATAGGAATGAATCTTGGGGTTGTGAATGTTTACCGAGATGCGAGCCCTGGAGAGCCTGAGGATGTCAGATGGCGTCAGAAAAACATTATTACGTCACGAAGTCAGTACTTACAGACCAGATGACGTGCATGAGTACTTATCATTACTCGTTATCCAATTCAACTATCTGACTGGCGTTTTCCCATCAGGCAATATCCCATGCACGTTATCATGACGTAATAGTGTTTCATATGACGTCATCTGCTTCTCACGTCACGACCTGTTCACATTTTATTTACACAGAACCACAAACAAATGTCATATTGTTGTATAGATATATTTCAGTAAATATTAATCGCTAAAATGATAAATTCATTGTCCCTGTCGGTGTGTACATGAGCAGACGAAAAGGTAGGTTTGTTAATAACTGATGAGTATATAAATATAACAAATATAAGCCCATGAGCGGTGCACTTTTTTCAACTGTCATTTGCTCTGCTGTATCGCTCATAGAATCTGGACCCCACCATCTTCTCCTCATACACACGGTAGTACTCATCCAGCATGTCCTTCGTGAACCACTTCCTCCACTCGCCAGAAACACCTGAAATGATAAAAGTTCTACGCTAAACGGGACGACTGAGTTGGGCTCAACGCCTGATTGATCACCATACTACACCAAATCCAGAAATTACTACCACAAGTACGATGCTGACCGTGTTTGAACGTCGATTATTGTTTGAGGGAGCATATACGATAATCACTTTTGATAAACCAATCATTAATTACGTTGTGGATACTTATGAACGAATATTTAAGTGTAATATCACAGAAGAATAGGTATCGATGTAACGATATTCCTCTGAGGAAACGCAGCATTCCTCCTTTCAGGATTTACTTTAGGTGATTAAAACGTTGGCTCGTCACGATGAAGACCCAGTTTCGATCCCCAACATGGGCACATTTGTGTGAAGCCCATTTCTGGTGTTCCCCGCCGTGATATTGCTGGAATATTGCTAAACACTAAACTCACTCACTACGGAGGGTACTATGAACAATTTTGGTGTTCACATACGTGAAATATATATTTAAAAAATGTGTATGTCAAAATTCAGAGTTATCAAGGTTCGTTACTGATAATACCAATCACTAGATAGTCTAATCTGATCCAGACTGGATTATGTAATGGCCACTGTAAAACAAGAAACCAACAGAGATATGAAATATACTATTTAAAAAATAGAAACGCATAACCCACAAATTTGTTGCGAAAATGTTGTATTTTCAAACATGTATAACTCGTCCACAACTAAACTTTAGTACATGAATTTTTACATCAGTTTAGAAGAAGGAAATGTCTATACAACCAAGTGGATAACATTAGACAAAGGATACGTTGAGCGCGATGGTGATGACGTAGCACGGTCCCGACGTCGTGTCTCCTGGCTCTCAGTCCAATTTTTCTCAACCTGTTCCGTACAGTTTGACCGGATATTCTCCGAAGTCCAGGCACACTGGCTGCTTGGCTCTCACCCGTGGCAGTACGATCACACAATCGTAGTACCGGATGTACCGATCTTGTCCAGCAGTGGTGACTCGATATCTGCCTGTACGGGGACGGTCATTTGTTATACCTGTTTGGTTGTAACGATCTGCAAGCCGTGACATCATGCTCAGACTAACATTCAGAATCCCCTTGCAACAAAAGATTGGTAATCTCCAGAGTGCATTCTTGCATAGGCAATGTTCCGTGTCGCAGTGTCAAGATGTGGCGTAGTGATTTGACCTTGAAACTCCTTCAAAACGAATGCCGATTTCCGAAAGTAATCTGGATTTTTATAGCATGCTCTTTCCTGCACAATTTCAACCGGAAGCTGATTCTTGTTGCGTTGTGGCGATGCCTGTTTAATCCTTGTAAGAAATCTCATCAAAATCAACATTTTCAGGTAAAATCGATTTTCTACTTGTGCAATTGTGTAAAATCATGTTATCAACACTTTCGTTGCATATTTTGACGATTGTTTGAACACAGTAGGTAATTAATATATTTTTAAAAACAAAATGCCTATGCGTTTCGTTTTTGGGATAGTATATATTGTACCTTTCCAGAAAAATAGACTATCCCCGTCAACTTTCACAGCATAGGCATCTTTGTCCACCTTCATCTTCGTTATGTGACACTTTTCTGCAATGGACTTGCACAGATCGTCATTTCTAGGGAGTCCTAAAAAGTCCGACAATTTCTGTACAGCCGCAACTGGGTCCTGTAACATATATATGTATGTGAGTTAGAGTAGAATGGACCAGCATGGATGGGTGGGAGCCATTTCAAGATCAACACAATTACAACTCGTACAAGTCCATGTCTCCAAAACAACATTATCAAACCAGCATAGGCTCGTAAATCTCAAGTCTGGACTATAGTATGAGAGAAACTAAATTGCCACTTGAAAAGAGTATTTTCTTTCAGATACCCCAAAGCATGCCCCGCGACGGGATTTTACACTCTGCATCTGGACTATTGCTCGTTTGTGAAAGTTCGTGTGACTCTGTACTGCTTTCCCATTTCCCACAAGGATCGGTTCTGCGACCAGTGTTGTTTACGCTTTACACCAGAGATCTAGGAGATGTAATCAGTACACATGATGTGAGTCACCATGTTTATGCTGATGACACCCAGTTGTCTGATTCGTGCAATCCCAGTACAGCAGATCGAATTTGGGAACGACTGTCAGAGTGTACAAGTGACGTAAAAACATGGATGACGACACATTTGCTCAAACTGAATGAGACGAAAACAGAGGCGTTGCTTGTCGGCACTAAGAAGAATCTTCATCAAGTGATGACTAACTCAGTCACAGTTT
This sequence comes from Haliotis rubra, assembly GCF_003918875.1. NCBI lineage: Eukaryota > Metazoa > Mollusca > Gastropoda > Lepetellida > Haliotidae > Haliotis > Haliotis rubra. The sequence continues at coordinate 395,427 of NW_025767104.1, forward strand.
GCAACACTGTCATTCCATTTTCGAAAACTGGACTCTGATCTCTCTTTGAAAGCTCATATTGACACAGTCTGCAAATCCTGTTACTTCCATTTGCGGAACATTAGCAGCATCCGAAGCTCCCTTACTACAGCGGCAGCTCATGCACTGGTGCGATCTCTGGTTCTCTCAAAGATTGACTACTGTAATAGCATCCTCTATGGACTTTCCGAAAAACTTCTATCAAAACTCAAGAAAGTACAAAACTCTGCAGCTCGACTTGTCAGCAAAGTTCCCTCTAGGATCCACATAACGCCTGTTCTTAAGTCTCTTCACTGGCTACCAATCAGAGCCAGAATTGAATTCAAGGTCCTGAATCTTGCCTACCAGTGTTACCATCTTACGGCTCCAGACTACCTTGTTGAGCTAGTCACCAATCACAATCCTTCCAGAATGTTAAGATCGGCAGATAGACACCTTCTCACCATTCCCAGACAGAAACTCTGGGCATTCGGGTTTCGCTCCTTCAGCTATGGTGCTCCACAGTTGTGGAATCAACTCCCGACTGAACTCAAAATGTCTCCCTCCATTTACTCATTTAAAAGTTCCCTGAAAACCCATCTTTTCAGAAAATATTACAATCTATAACTGAACTTTCCAAATATTTCACCCTCGTTCTAGCATAACCTTTGCTTTGTAAATATTTGTAAATATGTAGCGCTTGCCTGATGTGTGGAATTCAGCGCATTATAAATACACATATTATTTATAATTATGTATTTCGGAACCAGCTGGATGTCATTGATCTTATATTAGCTAGTGTTTACTTGTACAAACATTGCCATGTTTACTCGCCACCCCTGAAGACCCTGGTTATAATCTTCAGTGGCCCATGCTTGTCTTAAGAGGCGACTAACGGGACGTATGTCATGGTATCCATTTGCGACGATCGATGCTCATGCTGTTCATCACTAGATTGTCTTGTCCAGACTCGATTATTAACATATGTAGCTGGATTATTGCTGAGAGAGGCGTTTCAGAATAAACAGAAAACAAACATGCTCAAGCGTCAGTTTGTCTCTTTACAAGCTAACGATTCTGTATCAGCCAGTAAGATAATTTTAATGTCAATATGGGTAAGTTCTCAATTTGAAGACTGACTGACTGAGTTTGGTTTACGCCGCTTTTAGCAATATTCCAGCCATATCACGGCGGGGGACACCAGAAATGAGCTTCACTCATTGTACCCATGTGGGGATTCGAACCCGGATCTTCGGCGTGACGAGCCAACGCTTTAACCATTAGACTACCCCACCGCCCCCTCAATTTGAAGAAAGATCCAGTGAATCCGCGACGTGTATGACAGATACCTTTATTGTGTCTTCGTATACTTGGAAATGGACTGGTACATCAGGATTTTCACTGAAATACGCTTCTGCGTCTCTGAGGTGGTCAAACATACCGTTGTTTATCACTGAAAGTAAACACAATGGGCAGCATGAGTTTAAAGGAAAGAGGCCAGTCCGTGAATGAAATATGGTGTAAATGCAAATTTGTACATTATGAATGAGTTGAAAATTACTTCGACTTCAAGACTATATCAACCAAATTCACCTAGCCCTAGCCTTTGTAATCTGACTTTGTACGGTTTTTTGCGTCTCTGAGGTGATCAACGATACCGTTGTGTATCACTGAAAGTGAACAAAATGAGATTAAAGGGTAGAGGAAAGGAAACATAGTGTAAATACAAATTTGTACATTTTGAATGAGATGAAAATTACTGAGACCACACGGATAAACCAAATACTATCACCTAGCCCATATAGTGACTTTGTATTCTGAATTCATAATGTGATAGACAGACAATCCAATATGTTACATATTTGTTGGGTCACAAACATGTATTTAACCGAACCCTCGCACATTTTATAATCATGGAGAAGGGAGTTATGACTGGTGTAATGATATAAAGTAGAATAATAAAATACGCTACCGTTTGTGCACTTTTGTACGTTTGTACTCTCATTAAAAGGGTTATCTCATTACATGGACATAGACATAACCATATTTAACAAACTGAGACACACTTAACACATTTAACAAATATTTAAGAACAATGCTTTATGTCACGCCCTTCAAGGATGATTTAACGTAGCCTTCGGTGTCCTTATTCTGTAGTATATGTGGACATGTATGACTGACAACCACCTGTGCTGTCGTCACAAACATAATGGTCTGTTTCAGCAATAGACTGAGTATGTTGCAAAAGCAATGAAATATCAAGACATCAGCAATGGCATAGAACAGGTCAAGGCCTCAAGAAGGTCAATGCAGTGAAACGTCGTTTACCCGGACAGTCTCGAAATACACAATGCCATTTTAGAAAGTGATCAAATGTAACATATGTTATATTTGGGATTACACTTTCTCTAGCACTTTTTGAGTTGAGTCCCATCCGGGATTCGAACCCACACCCTCAGAGTCAGGCACCTGAAACAATTCGGGAAACCTAAGGTACAAGTCAAAATAGGGAATTGCATCACACACCATATTTTGTCTCTGATGCATCAAATTTCGAAATGTATTCCACATCTAATGCCTCTTTCGCAGTGAACAATTTTCAGAAAAACAATGTTGTTGTACTGCATGATACTGGTATTTTTCTTCAAGGTAATGATTACCTCTTTGTTCAAGGAACAGCTGCAGGAAGTCCTCAAACGTTCCAAGGTACAGAGTGTTCAGATGGTGTCGATCGTAGTGAATCTTGTACAGAGAAACTGCTACATCTTTAGGATCCCTCACTGTAAAGATGACCCGACACTTCTTTTCCTTCAGATCAAGCGGTGCTTGAGACATGAAGAAGTGGCAGTTCAGAACGCGAGGCGATGGCAGTTTGAACACTTCTTCATCAGGTATCAGTTCTAGATGGTCCTTAAACCTTGGGATAGTTTCTGCTTTGCCTTGCAGCAGCATGTTAGTCATCTCCCACGTCCAGTGATTGCCTGGAGATGGCAGCATGTACATTTCAGAGGCGACTACCATTTGATATCCTCATCAATAGACTAATTGGTAAAACTAAAGGTTTTGTTTTACCTGTATCAATGTCAGTATCTCTTCGGCAAATCGACACACATTTTTTGTTACTAGGCGACTATCACTTTGTCACTTTACTTTCTGAACAGAAGAAAATATTAATAAGGTGCATCTTTCATACCTTTTCACCACAACTATAATTGCAAGTTTCGTGACAATATCAATAAGAAAGATAATATCTCAAAGCTCGGGACTGTTAACGTAAAGTCCATTCTGTACTTTCACGAAGCTGGAACATTATTCTTTTTGTATATACTCTAACCTGTCCTGAGATAGCCAGGGAGATAGATATCGTCCGGTCTAAGCTGTAAGGTTCGGATTCCCTTCAAGCAGCTAAGAGGAAAGTAGTTGCTGGTTCGCAGTCCTTCAAACATCTGAAACATGACTGACTGTCCCTGGCGGTCCTTCTCATGGACGATCGTCTGACCAGAGAGATCCGGCACCAAGACTTTGCCTTCCATCTAAACATACAATGACTATGGTTCATTTAATGGCCTTATAACAATTTTATGAACAGGATTGCTTGGGGTTTCTTCATAAAATTGTATATGACACAAATGACAGAGACAATTTCTTGTATAAGTTTTCATTGATATGACAAAATTATATATGTACTTGTCTGTGTCAATTTTATGAACAGAATTGCTTGGTTTTTTTCATAAAACTGACACAGACAAGTACGTATATAATTTTGTCATATCAATGAAAAATTATACAAGAAATTGTCTCTGTCATTTGTGTCATATATACCCCTTGAGTGCAAAATAGCATTATTGTGTCAGAGATATATTACTACAGCAGCAAATCAACATCCAATGGATGGCAGTAAAACAAGAAGCTAAATATCACTTAGTGTCCATTGCACAAACTTCACCAAGAGTAATATTTCAACATATTGAACGGTTTTCAGAGAGACAGAATAAAGGCAATAATGACAGAGTGAGTATGGTTTTACGACACTTTTAGCAATATTCCATCAATATCACGGCGGGAGACACCAGAAATGTGTTTCACACATTGTACCAATGTGGGGATTCGAACCCGGGTCTTCGGCGTGAAGAGCGAACGTTATAACCATTAGGCTACCCCAACGCCCTGTATAAAGGCATTATGATTTGATCAGGTGGACATGAGTCGATTCGGCGAAGTCTACCAAAAACATGATTTCTGTTGTAGAAGATTTTTTATTTCCCAGAGATAAATACAAGATGAATGCCGTTGCTAAGGAACGCCGCGAGTGCCTTTACGAGGTACAAATAGTCTCACTGGCCTAACCACCACTTTGGCTGAATTAGGCCATCTGCTGCAAGAGGCGTACCCACTCCCTCGTCACTGCATTTAAGGGTCTGATTTGGGCCCAGCCCCGACTTAAAAATGTTTCTGACGTTCTATCGTTTTGATGTTATGGTATGCACGTTTATGAAGTTATGTTACATAACTTACCGTGTATACACCCGTTGTTTGTTTCCCCGTCCATCGTGTTGTGTGCTTGATAAACACTGTTATACCAGGGCAGTGACCGCGTGACCGATGGTCAGGCGATACCCTCTACACAGCGCTGTCTCGTTATAAGGATGCGTGTTGGGAACTCTTGGGCCTGAATGGTCATTACGTTTAGATGTGTAGCTGCTATTTAAGTTACAACAAACGCACGCACGCACGCACGCACGCACGCACGCACGCACGCACGCGCACACACACGAGAGAGAGAGGGGGGGAGAAAGAAAGAGAGGTAAAGGTAGGTATAATAACTGCAAAAAACATGTCTATTCATAATGTTTCTGTAGAGTACTGTATGATTAGTATGCTGGCGGAATAAGTGTGCGTGTGTAAAGTACACCAGCATAACACATCCCGTACATACATGTCCCCTTTTTTGCATTGTTATGAAGCGGGCCCATGTTGACACCGGGTATGAACTAGTCCAGGGTCTGATAAGACTGCCTTGAGATGTGATCAAACGGATCGAGTGCAATAGGGGTAACGGGCATATATGAATAATGATAGCCACACTTAATGGTGCAGTTTACCATACAGATTTTACATGTAAGTTCGCAAATACGCTGCAAGACAGATATCTGGTCGATAAGTAACAGAGTACTGTTTGAACCCACAGGCTACAGTATTTCCATGTTAACCAAAGTGAGGGCTGAAAGGAGTATTGTTTTACCCCGCCTTTAGCAATATCCCAGCAATATCACGACGGGGGAAACCAGACATGCGCTTCAGAAACTGTGCCCATTTTGGGAACCGAACCCGGGTCTTCAGTGAGACGAGCGGAAAACCTTACAGATCTAAACGTATCAATAACCCAATACTTGTTGCAGAAAGTCATTGATCTTGCCATGATTGAATTGTTTTACACTTTGTACATATACAAGAAGCCGAAGAAATTTTCGCAAGCTTCCCCGTTTTTCAGTCAAAAATATTTGTTAGCGGTAACTTTTCAGAAAGAGTTATCGCATATATAACATATTTGACCACTTTCTGTCAGTCAGTGAAGGTTTACCCCGCTTTTAACAATATTATAGCAATATCATGGCGGCAGACACCAGAAATGGGCTTCACACATTCTACCTCTGTGGGGAATCGAACCCAGCTCTTTAGCGTGACGAGCAGACGCTTTAACCATTAGGCTACCCCACCGCCACAACAGTCAGTTAGACTGCCTAGAGTAACCAATCAAATTGACAAATGATCAAGAACGAATGAATTGAGATCGCGAGAACCACGGGAATGGGGTTGTGAAGGTTTACCCAGATGCGAGCCCTGGAAAGCCTTGGGATATCAGTCTGAGTTCACAAGCTACAAATACATTTCCTGTGACATCATTACCGCCATCGGACTCGCAATATGGCAAAACCTGCGAGACATGCAATTGACGTCAGAACAAACATTACTATGTCACGAAGTCACTACTTACAGACCAGCTGACATGCATTATAAGTTGTATGCTTCTTTTGAGGGTAATGCGGTCTGATGTACGCTTCTTTGTAGTAGGGTTACCCGAGCCGGTAGGCGAAGGATGACACTGCTACAAAGTGAGTGAGTGAGTTTAGTTTTACGCCGCACTCAGCAATATTCCCGCTATATGGCGGCGGTCTGCTACAAAGAGGCGTACATCAGACCGTATTACCCTCGAAAGAAGCATACAACGTATTTATCTTACCACCATGTTGAATGTACAAAATATCCTTTTATTTTAGTTTAAAGATCGCTATCGACTACAATGTATATGACATATAAACAAAATGGCGTCAGCCTCTCGACTGAATTTTTTATATCAGTGAAGCATATTCTGACAAGCTTAACACTGCTATAAAAATGGTTCATTATGTTTAAGTTGAGTGTGCAAACGACTAAATGTATTAAACAGTTTAAATAAAGCAGTAAAAGTCGGTAAAATAAATCTGCACAGAGTGAACTCAAAAACAGCTAATCGAACGGTTTTCGAACTCCGGACACTGCATGCGTCATATTATGACGTCATACGATTGTTAACGAAACAGCTTCTCGGCGGAGAGTTTGGCGGGTACCGTGGCAGCGGGTAATATTTTTTCCAGTCGTCACCCTTCTGAGAGGGGTGACACGGAAACTTGTTAAAGCGTCATTGACCAATGACATTAAAGTATTTCACATGAGGGTAAGATAAGAGTACTTATCATTACTCGATATCCAGTTCAGCTATCTGACTTGCATTTTCCCATCATGTAAAATCCAATGCACGTCGACCCGCCATCGTGACGAAATAGTGTTCATATGCAGCATCTGCTTCTTACGTAATGACCTATTGTCAGTTATTTTTACACAGAACCACAAACAAATGTCATATTGTTAAAAAAATATATTTCAGCAAAAAGAAATGGCTAAAATGATAAATCCATTGCCCTGTCTCTTCGTGTACATGATCGTGTACGTGTAAGTTTGTTAATAACTGGTGAGTAAATAAATATATAATACGGATTCTGAGTAGTGAGTGAGTGAGTATGTTCTTACGCCGTTTTTAACACTATTCCAGCAATATTACGTAGGAGGATACATAATCTTTTGATTATATTGTTAGTACCATTATGTTTAAGGTACTCTTGTATGTATGAATACTCTTTTGGTTATGTAGAGGGTTTTCCGAGTTATACATTGTTAATACCCATACGTTTAAGGGAACGATTTGATCACTTTATGTGTAAATATCCTTGCGATAATGGAAAGATTTTCGCATTATTTATTGTTAACACCATTATGTTTAAGGAAAGGGTTTCCTTCATTATGTCGAAGGCTTTTGCGTGATTTATTGCAAAAACATTTATGTTTAAGAAAAGGGGTTTTGTATTTGTAAATACTCTTCTCGATGTATTTTATGCATTAAATTTATTGAAAGTGTCTTTTCGCTTATGTTTAACCATTTGTACGCCCATGGCTGGAGCACATTTTCAACTGTCATTTGCTCTGCTGTATCGCTCATAGAATCTGGAGCCCGCCATCTTCTCCTCATACACACGGTAGTACTCATCCAGCATGTCCTTCGTGAACCAGTTCCTCCACTCGCCAGAAACACCTGGAATGATAAAGGTACTACCCTAAATGGGGTGACTGATTTGGGCCCAGAGCCTGTTTGGTATCAGCACGCTACACAAACACCAGAAATTACCAGATTTTGTATATTATCAGAAGGTGTGGCGGTGAATGGAACACAAGTTTGAATGGTGTACTATTGTTCGCGGGAGCAAACCCTTAAGAGACGCAGGTCATATACGATGATCACATTTGATTTTTGTTTTAACCAATCATTTATTACATTAACGTAATGTAACTTATGAAAGAATATTTAAGTGTTATATTACAGATGAATACGCATTGATGTTACAATATTCCTCTGATGAAACGCAATATACATCCTTTCATGATTTATTTGGGGTAGCCTAATGGTTAAAGCTTTTGTTCGCCACGCCGAGTAAATAGTTAACTGTATTTTCGAAGAATACATATCGATGCCATGGTTTTGTAGCGATATTGCTCTGGTGAAACGCAATATACCTCCTTTCAGGATTTACGTTAGGTGTCATAATGGTTAAAGCGTTGGCTCGTCACGACGAAGAACAAGTTTCGATTCCCAACATGGGTACAATGTGTGAAGCCAATTTCTGGAATATTGCTAAACACTAAACTCACTCACGTTTGGGGTTACTATGACAATTTATTTCAGAAACGTATATGTCTCCAAAGTTCAGAATTATCAAAAAATGCCAGACATGTATGGTGGTCATAAGTTTCGAATCGTAGGTCGAATGGCTAGATATCCTTCCGGTCAGGTTCCTTACTGATGATACCAATTACTCTGGATAGTCAAATCTGATCCAGACTGCTTTATGTACTGGCCACCGTAAAACAAGAATTCAACAGAGATATGAAACATATTGTACCTTTCCAGAAAAATAGACTATCCCCGTCAACTTTCACAGCATAGGCATCTTTGTCCACCTTCATCTTGGACATGTGACACTTTTCTGCAATGGACTTGCACAGATCGTCATTTCTAGGGAGTCCTAAAAAGTCCGACAATTTCTGTACAGCCGCAACTGGGTCCTGTAACATATATATGTATGTGTGTTAGAGTAGAATGGACCAAGAGGGATGGGTGGGAGCCATTTCAAGATCAACACAAATACAACTCGTACAAGTCCATGTCTAAACGACAACATTATCTACAATATAACAGAAACTAAATTGCCAGTTGTAAAGAGTGTTTTCTTTCATATTTCTCCAAAGCATACCCGTGAAGGGATATTACAGTGTGAATCTGGACTATTGCTCGTTTGTGAGAGTTTGTGTGGCTCTTCACTGCTTCCGCCTTTTCGGAAACATCAACGTGTCATTGATTTTATATCAGCTAGTGTGGACCATTGTTTGTGTGTTTGTTTGTTTGTTGTTGATAGCTGCATACATTAATATTCCACCTATAATATGGCGTCATTCTGTAATTAATCGAGTACAGAGCAGACAGTCCTTTGATAAAAAGTATGTTAACATTTGTCAAACAAGGCAGCGAGCCTGACCACCCGATCCTGTTAGTCGCCTCTTACGACCAGCACTTCTAACCTGGATCTGCACGAGTGGTAAATGTTGACAAGCTGATGTAGCTTGACCACTCAGTCATGCTTACACGTCAGTGTGAATCAGCTGATGAATCTGTATCAGTCGGTTACAACTGTTTAATGTCAGCATTGGTAAGAGTTCAATTTAAAGAAAATTCCAGTGCTGGATCCGTGACGTAAATGACAGATACCTTTAACGTGTCTTCATACACCTGGAAATGGACTGGTACATCAGGATTGTCACTAAAATACGCTTCTGCGTCTCTGAGGTGATCAAACATACCGTTGTTCATCACTGGAAGTAAACACGATGGGCAGCATGAGTTTAAAGGGAAGAGGTCTGTCCGTGAGTGAAATATGGTGTAAATGCAAATTTGAACATTATGAATGAGTTGACAATTACTTAGACTTTAAGACTATATCAACTAAATTCACCTAGCCCCAGCCTTTGTAATCTGACTTTCTACTAAAATGCATAGATTGTGCATGGTCAGAAACAAGTATTTTTACAAAAAGGGAACACGTACCATTAGTTCTAAAATCACGGAGAAGGGAATTAATATGAGGAGTGTAATGATCCGAACTAGAATAATAAACGAAAATGCCATCCGTTTATTTTATTTTCTCATCAACAGGGTTATCTACATAGACATAATCATATTTAACAAAGCGAGACACACTTAACACATTTAACAAACATTTAATAGCAATACTTAATGGTAAATGTCACTCCAGTCAAGGGTGTTTTAACGTAGCCAACGTTGCTCTTATTCTGGAGATTATGTGTGCATGAATGACAACCAACTGTCCATTATGACAATAGTGAGTAAGTGAGTTTGGATTTACAAAACTTTTAGCAACATTCGAGCAATATCACGAAGGGGAATACCTGAACTGAAATAACAACTTCCAGAAAGACAATGTAGTCGTACTGTATGATACTGATATATTTCTTCAAGGTAATGGTTACCTCTTTGTTCAAGGAACAGCTGCAGGAAGTCCTCAAACGTTCCAAGGTACACAGTGTTCAGATGGTGTCGATCGTAGTGAATCTTGTACAGAGAAACTGCTACATCTTTAGGATCCCTCACTGTAAAGATGACCCGACACTTCTTTTCCTTCAGATCAAGCGGTGCTTGAGACATGAAGAAGTGGCAGGTCAGAACGCGAGGCGATGGCAGTTTGATCACTTCTTCTTCAGGTATCAGTCCTAGATGGTCCTTAAACCTTGGGATAGTTTCTGCTTTGCCTTGCAGCAGCATGTTAGTCATCTCCCACGTCCAGTGATTGCCTGGAGATGGCAGCATGTACATTTCAGTGGCGACGTCTATTCGATATTATCATAAACAGACTAAATAGTAAAACTAAAGGTTTTGCTTTGCCTGTATCAATCTCAGCTTCTATTCGGCATATCGACAGAATTATTTTGTTATCACTATGCAAATTTCACTTTGTCGCTTTACTTTCTGAACAGAAGAAAATATCATTAATAAGTTTCATCGTTCATACTTTTTCACCACAACTATATTTGCAAGTTCGAGTTTCGAAACAATGTCAATATAAAGATAATATCTTGAACCTCGGGGCTGTTAACGTTAAGTCCACTCTATACTTTCACGAAGTTCGAATATTGTTCTCTTTGTATATACTCTAACCTGTCCTGAGATAGCCAGGGAGATAGATATCGTCCGGTCTAAGCTGTAAGGTTCGGATTCCCTTCAAGCAGCTAAGAGGAAAGTAGTTGCTCAATCGCAGTCCTTCAAACATCTGGTACATGACTGACCGTCCCTGGCGGTCCTTCTCATGGACGATCGTCTGACCAGAGAGATCCGGCACCAAGACTTTGCCTTCCATCTAAACATACAATGACTATGGTTCATTTAATGTTCATAGAAGTTGACACAGACAAATACATATATAATTTTGTCATATCGATGAAAACTTATACAAGAAATTGTCTCTGTCATTTGTGTCATATATACCCCTTGAGTACAAAAGAGCATTATTGTGTCAGACATATGTACCTACAGCAGTAAATGGACATCAAATGGATGGCAGAAAAATAAGAAGCTAAATATCACTTAGTGTTCACTGCACAAACTTCAACAAAAGAGAGAGAGAGAGGGGGAGAGAGAATTTAGTCCAGTATAAAGGCAGTAGACCCAAAATATACTACAAACAAAAAGAATTGGAACACCTTAAAATTTGATAGTCATATGTAAACCTAAACGTGGTGGGGTTATATATACTCCAAGATAAATGCAATTGTGTGTGTGCTTAATGGGCACTATAAACGACATGTTGGAACATGCAGTGGAGCAATTGGTTCAGTATTCGTTGAGTTTGAGTGAAATGAAACATTATCAGCGAAAAGCAAGGGTGCTGAAAAACACCAGCACCATGTTTGATTCAAACGCCCAAACACAACAGCCTAGTCCACGTGGAAGACTGTAGCTTCCCTTGCAGCTTGTGGCAACTGGTCACTGGCAGAACTTTCGCAGAATCGGTTCTGAGGGGCTTGGAGCACAACACATCGGTCATCTGCCCTTGATGTTTTTCTGGGTCTTCCAGAGCGAGGTCTGTCCTGTCCTGTACCAGTGGCCTGGAACCTGTCCATTCAATCTGTGAATGACAGAGGGACGGCGAGCAACACTTCTTATGGATTCACCATCATGTAACCATGCAGTGGCCCTGCTTCTGCCTTGGGCGCTTAACGGTCTGCGCTGTGGCATGGTGAAGAAGTTGTGAGGCTTCAATATTGTCTGTAGCTTCTTTTAAAGGAAACATTGCCATAAGCTGCAAGGGGAGTCTGTCTTCCACATGCACTAGGCTGTTGTGTTGGGGCGTTTGAATCAAACATGGTGCTGTCGTGTATCAGCACCCTTGTTTTTCGCTGTTTTTGACAATGTTTCATTTCACTCAAACTCAACGAATATTGAATCAGTTGCTTCACTGCATGTTCCAACATGTCGTTTATAGTGCCCATTAAGCACACACACAATTGCATTTATCTTAGAGTATAAATAACCCCACCACGTTTAGGTTTATATATGACTTTCAAAATTTAGGTTGTTCCCATAATCTTTGTTTGTAGTATACATTCATCGCAATATTGCATTGAGGGCAATGTATATGCCTATTAATTAGAATATGCATGTACATGACTGTATAGTCACAGTGATGAATGAATGCCTTTGCTAAGGAACGCTGCAAATGACTTCATGAGATCCATGACACAGCCAGCACTTTGGCCGAATTAGGCCATCTGCTGCAAGGGGTGTACCCGCTCCCTCGTCACCACTTTTAATGATTTTGACATTCTGTGATGTTTATGTTATGAAGTTATGTTGCATAACTTACCGTGTATACACCCGTTGTTTGTTTCCCGTCCATCTTGTTGTGTGCTTGATAAACACTGTTATGTCTGGTTGGTGTCAATGACTGCGTGACTGATTGTGTACCTCTACATAGCGCCAGCGTCGCCTCCCTATAAGGCTGTGTGTAGGTCAGCCTCGGTCCTGCATGAACTTTACGTTTAGATGTGTAATTTACAACATACTCACACACTCACAAATGTACGTCTAAACATTGAGATGTGTAAGTGCAATTCAAGTTACAACATACTCATGCACGCACACGCACATACACACGCGCACACCCACACTGACAGACACAAACACAGAGGTAAAGGTAGGTATAAAAATGCAAAAAGACACACAATGTTTTAGGTGTACATTGTGTTCTTTGTAGTGCATGATTAGTATGCTGGAGGAATATGTGTGCGTGTCTGAAGTGCACCAGCTTAACAAATCCCGTGCATAGACCTCCCCTATTTGCATTGTTATGAAGCGGGCCCATGTTGACACCGGATATGAACTAGTCCAGGGTCTGATAAGACTGTCGTGAGATGTGCCTACGGAACGCGTGCAATAGGGTTGACTGGCATATATGAATAATGATAGCCACCCTTAATAGTGCAATAGGGTTGACGGGCATATATGAATAATGATAGCCACCCTTAATAGTGCACTTTACCATACAGGTTGTACATGTCAGTTAGCTAATACGCTGCATACAGCTAATACATGGTCGATAAGTAACAGAGTATTGTACGAACACACAGACAGTATTTCTACTACCAATATTTCCATCTTGACGAAAGTGTGTGAATGAGGGAGTATGGTTTTACGTCGATTTTAGCAACATTCCAGCAATATCAGGACAGGGGACACCAGAAATGGGCTTCAGAAATTGTACCCATGTTGGGAATCGAACCCGGGTTTTCAGTGAGACGAGCGGACGCTTTAACCATTAGGCTACCCCATCCATCCGCAATCAAGAACAAAGACATTTCAAGAACAGAAAACCTTACAAATCTCAAAATATCTATAACCCAAAATTGTTGCAGAAAGTCAATGGCCTTACCATGACTGAATGGTATTGTACTGTGTACGTATACAAGAAGTTGAAGATGTTCAGTCAAATACATTTGTAACGAGTAGCATAACTTTTCAGAAAGTGTTATCCCATATATATCATATTTGACCACTTTCTATATCGCAACTTGTATTCACGTTTGCTGGAGTAAAAGGAGCGGACATTAGAAATGTTGGGCACTTATAAGGGTTCTAAGAAGAGAAACTACTTGCAATTCGACAGAGTCCAGTATATGTGAGGAGAAATATAGATGGAACTTGAAGTTGAGTTCGGGAAAACATCCAAGTACCACAAGTTTGACCCAACGAGGCTCAAATGTTTGGTGATTCTTGTGAATAAAGCTAAAAGCGACCTAAAACTGTATTCACTCTATCAGAATCCCTATCTCTATCTTGTCCAGAATATTGCTGAGTGCGGCGTAAACCTTAATTCACTCACCTACTCATCGAGAATGTTTTCATTAAAGCCAATTCCCACAAAGGGCCAATCCTTTTCAGAGTAAAGATCATAATATACCCGGCGGCATTAACTAATCTTATATAGCAAACAAATAACGTTTAAAATCCTAAGGTGTACGTGCAATTCATTGTTAATTGCTATACATGGCATAAAGTGCACTCATGCATCCTGGGTAAATATGTAAAGTGTAGACAGCAGGTCTCTACATTGATTTGACACAAACATTGTACAAATACATGGGTTAGAAGAAGGATAGGTATTACTTTACATGTTTTTTCTGCTTTATTTTCAGGCCCTGTGCTTGGTCGCATGAGTCCTTGACATAGATACTAGTACCTATTTATACAAGGCTGGTAAAGCGGAAAGGTGGACAGCAAAAACATATCTTGGCATCTGTCGCCCACATGGAAATTACACTACTCTCCTTTATGACAATGTTAGCCTGTAGTGTTTCGTGTTTCTTTTGTATGTGACGCCAGCCTGTATTCGTTTGTTGTCATACAATATTTAAGTTCAATCAAGTTTGGATCTGAATAATCAGTGAGTGATATCATGAACAACTCTTAATGCCGTCGAAGTGTTATTGCCATAAATGTTTCATCACTGATAACCGTCTACGACCTTCGTAACTTTGAATGAGTGAGTGAGTCGGGTTTTACGCCGAATTTAGCAATAATCCATGGGCGTCCAGCGTGATGAGCGAACATTTTAACCACTAGCTTACCCCACCTTTCATCTTTCAGATATATGTCGAAGTGACTCTGGTAAAAATGTTCCCTCGTCATAACGATTCCATACGTTTATAGTTTATATGGCCAGTTAAACCATATTCATTCAGTCACGTTTTGTTTTCTTTCCGTTAAACGTCACAATGACAGAAACAACAGTCCATGATTCCCAAAGTATCGGGGCGGTGGGGTAGCCTAGTGGTTAAAGCGTTCGGTCGTCACGCCGAAGACCCGGGTTCGGTTCGATCCCCACCCATGGTGTCCCCGCCGTGATAGTGCTGAAACCACTCACTCCATCCTCCAGGACAGATCATTCGTGTTAGCTCGATCGTTATTCCCAAAATAATGTCCCCCGCCGTGATAGTGCTGGAATATTGGTAAAACCAAATTCACTCACTCACTCCATCCTCCGGGACAGATCATTCGTGTTAGCTCGATCGTTATTCCCAAAATAATGTGAAGAAAGTATAATGTATCTGTTACCAAAGTGTGGGGTGACAGTGCCACGAGCGTGGAAGGATATTCTTATATTTTAGCGAACACCTGTTGTTATCTGTACTGATACTGAGTAATGAAATACAAATGTAGTTTCAATAGTACGATGGACCTGCTTTTAAAAAAGCTTTCTAATGATTCTGGACATATTTCTTCGTATATCTTCACATTAAGAAAACCGTTTTAAAGCAAATCGTTACGGCGTAACGAAAGGGTCACGGTCATATATAAGCCGTATAAAGCCGTATACGAAAAGATCCGTTTTTCTGGGGTGATTCTGTGACTTGTCCACTTCATAAAGTTGGGTTAGCATCTACCCTCAAATCCCAACACTACAAGCCTTCTCAGCTTTCGTTCACACCCCAGGGATTCTTTTCACTGTGAGAAACGTTTTTTTCAGATTGACGGACCCTAGACACACCCATGTGAAGCCAACGGGGACTAGCGTCAGTTTGGTCAAATAGATAGATACTGACAAGCTGGAACTGGGGTGTTACAACCTAAGTTACGATGGCGGAGGAGTCCAAACCAATCAGGCTAACAGTGAGTATCGCTGTTATGTTGACATATGTTAGGAATCACATGTAGGTAATATCAAGGGTGGCTGATACGGGGTGTACATTCACTACGGCATTCTTTATAGATTCTTTATCAGTGACGTAGGTGTAGAATGAATGCGTCTTGGGTTCAATTCCCCACATGGGTACGATGTGTGAAGCCGATTTCCGGTTGCCCAATTGTTGGAAAATCGCTAAAAGCGGGGAAAATCTTTTATATTCACTCACTCACTAATGCATTGTTAAATTAAAGATAAAGCGTACAAAGTGTGAAACCCTTTTCTTGGGATATTGCTGAAACTATTGCCGAAACGATGTAAACCTACCTGCACTCACTCACTCACTCACTCACTCAAAATTTTATATATGTATGACGCTTAGATGTTCATATGCGATTCCTCGATGTTTATATCATAATCAAGGACATTCATTGTCACTGCATCCTTATGATCGCTCGTTTATGAGAATCCTTCCAGAATCCTTTTTATACAGATGAGACGTTGATATTATAATGCAGTCGGCAATGGTACGATTGATACAAAAACAGCTTTGTTTTGTTTGGTTTGTTTGTTTATTCGTTCATGCCGCACTCAGCAATAATCCAGCTGTACGACAGTGGTCGGTAACTAATCGAGTCCAGACACTGCGTATCCATGGCATGCATCAACACGATCCCGTTAGTCGCCTCTTACGACAAGCATGGGTTACTGAAGATCAATTCTAACCCGGATCTTCACGGGTTCTTCAACTTCCTCGCTGGTTCCAATCCCATTACCACCCATGGTTTGTCTGCGCCATTCCAGTGTTCTAGGATTTCACCAAAGTGACAAATGAATAACACTGCTGTATTTCTTGCTTTTCTACCACGTCACTATCGTACCCAACATACGGACATACTGTTCAAAGCGGGCTAAACCAAAATCAGAATTATTTTACTTTCACTGGAAGTTTCAATCAGGATTATTCCATACCTAAGAATTGGTCTTCACAAACCCATGCTTGTTAGCAGCGACCAATGGTTTCGGTTGGTCAGGAACGCTGACTTGGTTGATGTTATGCTGCGTGGTCCACAGTGTCAGTCACCTGATTGTCTGGTCCTGACCTGACTATTTACAAACCAACGTCATATTCAATTTTCCATTCTTTATTAACATTAAGTTTTACAACTTATCATCGGTGGTTACATAAGGCATAAATTAAATCGCGGATACAGGTGGACGGGTTTGACAATGGGTACTACATTTTGCAGAATGCGCATAATTTATTTTAGATACAAAATTCTTATATTACATGCAGTAAACAAATATTTACCAAGATTACACAACTGTTTAACGTTCTTTAAACCAAATAACTGGATTAATTTAAAGACAGATGGATATTTCCAGTAATATGGCTTAATATAATTTAGTCTGACATTTACATATATATGTCAAATCAACACAAAGTGAAACTCGTCCTCAATATCAAAATTACAATTGATACACTTTCTTTTATTCACATTTATATTTTTGTATCTTCCACATTCAATTGATAAAATATGGGCAGACAAGCGAAAGTTATGATAAGTATTTTCTATAAATTAGGGGAACAGTTTGTTAAGTAATATTGCAAAGTACAACAATGTATGATAAGCTTATAGATGGAATATTGCTGAGACCGGCTGTAAACAACAACCACACGTGTACATAATGAAAGGCTTTTATTACCCATATGGGAAGGAGGACACGTGGTAGTATTTTCCTGTACGTCCCCAGGGACGTTACACATTTTGGTGAACGTTGATTGGCTGTTTCGGAAAATAAAACAGCCAATCAACGCGTAGGGATATGGCGATTCCCCACATCGTGGGTTGCCTTTCATTTTAGCGTTTTTTAGATCGAAAACTGATTTGGGTAATAAAAACAATAACCAACTCGTGACGGGGAATAACATATTATCTTTCCCTCGTTGTATTAATTATGTAACTCTCGCCACGGCCCGAGAATTACGTAATTAATTTAACTCGGGAAAGATAATCTGTCTTTCCCGGCACTCGTTAGTTATTGTCTAATTCTCTTCTACCATCGACATAAATGATGCAGACAGTTTGCACGAAGATGAATCACATTGGTATATTTCTAATTTACGGGATATTCCTCATTCTCCTGAAGACATAGAAACTAGACACTGACAGTAACACCATCTGATCTCACCCACAGCAGTAATATCGCAGGATCATTTTAAACAAATATATATAGTACTTGATCTGTTTGAGTCACTAGTCACAATCCTCATTGTAAACCTAAGGTCGTGTGTAGTGATAAACACAATAACAAGAGCATGTTTAGTTCAGGGATCTGTTCCTAAAGGAGACCTTAGTGTCAAAACGATCGTAACCATGGAGATCAGTTACCTGCAGCCTAAAGCAACGAAAACATGAAAGAAGAAATGAAAGTGATCAACATCATGAGCATCAATCTACGCAATTGGGATACGATGACATGTGTCAAACAAGTCTGCGAGCCTGACCACCCGATCCCGTTAGTCGCCTCTTGCGAAAATCATGGGTTACTGAAGATCAATTCTACCCCGGATCTTCACGGGTTTGGAAGTCAAGAATGTTTATCTTCCAACATCAACCTTACAACGGACTGGTATAAAAGAAAAGTGACTCTCAAAAACTTAACATGCCAAACACCTGAATAGAAGAACTATCAGAGCGAAGCTTAAGATCACCTTCACAGTTAGCAGTAAGTTATACCATAGGAATGTGGTTAATGGTTTTGTTGATGTCATGTCTGTATGTCTCGTTACTGATGCTCAGGCAGGCGTGATATGGTGGCATAGATTACCTGTAACGATATGCCCGCCGCATCGGAAGCCTTATAATAGTCTGTATCATATACCTTGGCTAACTATTCACTTTACTTATCACTGAGACGTATCCGGTGACAATAATTATGTGTATAATTGTTCTCTGTGCCCTTGGTACCACCAGATCTCTTGACGCAGATCAGTGCCCTGTTTCACAAAGCGATCGTAGCGCTAAGGTGATCGTAGCTCCCACACTTTAACATAGACTTACGACAGTCGTAGCGCTACGCTCGCTTTGTGAAAGGGCCCCAGGAGAGTACCCGGCTTTTCCACCCTTCCCGGGAGCCCATTCCCTCTGACACTCTGGGTTATGCAGAAGGCTGCAGTGTTGGGGAGTCTACATATTGTCCACAAAATATTTGGTGGATTCGACTAGGCAGCGCATCCTGAGGGATGTCTTGGCACGGCAACTTGAGATGATGATAAGCTCTACCAGTCTGACTGTGCCAGGACCACCCGACCTGTCTTTGCTGCATGTTTATCTTAGTTTGTGACAATAACAATAATTATGTTTAATCACACTGATTATTACTATAACCCCTATACCGAGATGCATATATCTGGGGGTTGTCAAAGAGTATGAGCATGAATATATTTTGGACGGCGTTCAACATCATTATCTACTGGGGAATTCACATGAAAAACAGCTACCATAAAATATGTTTTCAACCGTGCCTCCTCTAGCAGGTGGGAATCCACTATTTATACAATGTCATTCTAATTTAAGGCTTAACTAATTTATGATTTCTTTGAAAAATGATAACAAGTAGTAAACCTGTTTGCAAGTGTGCATATTTTTCTTTACTTTCATGTTCATTTAACGTATAATTATAATACATACTTTTATATACTTAGAGCAACTGTGGGTAAACAAATTACAACGCACATCACACAAAACCTCGGCACATGCAGATGTGTCTCTGTTATCATAATATTGTAAAATGTTGAGTGAATGATGAAGATTCCATATTTAAATCTCATTTAATCACTCAAATATTAGATTAAGGAAACACTTTATTGATACAAGATGCAGGAACAACAAAAAACATTACTAATTTTAAAATGTATGTTTATTTCAGATCGGAGATGAGGACTGTGATATGGATGAGGATGAAATGGACATTGTGTATATATCCGACAAGGGAGGTAACTCCAAGAAGATGCAAGTGTTCGAGGGCACCTACTATGCTCCAATGTATAAACCGGGAGTATTGAAACAAATCAAGACAGTCAAACTGAGACCAGAAGACGTCTTCTTCCCATCATTTCCCAGAACTGGTGAGTACATGCGAGAGTGTGCATCCGGGTTAGAATTGGTCTTCAGCAACGATGCTTGTCGTAACAGGTGACTAACGGGATCGGGTGGTTAGACTCGCTGACTTGGTTGACACATGTCATCGTATCGCAGTTGCATAGATCGATGTGCATGATGTGAATCACTGGATTGTCCGGTCCTGACTCGATGATTTACAAACCACTTTTATAACGAACAAAACAAAAACGTCTATGATGTTGGGACAAGATATAAGGCTTGTGTCGAAATTAGTCATACAGTTTGTGTGTATATTGCCAAATAAAAAAAGGCGAAAAAACCTTTCCACGTCCATAAGAAAGCAGAATCCATCGGACAATGCCTTTATCGTGAACTTGTTTATGAATCACTATTAAATAGTGAGCATTTAGTGAGCATATAGTGAGCATGGTTGAGTCCCATTTCGCCCACATCCCATTTCGGCTGGTAGGATCCTAATCCGACAATCCAGTGATTAAAGTTCTGAGGAATGTTCCACGCCGTCGGGTCACGATGACATGTCACCGAGGCTGGCCACCCAATCAGTGTTATTGTTTCATCCGTGAGAGTAACCATCAAGGAAGGAAACATTTACATCATTCGTGCACAAGGAACAGATATTTCACAAGGACGAGCCCAATTCCCCCCTCCCCGTTATGGCTGGAATATTGCTAAAAGGGACGGAAAAACTAAACACACCCACAAATTCGAGAGACCGTAATTTGTCATAGAAGACTTGCTAAGTTATTGAAATCCAAACTGGAACAAGTGTATCCTTCTCATCTCATTTGACTCATGATGATTTCACATTGTTTTGTTTACAACGATTCTTGACAGCATTAAACACATTTAATAGTGATTCGTCGACGTTGACTGATAGAATTCATTCTGTACTTTAGGCCCTGCTCCATAATGCAAACTACAGAGCGTACAATGAAGTAGTAGTACGCGGTTGGAGTAACATATACCTCATTTTACAGGCAGAGCTGGTTTGCTTAGCACTTCGCACCCCTCGTGGAATCTTCAGAACCGTTCTCTATATGAAGTCTTCGTCCGACGGCCATATTTAACAGCACCTCTGAAGTTGTAACACCGAAACTTGTTTAATATTTTCCCTTGTTGAGGTAGAAGGGTAATTATGTGTCCACACTGTGTAAATATTAAAACTGAGAACAATAACTGAATTCAGAAAACGCTGAGGGAGTGATGCCATTGCTGATAGAAGCAGTCATAAAATCTTGAAGATTGGCGTGAATGATGACATTCAGAAAACGCTGAGGGAGTGATGCCATTGTTGATAGAAGCAGTCATAACATCTTGAAGATTGGCGTGAATGATGACATGCTGAGTTTGAGTGAGTGGGTAAATGTTGCTTTAGTGAGTGAGTTTTGTTTTACGCCACTTTTAGCAATATTCTTGCAATATCACGGTTGGCGATACAGAAATGGGGAAATGTTGCTTTAAGCCACATCACCAATATTGAGGCTATTCACGGATAGAAAATATATTTGTTCCCATAGAAACAAACATAGAATAAAAGTGATGACGAAGAGCACTAAATCTTCAGTCCATTATCACAAGAAATAGTAGAAACTGACATTCAGAATTTAAAATTTACATGTTATCATATAGTTTAGTTGCCTTCAATTATACTAAAATTATAAACGGTGTTGAAAAGTTCAGCAATTGTTTGAACAGTGTAAAACCTTCGGCGAATAAGCGAAACATCCACACATTCCAACAAAAAGTGCTTGAGAGTCACAGGGACTGTGACCACAGGCCCTCGTGTCTTTGCGAGGATTAAAGATTTAAAAAAATGTTTTTGAGATGACCCCCGACTCGAAATTCTTCACAGTACAATACTGTCTTCTCAAAAACGTTTTTAAAATCTTTGATCCTCGCAAAGACACTAGGGCCTGTGGCTGTGACAAGGGATACATTGAGGGGGATCCCCTTTCTTCAATAAAAACGAATGAGTGTATGCTAGTGTCCAATACGACACCTAGGTGGTCATAACGATTTGAAATATTTACGCTGGTAAATTCGGAATTTAAGTATGTAGCTATCAGTGAAGACACAGATCATATTCTCCGTTTTGTTCACTGAGATGGTATCGTAGGAAGGGCGGACTTTTTTTTGAATATGTCTTGCTGTTTGCCAAAACGATGAGTTCAGTATCAATCTAAATCAGAAATAATACATCATAACATAAGGTTGCTTACATGGTGCTTAATTCCATACACATGAATGTTCGGAGCCCGACAGGGAGGGTGGAAACTACATGTCAGAGTAGCACAGGTGGAACACAAACTGCTAGTTGAATAAGAACGTCTTGAGCTAACGTTTGAATTGGGTCACTGATGGTAAAGTCTATTGTTCAATTGGACGAGCGTTCCACAGTTGTGCCGATACGTTATAAAATGATCAACATCCAAAGGTTTTCACTTTTGTCCGTGGAATGACTAGAATGTGTTGCGAACATGATCTGAGTCTTCTGGCAGGATGGTACTCGCTGAGCAATTCACAAAGATAGCTTGGCGCTGTTCCGTTGACACATTGGTAGGTAAGTGTCAGGACTGGATTCTCTTTGATGTGGCAGTGCTTTGACGACCTGGTTACAATCCTGGCAGCTGTATTCTGGATCTTCTGTAGGCGATGTATCTGCTCTGAAGATGCTCCTGCAAGAAGACTATTGCAGTAGTCGAGCCTGGAGAGGACGAGAGATCTCATTAGTGCTGCAGCAGATGAATCACCGAGAAGGTTGCGGATGCTGCTGATGTTTCTCATGTAGAAGTCGCAATTCCTGACTTTGGCTGTCACTTGTTGTTCCATGGAGAGTGAGGTGTCGAAATAAACTCCCAGATCTTTTGGACAGGATGAAAAGGGAATGTCAGATCCATCAACTGTTATGTGGTTATGTCCAAACTTCCAAAGGCGAACTGGAGGACTGTTCATCATAGCCTCTGTTTTGTCCGCGTTCAACATCAGCTTGTTGCTTGTCATCCAGGATTGCACGTTGTGTATACAGGTTTCCAGGTTTCTGGTGCAATGTTCCTGAGATGTAGTGTCCACACCACACTTGTCTGACAACTGGGTGTCGTCCGCGTAGAGGTGATAGTGGACATTGGAAGATGAGATGGCATTACTGATTGGTCTTGTGTACATGATAAACAAAATGGAGCCAAGTACAGAACCTATCGGTGAGGTAGGAGCGAAACCATTTCAGGGCCACTCAGTCAAAACCACAGTCACGTTGTAGGCGTGTGGTTAAAGTGTCGAATGTGGTCATTGGTGTCGAATGCCGAGGACAGATCGAGAAGTACAAGCATTCCCAAGTAACCATTATCCACGGTGATTTGGCAGATTCAGTGCTGCTCTATAAGCCGACTGGAACTGGTCAAAGTGTATGTGTGCATTGAGATAGTCCAGGACCCTAGTTTTGACAGCCTTTTCTAAGATTTTGGAAAGAGAGGGCTTCTGTATGTATTCGGGTCAGGTAATTCCACGGGATTTCCTCAGGACTGACCAAGTATTCCGACGGTGTTTGGGCATCATTTAATCACTTTCCCGCAAAAGAAAGGGCAGGAACGTGAGTTTTGCAGTCACATGATCGGCGTCTCGTAAAAAGGATGTGGTACAAACGTTTGGGATCGCCTCGGACACGGTATCGTTTGCCCTTGGTAACTGATTTTGCGGCGCTTGATCATCCTGTATGCCTGACTACACTGAGCACGATAGGCCTTCACAAAAAGTACGTACTTGGATAGTTGATAATACAAATGGCGCTGGTTTTTGCTGGAATTATCGCTTGCCGACTTCAAATCATCCACGATATTGTAGTACACGTCTCTGGGAATGAAATTCTTCTTACTGATAAAATATTTATCAAATAGAAGTCGCTTGAACTGCTCTGCTACGCTCTCAGCCATATTAAAACAACGTTGGTCCAATATCGCTATTTGCTCACCAAATAAGAGTAGACAGGTGCGAATGAAGGAGGAGCTCAAGATACACGTATTTAAAGCCGAGAGAAAATGACCTTGGCACCCGACTCACGGTAGTAATTAGCCAAGAGTGTCATCAGTAAATTGTCAAGTTTTCAACTCCTAAAGACTGAGGGATGTCTTGAGACTCAACAGTAAATTGTTTTAAGCTACAAACATTAATTTCACACATTCACTGATATCTTAACAGGAGATGTGTGTAGCTGAACACCATGAAAATCAGTAATTTCATTAAATCCCTTGAAATCTTAAGGAATGTATGAAATCCCTGGGGGTCACAGTGATTTCATCACTGACTTTTTTTAGGGATTACGTGAAATCCCTGGTTCCAGACATTCCCTTTAACGGGTACATGTTTTCAAACTTGTATATTTTATTGACCTCTTTATAGAGACTATACATAATGTTCATTGTTAAAGAGCGGCAGTGTATAACTTCGACAATACGTCGAAAATGTATAGGGGAGAATCGATGTTTTTAGGTAATACACAACCGATCACAACAATCACATCTCTTTCTACAGGGACACACTGGACATTTGAGGTAATAGGTATGCTGCTAAACAGCAAGGCAGAAACCATCCCAGTATTCAAGGGTAAGCACCAGCTTGAGTTCGAAACGTGTGATGTTCTGAGTGGTCTCCCTTCTCCCAGGGTCATCAATACCCACATGAAGTTGAGCGACGCACCATCGGAGCTGACAGAAGCTAAATGCAAGATCGTGTACAACATCCGCGACCCCAAAGATGTAGCTGTGTCTCTGTACAACGCCTACCTTGAAGGACAACACACCTGTTATACTGGATCTTTTGAGGACTTTTTGCCTCTCTTTTTGGAAGGCAAGGGTAAGTACTGTGTGATGCCATATCCGAGGGATGAACAGAGCGTTTCCTGTAGTTATCTAAATTGAAAAGTTCATTATATTAGCATAGAACGGTGGGGTAGCCTTGTGGTTAAAGCGTTCGCTCGTCCGGTTGATTCCCCAAATGGGAACAATGTGTGAAGCCCATTTCTGGTGACCTCCGCCCTGATATTGATTGAATATTGCTAAAAACGGCGTACAACTAAAGTCACTCACTTTCTTATTAACCTGTCTATATTGTTCCAATCGGGCCACAATAATTTAATTCCACAACATGGTACTGAATCTGATTGTTGGATATATTCAGGTAATATACAAATTATCATCTTGTGTGTTGGTTTGAAAGTGAGAGGTTGACTAACGTTTGGAGTCTGTCTTCAGTTGACTGTAACGGCCTGTTTGAACACTGGAGAGATGCCGATGTGTTCTTCAAAGCCCACCCTGATATCCCCGTTTATATTCAAGTCTACGAGGAGGCGCTGAAGGTAAGGGATTCCAACACCTATATACCTTGGGATACCTTGGGCCTGTTGATCGTTACTTTGAAATATACGACACTACTTTCAGATTAAAAGGTGCAGAAAGACTCACCTTCAACATTCTTGTAAGACGCAGATGATTCAGCCAAATAATTTAAAATTGCTTCATCTCACAGGATCCTTTCGGCGCGGTACAGAAGCTGTCGGATTTTCTTGAACTTGAAAGAAACGACGACTTGTGTCGTGACATTGCCGAGAAATGTCACTTCTCAAAAATGAAAGTGGACAAGGACAAATTTTCAATGAAGTTTGGGAGCAAAGATATTCATTACAGAAAAGGTGAACACACTGTAATAGCATTGATTTCACTGTTGTGTCTGTTTCACGAAATGCGCGCCCCCATCATACACGAGTAACGTTTATGATGTGTGTTTTCAGCGGACACTGTATGATCCAGCGAACATCCAATGTTTAATTGTTAAGATGGTTGATCCCCACAGAGCCTCAACGCATTTCAAATTAATGTAAAAAGGTATCAACATTCATTCTATTTTATTTCCAAAGAGGCACGGGTCTTGAAATCCGAAAATGCATTTTGGTTGTAGCAAGTGTTCACGAACATACCACCAACGACTGTATATATTTATATGAAATATTTCAGGTGTTTCTGGGGACTACCGGAACTACTTCAACGACCGCATGCTGGACGACTACTACAACGTCTACAAAGAGAGGCTATCAGGAACGAGGTTCTACCTCCAGTACCTTTACAACTCTTAAAGCTGCCAGCAACATCGTAGAGACACCTCGTCATTACTCGAATGTTTAACCTGATGAGGGCAGTCATTTTTACATTACTCAGAGCAAGTCAAAACATTGATTACACAACAGTCTTTTTTCCCCTGTTCACTGGGTCCCGTCCTATTGCGCAACTTAGTACAATAACCAATCCAGAATGTTGGGACCAGTTCATTTAACTGGATACATAATTATTAATCAGTTTTATTTGATACATCTAAGCTCTTATATATTGCAACGCTACACTCCTTCTAATCCTTGCAAACACGTAGTGCAGCATGCTCTGTCGTACAGCGAGCTCTGACAAACAGAAACCTGGAAATCGTGGAAATCTCAAAACGAGGCTCTCCCGCTAGAAAGGTTTGGCGGTCTGGTACGGACTTGATATTACATCAATCACATTGTGCGTTACAGAACTACGCGGAATAAGCGCAAAAAACACATAACAGGTGTAACCAGTGAGCCAGATGCATTGTGAATCATTTTAGGTACCTCATCAAACAGGGGCAGTCTGTGACGTCTCAGTTAAGGTCATGCTGCCTAAACCTCACCACAAAATATAGAAATACTATGGTATTAAAGTTTAAACTTAAAATTCATTTGTAAATACCATTTTCTTATGAGACAAGGAATTGGAATTCAGTGTAACCATACTTGTTTGTGATGTCTATTTTCACTTTCACACGAGAAAATTCGGATCGGCTGAAAAGTAGGTCATTGTCTGAATAGGTTAATGAGACTCAGATGTTTCGGTTTATTTAATATATTCTTCCCTTACCAGGCAGTTTTCTTACACATACCCGTTTGTACATTTTGTTATCGTATGAAATGTATTTTGTTCGTTTCTAACATAAAATTTGTTAAAGAAGCCGTATAAAAGTCAGTGAGTTTAGTTTTTAGAACTCAGCAATATTCCTGCTATATGGCGGTCGTATATAAATGAAGGTAAAAACGAATGGAACGGTTAAAATCTGCTGCACGAATGAACAATACGAGATGAGTAAGTTTAGTTTAACGCCGCTTTTAGCAATGTTCCTACAATATCACGGCAGTTGGGGCTTCAGAAAAGGGCTTCACGCATTGTACCCATGTGGGGAATCGAACCCGGGTCTTCGGCGTGATAAAACAAACGCTTTAACAACTGTGCTACCCCGCCGCCGGTGGACACAAGGGTTAACTGTGACTTTACAGAGAATGCACTGATGTTCCCTACGTTATATCTATCGGAAAACTGAACATGCACATGCTTACTAACGCCCCTGCTTACAACTGCCACTGACCCGTCAAGATCCGGGTTAGAATGAATCTTCAGTAATCCATGCTTGTCGTAAAAGGCGACTAATGGGATCGGGTGGTCAGGCTCGCTGACTTGGTTGACACATGTCATCGGTTCCCAATTGCGCAGATCGATGCTCATGTTGTTGATCACTGGATTGACTGGACAAGACTCGAATATTAACAGACAGACGAATATGGCTGGAAATTTGCTGAGTGCTGCGTAAAACTCAACTCGCTCACTCACTACAGCTGCCACTTCCCAAAACCGGTCGCACTGTCGTGAATCGATTATATCGTATAGTTACTTGATAGAATTGTTACTCTATTATTACCTGCATGCGTGTACACATCTTTTGTATGGAGACCGCCTGATCAATATACTGATACATACATCCATACATAATTACTAATATTTTAATAGCGACAATATCCAGCTCAGCTGCTCAAATGCGCTCTTCGGGACAGAAGCGTTCACGATCTAACTCGCCATGGTCAATATTCAATTTATAGACTTAAATAGACTGGCTGTCGCACTTAATAGCTTTTTGTAAATGAGAGTGCATGCTGCTGCAATCGATTCATTGGACTTCATCATCACAGACTACTATTTCTTTGTATGTTTTATATCTTTGCGATGTTTTGTCAAAAGACATTACTGAAGGCATTATCAAGGAGTTGGAAGTACCTTTAAAAGATATTCCCCTGTGTGGAACTTATTTCCTATCAAAGCTTACTAGTGTTGTAAACCCACTCCTCGCCGAGAATCTGAAGATCCGAGTTAGAATTGGTCTTCAGCAACCCATGCTTGTCGTCAGATGCGCTTGGCGGGATAGGGTGGTCAGGTTCGCTGACTTGATTCATACATGGGTACAAAAGCGGCGTAAAACTAACTTCACTCACGGGATATACTCCACCCCATCCACCCCTAAATGAAAACGTAGGGTCGCTAACATAACCACCCTTGAGAATTGAGGACTGGGTTGGAGGTTGTGTCACACTCGGCCTCTCAACTTGATCCATAAAATGTTTGAGATGTCTCATCGACAAGTCACTATCAACACGCTGCCTATTCTTACTTAGTTTCGAAGGGTCTGGGTTCTATTCCTCAGTTTCAAGAACATTTCTGATGCCCCCGGCCGTGATTATGCTGGAATAAGGCGCTGTAAAACCCAATTCACTCACTCACACAGTTTTTAGTTCCACAGCCATTGTAAATTATTGGCAATCTATGTAGAAATGTAAGTGGTTCTGTCGATTTTGATATTTAAAGCTGGGTTTATGATACATAAAAACATGCACACACACACACACACACACGAACGCACGCACGCACATACATACATACATACATACATACATACATACATACATACATACATACATACATACATACATACATACATACATACATACATACATACATACATACATACATACATACATACATACATACATACATACATACATACATACTAATATTTGTATAGCGCCAATATCCTGCTCAGCTGCTACATTACACATACATTACATACATTACATACATTACATTACATACATACATACATACATACATACATACATACATACATACATACATACATACATACATACATACATACATACATACATACATACATACATACATACATACATACATACATACATACATACATACATACATACATACATACATACTAATATTTGTATAGCGCCAATATCCAGCTCAGCTGCTCAAAGACGCTTTGTTTTTCCCTCGGTCATTGGATGTCAATCTCAACGGCACATCGTACTTTCAGTCTCAACTCCCTGGGGATCATACAACTCTTGCAAGACATTAAGCGCACCAAGTTAAAAGTGGCTTTCCCATCCTTACGAGGTACCCATTCACAGCTGGGTGGACTGGGACACATAGTCACAGCACTTTGTCCAAGTTTACTGCACGTAGCTGTACCCGCAACTAGGTGTTCGCACGTATTCATGTGGCCACCGTCTGGTTAGTTACTAACGGATTCGTGGGTTCTTTTAGGTGCACAGGGTTGTGTACTGTGCACTAGGGGTTGTGACAACACGGAAAGAGTCTGCACACAAAGAACACATAACAGGTGTAACCAGTGAGCCAGATGAATGGTGAATCATATTACGACCTCATCAAACAGGGGCAGTCTGTGACCCCTTAGTTAACGTCATGCTGCCTAAACCTCGCCATAAAATATAGAAATACGATTTCTTTAAAGTTTAAAATTAAAATTCATTTGTAAATACCATTTTCTTACGAAACAAGGAATTGGAATTTCGAATAACCATAGTTGTTTGTAGTGTCTCTTTTCACTTTCACATGAAAAAATTCCGGATCAGCTGAAAAATAAGTCATTGTCTGAATTGGTTCATGAGACTCATTATTCGGTTTGGCGCAACTAGGTGTTTGCACGTACGAGGGACAGTCAAAAAGTAGTCGGCCTGACCTAGTAAATGATACAAATGCAGCTGTTTTTATGTTTTATTTTTCTACATATTATCTGTCAACCTCAAGCAAATTGGTTTTGCTACGTTCCAGCCTTACGATCCCCATTTTGTTTGAAATTTTACCTTGGTACCCCTCAAAAGCGCAAAATCTGCAATAAATGCACCACAAACTTCAGGTAACAAAATATGCAAGAAACATTTTGTGTGTTTGAGATAGGTAGACGTCCGCTAGAATCAAACTTAGATATTAAAGTGCATAAAAAAGCAATTTGAAAGTACAATCGCTTGTTAAAGTGATTCCCCCTTCATGTTTACTGAAACAGCTTGTTTTGGAGACACTACCCACCCCCTTTCAGACGACGAAATCATAAGGACATAACTTATTCCAATGTTTTCACTTTTTCACACATGATGCTTAAGGTTCAAAGTAAATACTAAATGGTCACACAAGTGTCAACTCTCAGTATATTGTAAACAGGGCCAGCTTGAATATCAGGACACAGTGGTTTTGAAAGACTAAAATGGGGGCGTCCTTAAAAGAAACAGCCCCCGACTATATATGAATCAAGCAATCCAAAGCTTTGACTCTTGATTATGACGGGAAGTCATCTAATACTATACTAACATATTTTATATGATATGACATTATCCAAGAGGTACTAAATGACGGATCGTTTTCTGCATTTTTTCTAGAAATATTATACCCCAATGTGTTGTGATGACTAATATCTCGTTTATCAAATTACCCAAACATGTGAAATTTTTTATACGCCTTTGCTTATGATTCTTACAAACAAAAATTTCAAACATTGGACATCGAGAATATAGTTAGGCCGACTACATTTTGACCGACCCTCGTATATCATGTGGCTACCATGTGGTCATTTACCAACGGATTCGTGAGTTCTTTTAGTGCACATGGTTGTGTACTGTACACTAGGGGTTGTATCCCTCACTCTGTTATGCAGAAACCCTATAAAAGAAGTGCAGCTGCCACAATTAAGCCAATAGACACAGAACCTCTTATAATACCCAAGCTCAACAGAAATACCCATGACATATGTTACTTGAGCGCGAAGTTCCACTGTCACATTGAAAAATGAGGATCACTGCCCAGTGGATGGTATCGGATTATCATACAGCTAACACAGCGGTGTGAAATTGTTATATTAAAAAGTTGGATATATTTAATAATGGCGTCAATAAATGAGGTTCGACTCACGTGACTCACTTGACCTCAAACCTATATGCCAATGAGAACAATAAAGTTAGCGAGTGCTTCGGTTATTGAACAGTAAATCTTCCGCGTATATAGGAGAAGGTAATAAAATTTGCGTTGCATTTAAAATGTAGGCATTTTGCTCGTTCATAGTTTACCATTAAAGTTTGGTTCAGTTTGAGTGAGTAAGTGAGTGAGTATGGTTTTACGCCGATTTTAGAAATATTCCAGCAATATCACGGCGGGGGACGCCACAAATGGGCTTCACACATTGTACCCATGTGGGGAATCTAACCCAGGTCTTTCGTTCACACATTGTATCCATATAGGGAATCGAACCCTGGTCGTTGGCGTGACGAGCAAACGCTTTAGTCACTAGGCTACCCCACCACCCCTATTGAGTGTATCAGAGACTCAAAATGATTACATTCGTAAATTCTCACGAAAAACGGTGACCCTGGAACGTGTCTGATCATTTGCTTGATAACGGTGTCAGCATCTACACCGAAACGTCGCATCGGTTGCAGTAAACAAGCTATTGACAGATTAAAAAATTCCTATTTAATGAAATTAAATAATGATAAAATTGAATATCACTGGGTGTTCATATATATCAACACGTATTTGTCCAGTTATTTCCACAAGTCCTTCCTTGGTGTGCATCATAACTAATACATATCGATGTACCACGTGCATCACAGCTACGTGAGCGTCATGATCATAAATCAACAATACCATTACATAATTTCCTAAACAGAACACCAATACAAAGGCAACAGATGTTGTTGACGCGCGAGCAGACTTTTTTTTCTTCAGTCAACTGTTGAAAAGCTGCAGCCCGGCACAGTAACTGCTGCTAACAACTTCCTGTGCCTGTTCTCATACAATACAAAGGGACTAGTTGCAACAGCGGAAAAGAGGTAGGTAGGAGTCTTAAAGGTTTAAATTCACTTATAAAATACATGTAGATTATCATTCAAGATAATATTTTTTCCGTTGTTTTGTCTGATACATGAGCCTGTCGCAATGTCGCTGAAACACATTATTTTCCCTTCCCAGCAAGTATGAAACGAATCTAGATTTACTCAAGTTCAAGGGATAAAAGGTTCAAACCTGTTCAAGGGATAAAAGGTTCAAACCTTTTTAATTATTTATATAGAATTTGCTGGTTCTATCAAAATTATATGTGTATATGATCTTCATTTCTAACTCTTTATGCCGATGCATAATTGGGTTTCCATGTTCTTTTGAAAGTTGATCATATCTTACCAAATGTTACCATAACAGTGGGGCGGTGGGGTAGCCCAGTGGTTCAAACGTTCGCTCGATACGCCAAAGACCCGGGTTCGATTCCCCACATGGGTACAATGTGTGAAGCCGATTTGTGGTGTCCCCCGCCGTGATATTGCTGGAATGTTGCTTAAAGCGATGTAAACTCACTCATGTATGTTGTTTCCACTCTGTGCATTCAGGCGGATGGGAATGGTATTTTTAGCCAACGAGTCATGTGGTTCACTATAGCAATTAACGATATTTCTGAAGTACAACTTGTTCTGAGTTCCTCATGATGTTGAAGTCCGGATTCGAATGATTACAGTTTAATACTTATTTTTGCCTCGTTTACATATACTCACGTCCAGGTATCTCACGAAGGCAATGATAAATGTATGTAAATACCTATGACACTAACGGAACTGTAATGAAAACTACATATTCATCAGTTAAATCAACCGTTGTGAACCTGATGACGCGGTATCTCGGTGGGCAAGCATTCTAAAACCGACAAGCGCAATCCGCAACATGCAAACAGGCCTGGAGCATATCATGACATGGCATTTCAATGCAATAATCATGAAAGCAATAAACAGATTCGGGGTAGAATTGATCTTCAGTAACCCATGCTTGTCGTAAGAGGCGACTAATGGGATCGGCGAAAAACTAAATTCACTCACTCAGGAAAGCATTAAACAGATTTAAAGGAGGACTAAGTTCGTCTCCTGAGCCCTTAGAATTTGTATTCGCACTTTCTCAAAGTTTTGGGCGATATGAATTACAGTTTCTCGTCCTATGCATTAACAGGGCACAATATAATAGCCTTAAGAGTAAAGACGTTTACGCTTGATGTTTGTTTGCTTAAGCAATTCTAGAAGATAATTGTAATAAGGTATCTCCACTCATGCGTCAGAGTTTACTGTCTGATGAGAAGAGCTTTTGTTTTCTTTCTTTTTACAGAAAATAAGGATGAATTTAGTTAAATATTTGGCAGCGTTTTCTGTGGGCGTGAGTCTGGTAATCCTGCTGATGCACTCCAACATTAGTTTCCATGGACTTCCAACGAGGCTGAGCATCCTTGCTCGACAGACTCTCAGGATTCAAGACAAACCTCTTGGAAACTGTACCGCACCTGCACAAAAGAACAAAGAAGGTTCAGCGATGGAGCCAATTAGTAAATTCAAACAAAAGGAAGCGTTTATAACAAACAGAAAAAGAACACCGAGCAACCGAACTACTCAGCAAAATAAATCATTGCCTACAAAAGCGGCTTTTGGGGCACGTAATGTACTCAAAAGAGGCCAGAAAAGGAATTCTGTTTCCAGTTCAAGAGACGGTGCACTTGAAATCATGTTTCCTCCACGGAAGCCCTACCAAGGAGATTTTCAACTATTGGACGATCGAATATTCATATATTCTGCGATATACGAAACTGCGAGGTCGTCAGTGCGAACGCTTATCCTCGTTCCGGAACCATTCAAATCTGTCTCTTTCATTTGCATACTGAAAAGGTCAAGGTCACACATCGGTCAGAGGGTTAAAGGTCGGTTCCAGCACATCCCTTTAAGTCAATGGGGTACTTACATGTGAGTATCGGTCTATACATAGTTTCAGAACAGTGTGTAGGAGCGACATATCGAACCAATGAAATGCATGTTTGTAGTGTTCCAACAGACATGTTGGTTCATGACCAAGGTCATACAACAAACACTGCCAGGCTGAAGATTCATATGAAAACAATTCATTTATAAAATCGAAATAGAACGTTGATTAAATTTGAATTGTTCTTTATCTGATACTTCATAACTTATTGCTCAAAGAAACTGCCTCTGTGTTGTAAAAAGCAGGGACGGGGTGGTAGCCTAGTGGTTACAGCGTTTGCTCGTCACGCCAATGACCCGGGTTCGATTCCCTGTATGGATACAATGTGTGAAGCCCATTCCTGGTGATATTGCTGGAATATTGCTAAAAGCGGCGTAACACCACACTCACTCACTGTTACAAGCCATGCACACATGCAGGTAGAAATGTTTGAAATATGTTCAGTTGGTGGAAAGTGTTCTTTATCCTCTGTTTCTCATTTTATTTTTTTGTGTGAAATGTGAATGTAAACTCAAATAAAGCTTTGAGTACCCCAGGAGCAACCGCAATTATATCGCTTTGAGAATTCGTTGATGGGTCATGTGATACCAATATGTATCACTCGTCTGACAGACAAGAACATAATTCCTAAATTGTGCCTATCAGGCTCTGACTTCACAATAGCATCTCGTTACTAAAACTTCACTTTCCTGACATTCTTGGTTACCATTTGCTCTTAAACACAAAACTATCTGCTACATATGGCTTTTTGACGCAAGGGGTGGTGGGGTAGCCTACTGGTTTGCTTGTCATGCCGAAGACTCGGGTTTGATTCCCCACATGAGTACAATATGTAAAGCCAGTGTATGAAATAAGACGGGATAGATGTCTGATGGACGGTCTCGACTTACAACTAGCCAGCCCAAAATAGCTTGGTGTCTGGGCTGGTTAAATCCATTTTGTCTGATGTCTGATGTCTGGCTGGATTTTTAGCTTATTTCATACGCTTTGTGAAGCCCACTTCTGGTGTCCCCCACCCTGATTTTGCTGGAATATTGCTAAAGGCGGCGTAAAACCAAACTCACTTACTCACTCTTGACGCAAAGTTTCTACTTGGTTTCAGAAATCGATGTGGATTCGTTCACTGCCCAGTACCCCGCAACAGATATCCAGCGTTTATTTCAGTCCTCACTACCCGGATGTCCTCCCCCATCAATATCCTCCCTGTCAACTACCCCGGACCCCCCTACAACAACCTCACCCGCTGTTACCCTGCCGTGCATGGGAACTTCACCGACGTCAACACACTAGTCACTGCACTGGAGACCAACAGATACTTCGGGACAGACAAGTTCATCTTCTACAACTACAGCATACCAGAGCAGGTCAACAAAGTCCTGCTGCAGTACGAGAGAGAAGGCATCGTGGAGATGAGGAAATGGAGGCTGCCCTTTCCCCCAGAGGAAATCCACTACTGGGGACAGATGGCGAGTATACATGACTGTGTCTTCTCTCAACTTGGAGTAGCCAAATACGTTCTTCTTGCAGACATTGATGAAATTATTGTGCCTAAGAATAACATTTCCTTAGTAACTCTGGCTGACAGACGATTGAATACAAAAGATCCACGTTCGCAAAACGTATATGGAGCTCTTATGTTCCAAAATACATTTTTTGCACTCTATGAAAGTGAGACAAAATACGACTTTCCGGAAAAAGAGATTGCCAAGAAATTCAAACTGAGGGCTTTCCTACATACAAAGAGGTCAGGTATAAATCCTCCAACAAAAAGATCAAAACTTCTCGTGAAGCCAGAGGCTGTGGAGCTGCTTCATATTCACATTATGTTCGCATTCCTTCCTGGATGGGGGATGTATGTAGTCAACCCCAAAGTGGCTCTAATGCATCATTATCGGGTGAAATACGACGATCAGAGTATTGGCCCCTGGCGTCAGGATGTCACCTTTATTAAATACAGCAGTAGTCTAATACCTAAGATAACGAAACGACTTTTAAATCTGCAAAGTAAACTGGGGTTACATATATGATCTGTGTCATCTGCTTGTAAATAATAGAGATAAACTCCTGTCCGGGGCGGTGGGATAGCCTCATGGTTAGCCTAATGCTAGCCTAATGGTAGCCTATTTGGTAGCCTAATGGTAGCCTAATGGTAGCCTACTGCTCATCACGCTGAAGACCAGGGTTCGATTCCCCACATGGATACAATGCGTGAAGCCCATTTCTGGTGTCTCCAGCTGTAAAACATGGTGGCATATTGCTAAACGCGGCATGAAACCATACTCACGTATCTAAAGCCCTGTCCACATAAAGTACCCGTCACAAACACATGCAAAGTCTAGTCAACTGTACACCTGAAAAAAGAACACGAGAACTTGTGGTACAAGTCGGTATTTTTTGTCAAATTCGGAAATGTCCCCAACCCCAAATATTTTAAAGCTTAACTGAATGTTGTAACTAGAACTGAACAAGAGCCACGTGACGCTCTTTCAAATCTTGATGTAACAAGCACAATTGTTTGTACGAAATCATCAAAGTTGAAACTGTTGGAATGCTGCTCGACATGAAGGGAAAGATGACTGTTGCAAAGTTGAAGTCACCCTTTTGTCATGCAGCCTTGTAGAGTTGATTTTTGTTTTCTCATTCTGAAGCTTTATGCATATATTTAAATATGAGACACATGAGTGAGTGAGTTTTGTTTTACGCCGCTTTTTTAGCAATACTCTAGCAATATCACGACAGAGGACCCCAGAAATGGGCTTCACGCAATCTACCAATGTGGGGAATCGAACCCGGGTCTTCGGGATGACCTGCGAACGCTTTAACAACTAGGCTACTCCACCGCCCTAGAGACACATGAAGCGGTCTCATTGGTGTTGTTTATTTCAAGTTTTATGGTTATGAAAGGGATTTGATTGTTTGATTGACGGCTATATGACGAGTGTTCCTTTCAATCGTAATATTCACGGAAATTAAAAGGCAGACATTCTGGCCAAGCTAACACTAGATGAAGTGGAAATACAGCTTAATATTCTATTTAGTAAACTTGAGGTAACAAAAGCCAAATCAAATCAAACTTGACTGTCATGCCTGTAATGTATCGATATTGTTTCGTTTTGTTATCAGTCCTAGATTTGGAATATATATTCCGGGTGGGAATGCCTGTCTCACTTTTGTATGTATTCGGTATGAAACCTCAAGACCACAGAACAAGAATAAAAATGTACCGAACGAGATGCACGACTTATCGCTGAAATTACACAGCGTCAAGACAATACGATGACCATGCCCCAGGTCGGGCTCGGTCAAAGGAAGAATTGCAGTCCGATATGGTATCAGTCGTATATTTCGTAAAGCCAAGATATGCAATTACATAATGACAAATTAACTCCATTTCTGAGAGCTGAACAGCTACTTGAACGTATAGAGCATCCAAAGGTAAAGAATGAAATTATCACAATATACGAAAAGAGATTTTATCAATACAAAAACAGAACCTTTATTAATAGAAAGCCAGAACATCTCTCAATACATAAATGGCATTTATCAATACAAAAGCAGAACATTTATCAATAGAAAAAAAGAATTTATCAATACAAAAGCAGAACATTTATCAAAAGAAAAACAGAACATTTCTCGATACAAAAAGAGAACATTTATCAATATAAAAAAGAACATTTATCAATATAAAAACAGAACATTTATCAATGTAAAAACAGAACATGTATCAATACTAAAGCAGAACATGTATCAATACAAAAACAGAACATTTATCAATACAAAATAACATGTTTCAATACTAAAGCAGAACATTTGTCAATACAAATACATTTGAACCAGCAACGAGTGTAAACGTACCTATACATATGGAACATTGTTTTTAATGCTGTCAATATGGTACCATTACCTGTAACAAAGGAACTTATCCAATCTTCAGTGTAGCTTACTATCAAGATAA
The DNA here is from genome assembly GCF_003918875.1 of Haliotis rubra. Lineage (NCBI taxonomy): Eukaryota > Metazoa > Mollusca > Gastropoda > Lepetellida > Haliotidae > Haliotis > Haliotis rubra. The sequence goes on from NW_025767104.1 coordinate 433,339, forward strand.
ACTAACAATGCATAAATGGCAAATCTCAGCGCATAAAGAACGAAAAGCTATTGTTCATTCAAAAAAGAGCAAAAACATGAAAACCCTTGTAACTATGGCAGCAAATCGTTAACAAGTGTGGCCATTTTAAACATTTTGGCATACAATCCTCACAATTGACATAAGTATCCGAGCACAATGTCAATATTTGGTGTAACCTCCATCAAGTGCAATAACACCGTGACCCTTCTCATCGTTTTCCTAATTACCCGTTTAATTATTCCTTGGGGGTCAAAATATCCAGATAGTAAGTTAAATTGATGTTAATTCAAGTTCGGTTCCTATGGTTGATTTAATATATTGATAGTATAATTATTGATACTACGGAAATTAATTATGGGGTGTTGCGATATTCTTTTCCATGTGTATATGCTAATATAACATGTTCCAGTGTAACACAGCACGACAGGGAGTCACCTTGGCTAGTTATACAGCCAGGTATTCGTTCCCTATAGAGTGAGTGAGTTAAAGTTTACGCCTATATCACCATATGCAACCATCAATATCCTTCCATGGCCTTCTAAATCGCCTGATCTGAACCCGGACGAGCGTCTATGGGACGAACTTGATCGATGTGTACGTAAACATCGCCATCGTCCTCAGATACATGCAGCACTTGCCAACGCGTTGCAGGAGGAATGGCTTGTGCATGGCGGTGTCGAGCAGTGACGACTGCAAGGGCTGGTGTCACCAGGTACTGACCTGAACACCCCCTTATGTCCACACATGTGCAGTGAGTGAACTGAATTAATGCTGACAATGACAACAATACATATGTTTATCCTAGTATCCAATTGCTTTCATCTAAGTTCAAGCTTAACCGACTTATGTACACTTACATACGTTTAATACATATCCTTAAGTTTGGCCTGTGTGTTTCTGTTTTATAAGAGTTTAATTTTAATTTTCTCACACAATATACAAATGTGGGACTTTATTCATGGTCTGCTTCTAAATTATGTTGAGGACGCTGTTTTGTTAATAATCCAAAACATATCACCACTCACAAGTGATGTGAAATATCAGATATTTTTGACAGTTTTGCTCAATGTTACGTTTCTGAAATTTGTTTTGTTTTGGGTTTTTTGGTTGTTTTTATTAAGTCAAAAATTGCATTTCACGAGTATTTACAGTATACATTTTCCGGATTCAAACATTTTTTGAAATTTATGGTGCAAGCCTGTATTCTGCTGTTTTCCCCTCTCTTCTTTTTTTTAACCTCGCGTCACATACACAACATATGTAAATTTATTTTATAAAGATGGGAAAGAAAGGAGAGATAAGGAAAGAGAGATAAGAAAAGACGAATGAGTGCAGAGTGCGGCCTAGAAAACCTGATATTTCTGATATTTCGATAATCGATCGATATTTAGTTAACGATTATCGCTCTCTATGATCTATATCGATAGCCATCGTTAACCACAACAGTAGGCTTGAACTGTCAGTATTGTCCGTAATGGTGATATTGAATACAGAACATATGTTCCCAACTGCTCCATTAACCAAGCGCCTAACTACATCTCGCTGACCAGTTGACCAGCTGACCAGTGATGCTGTGCGCAGAGCTGTATTTGTTACCACTTGTATTCGTGACCAAGCTGGCGACCCAGCTCCAGGTGAATAGGTCTTGACCAGCATTATACCGTGAAAAAATGTGCGATACAAACAGCAAAGTCCATAGAATGGCACAATCACAAAGCGAGTGCCATAATTAAGTACAAAATATAATTGCCAGCTATATGGCAGCGGTCTGTTAATAATCGAGTCTTGACCAGACAATTCACTGATCAACAGCATCAGCATCGATCTACGCAACTGGGGCACGATGACATGTGTCAACCAAGTCAGCGAGCCTAACCACCCTATCCCGTAAGTCGCCTCTAACGAAAAGCATGGGTTACTAAAGATCAATTCTAACCCGGATCTGCACAGGTCAACTGAGTGAATGAGTTGGTTTTATTTCAACTGTATTCCATTTATATCACGGTGTGTCAGCTTGTGTGGAAGGACCGCGGGACGCGATGCAGGTTACACGGTTGCTCATGTTATTCTGGGACAAGCTGAATACCGAGTCGGGCCCATCTTGAAGGGTCACGTCGTATTTTTATTCTCAACTCCCTGGGGATCATACAACTCTTGCAGCCATTAGGCAAACCAAGTTAATGTGGCTTTGTACCATCTTTACGAGGTACCCATTCACAGTGGACTGGGACACTTTGTCCAAGTTTACTGCACTAGCTGTAGAAGTCAAAACAATGATTACACAACAGTCTCATTTCCTGATGACTGGGTCCCGTCCTATTGCGCAACTTAATACAATAACCAGTCCTGACCAACTCATTCAACTGGATATATAGATATTAATCAGTATTATTTGATACACCTAATTACTTGTATATTGCAAGACTACGCTCCTTCTAATGCTTGCAAACACGTCGTGCAGCGTGCTCTGTCGTACAGCGTGCTCAAACAAACGGAAATCTTTCAATCGTGGAAATCTCAAAACGAGGCTCGGCCGCTAGAAATGTTTGGCGGTCTTGTACGGCCTTGATAGTATATCAATCATTATACGTTAATACATAAATAAGGGCAAAGAACACATAACAGGTTATAACCAGTGAGCCAGATGAATTGTGAATCATTTTACGACCTCATCAAAAGGGGCGGTCTGTGACGCCTTCGTTAACGTCATGCTGCCTAAACCTCGCCATAAAATATGGAAATACCATTTCTTTAAAGTTTATAATTAAAATTCATTTGTAAATACCATTTTCTTACGAAACAAGGAATTGGAATTTCGTATAACCATAGTTGTTTGTAGTGTCTCTTTCACTTGAGAAAATTCGGATCGGCTGAAAAATAGGTCATTGTCTGAATTGGTTCATGAGACTCATTATTCGATTTGGCGCAACTAGGTGTTTGGACGTATATCATGTGGCCATCATCTGGTTATTTACCAACGGAATCGTGAGTTCTTTTAGGGCACAGGGCTGTGTACTGTACACTAGGGGTTGTATCCCTGACCCCGGTTTGTATTATAAGGGGTTAAGCGCAGTAGTTGGAACAGTGAAACAAAAAAAACGCGCGGTACGTGATGAGCGTTAACACTACTTGTTCTCGGCGTTTCATTTAATGTGCATACCCCTTTCTAATGCAAACCAATAATAGCGATTTGAAACTATGATCGTTTGTTAAATAACTGTTATCCTAAGTTGAATCAAATTCTGAGTTTTAAATGTTCAATTAGCAAGGTAAAATTATCAGGATTCGCAATCTTAATTTCACTTTATTCGATTTACTTTTTTGTTTAAAGTGAAACTAGACCGTTTGAATACTGCCGCTTTTCCGCTGCTGACGAATTTTCCAGCTTCGTAGTTTCTTCGTAGAAATTCTTCTTCAAACCATTCGCTTTTTACTTCAAAAACATCAAAGATGCTGCCGAGGTAGAAATCGCCGATGTCCGTTTACAAACAAAAAGGTCAAAGAGTTCATTGTATTCATACGCGGTGAATCGGTCACTTTACAGCGGTCTTCAACGGCCATTAAAGTACGGTTTTGATGAGCTGTCAGCCAATCAGAATCGAGTATCACACAATGTCGTGCTAGAATGTCACATTGGAAACTTAGGATCAATGCCCAGTGGTATATTCAGATTAACACAGCTGTGTAAAATTGCTATATTAAGGTCGGATATATAATAATGGCGTCCATAAATGAACTTTGAATAACGTGACTCACTTGACCTCCAACCTATAAGCCAATAAGAACTCCAATTTTAGGTTAGTGATTGCTTTGGGCGTTGAACCGTAATCTTCCGCATATTTAGGAGAAGGTAATAAAATGTGCGTTGTATTTAAAATGTAGTCATTTTGCTTGTTTATAGTTTAAAATAACAATTTGTTTCAGTTGTGATTCAGATTGAGTGAGTGAGTATGGTTTTACGCCCCTTTTAGCAATATTCCAGCAAAATTACGACAGGGGACACCACATTGTGCTTAACACATTGTGCCCATGTTTGGAATCGAACCCGGGTCATTGGCGTGACGAGCGAACGCTGTAAACAATAGGGTACCCCGCCGCCCCAATTCAGTTTGAAGTTATGAAATATGTACATGTTACACTTTAACAAAATGGCCCAACCTTGGAAAAGAAACTGCATAATCACTAGATTATTGATCATATCCATTTACTATTCAGAACAAAGAAAATGTTTACATTAAATGAATCTAAATTCCCTTCACAAAACAATCAAACCTCAGAAACCTATAGGTCATTGTTAAAGATTCTGCACTTCGGGTGCCGATGTCGAAGGCTCCGGAAATTCACTGTGGTGAGCTATTTGCCTGAGGCAACATGCGCAACATTTTTACACTTACATGTTTCAGTGATACATGGGGTAGAATAATGATTAAAGTGTTTGCTTATTACTGGCTAGTGAGTGAGTGGGTTTACTTTTACGCCGATTTTAGCAATATTCCAGCCATACCACGGCGGGGGAAACCAGAAATGGGCTTCACACATTGTACGCATGTGGGGGATCGAACCCGGGTCTTCGGCGTGACGAGCGAACGCCTGAACCACTAGGCTACCCCGCAACCCCTATTGAATATTAACAGAGACTCAAAACGACTAATTCGTAAATTCTCACGAAAAATGGTGACCCATGGAACATCTCTGATGATTTGTTTGATAATGGTGTTAGCATCTCCACCGAAACGTCGCATCTGTTGCAATAATGAAGTTATTATTCATACAAAATGTTCCTCTTCAATGAAATATAATAATAATGATATAATTGAATATCACTGGGTGTTCATATATATCAACACGTATTTGTCCAGTTATCCCACTTGTCCTTGGTGTGAGTAAGTGAGTGAGTTTTGTTTTACGCCGCACTCAGCATCACAGCTAAGGGAGGTTAATGACCGTAAGTCAACAATACCAATACAATTCATGCATTGATAATTCCCTTACAGAACACCAATACAAAGGCAACAGGCGTTGTTGACGCTCGAGCGGGCGTTCACGCCTGCAACAGAATTTCTTTTCTTCAGTCACCTGTTGTAAAGCTCCCGACACAGTAGCTTCTTGCACATGTTTTCTTACGTGGACAACAGCGGCAAGAGGTAGGTAAGACTCTTTAAATTCACTTATAAAATAGGTCATCATTTAAGATAATATGTTCCCGTTGTTTTGTCTGATCCATGAGCCTGTCGTAATGTCACTGCATCACATTATTTTCCCTTCCCAACCGCTCTGTTAAGTTATTTGTCCAGTTATCCCACTTATCCTTGGTGTCTATCATAACTAATACATAACGATATACCACATGCGTCACAGCTAAGAGAGGTTAATCACCATAAGTTAACAATACCAACACAATTCTTGCATTGATAATTTCCTAAACAAAATACAAATACAAAGGCAACATATGTTGTTGACGCTGGAGCGAGCTTTCACGTCTGCATCCCCGACACAGTATGTTCATGCACCTGCAACGGCAAGAGGTAGGTAAGAGTCTTTACATTCACTTTATAGATAATATGTTCCCTTTGTTTGGTCTAATACACGAGCCTGTCGTAATGTCGCTGAATCACATTATTTTCCCAACCCTTCTGTTAAGCTCAAGTATTAAATGAATCTAGATTTCCTCAGGTACAGACCGGGGATAAAAGGTTCCAACCTTTTTAATTATTTATAAACAATTAGCTGTTTCTATCAAAATTATATTATGTATGGCCTTGGTTTCTAACTCTTTATACCAATAAATAATTTAAAGTTTGAAAGTTCATCATTTCTTCTAAATGTTGTCATAAAGGAAAAGCAAACAACGATGGACGAACCTAATTTTCACGTTTAGTTGCAACGGGTATTCAAAAGTGCTTTTTCATGTTGGCCCCAGTCAGATGTATCCTTACCTTTTCATGTCATTCATACCATCTTTATCATAGTGCCGATTGCCGAAAACTCACCTGGGATCATAGATACTGACAAACAAACAAAGGAATATACATTTGTAAATGCAAATATCAAACAGACCAGGCGGTTTCACTGACAGATATTTCTAGTTCAGGTGGGTTTATCAGTTGACGGAAATCGGCTGTTTTACCGTTTTTAATCCAGGCGATATGGAAAAGCTACCGGCGTTAATTTGTTTAACGCCACACTCAACAATATTCCAGCTGCTAGCATATGGTGACTGTTGCACGTGTGAAATTGAAACATCATTGCACACGCTTGTTGATTACCTGGCTGTTCTACCAGCAGGGGTAATAATGAGACAAATCATCAGAGTTGGTCTGTTGATTTCATGTGACTGTGATTTTGTTTCAATTATTAGATTTTGTGTTAGCAAGGAAGTCATCGGTCTCAAATGAAATCAAAAGGACTGTAAATACCTATGACACTAACGGAACTGTAGTGGAAATTACATATCCATCGGTTAAATCAAACGGTGTGAACCTGTTCTCGCGGTATCTCGGTAGGCAATTATCTATCACTTTTATAGCTGGAATATTACTGAATGGGCGATATGAATTACAGTTTCAAAGTTTTGGGCGATATGAAATTTTATTACAGTTTCTCGTCCTATGCATTAACATGGCACAATATAATAGCCTTAAGAGCAAAGACGTTTACGCTTGATGTTTGTTTGCTTAAGCAATTCTAGAAGATAATTGAATCAAGGTATCTCCACTCAAGCCTGAGAGTTTACTGTCTGATGAGAAGAGCTTTTTGTTTTCTTTCATTTTACAGAAAATAAGGATGACTTTGGTTAAATATTTGGCAGCGTTTTCTGTGGGCGTGAGTCTGGTAATCCTGCTGATGCACTCCAACATTAGTTTCCATGGACTTCCAACGAGGCTGAGCATCCTTGCTCGACAGGCTCTCAGGAATCAAGACAAACCTCTTGGAAACTGTACCGCACCTGCACAAAAGAACAAAGAAGGTTCAGCGATGGAGCCAATTAGTAAATTCAAACAAAAGGAAGCGTTTATAACAAACAGAAAAAGAACACCGAGCAATCGAACTACTCAGCAAACTAAATCATTGCCTACAAAAGCGGCTTTTGGGGCACGTAATGTACTCAAAAGAGGCCAGAAAAGGAATTCTGTTTCCAGTTCAAGAGACGGTGCACTTGAAATCATGTTTCCTCCACGGAAGCCCTACCAAGGAGATTTTCAACAATTGGACGATCGAATATTCATATATTCTGCAATATACGAAACTGCGAGGTCGTCAGTGCGAATGCTTATCCTCGTTCCGGAACCATTCAAATCTGTCTCTTTCATTTGCATACTGAAAAGGTCAAGGTCACACATCGGTCAGAGGGTTAAAGGTCGGTTCCAGCACATCCCTTTAAGTCAATGGGGTACTTACATGTGAGTATCAGTCTATATATAGTTTCAGAACAGTGTGTAGGAGCGACATATCGAACCAATGAAATGCATGTTTGTAGTCTTCCAACAGACATGTTGGTTCATGACCAAGGTCATACAACAAACACTGCCAGGTTGAAGATTCATATGAAAACAATTCATTTCAAAAATCGAAATAGAACGTTGATTAAATTTGAATTGCCCTTTATCTGATACTTCATAACTTATTGTTCAAAGAAACTGCCTCTGTGTTGTTACAAGCAGGGACGGTGTGGTAGCCTAGTGGTTACAGCATTTGCTCGTCACGCCAATGATCCGGGTTCGATTCCCTTTATGGGTACAGTGTATGATGATATTGCTGGAATATTCCTAAAGGCGGCGTAACACCACACTCACTCACTGTTACAAGCCATGCACACATGCAGGTAGAAATGTTTGAAATATGTTCAGTCGGTGGAAAGTGTTCTATATCCCGTGTTTCTCTTTTTTCTTTTTTTTCTGTGAAATGTGGCTGTGGCAGGTTTGTTAAAAAGATGTCAAGTCAAATAAAGCTTTGAGTACCTCAGGAGCATAAGCAATTATATCGCTTTGAGAATTCGCTGCTGGGTCATGTGATACCAGTATGTATCACCCGTCTGACAGACAAGAACATATTTCCTAAATTGTGCCTATCAGGCTCTGACTTCACAATAGCATCTCGTTACTTAAACTTCATTCTTGGTTACTGTTTCCTTTTAAACTGCGAAAAACAATGAAAAACACAACACAAAACTATCTTGGCTTATTTCATACGCTTTGTGAATCTCATTTCTGGTGTCCCCCACCCTGATTTTGCTGGAATATTGCTAAAGGCAGCGTAAAACCAAACTCACTTACTCACTCTTGACGCAAAGTTTCTACTTGGTTTCAGAAATCGATGTGGATTCGTTCACTGCCCAGTACCCCCCCAACAGATATCCAGCGTTTATTTCAGTCCTCACTACCCGGATGTCCTCCCCCATCAACATCCTCCCTGTCAACTACCCCGGACCCCCCTACAACAACCTCACCCGCTGTTACCCTGCCGTGCATGGGAACTTCACCGACGTCAACACACTAGTCACGGCACTGGAGACCAACAGATACTTCGGGACAGACAAGTTCATCTTCTACAACTACAGCATACCAGAGCAGGTCAACAAAGTCCTGCTGCAGTACGAGAGAGAAGGCATTGTGGAGATGAGGAAATGGAGGCTGCCCTTTCCCCCAGAGGAAATCCACTACTGGGGACAGATGGCGAGTATACATGACTGTGTCTTCTCTCAACTTGGAGTAGCCAAATACGTTCTTCTTGCAGACATTGATGAAATTATTGTGCCTAAGAATAACATTTCCTTAGTAACTCTGGCTGACAGACGATTGAATACAAAAAACCCACATTCGCAAAACGTATATGGAGCTCTTATGTTCCAAAATACATTTTTTTGCACTCTATGAAAGTGAGACAAAATACGTCTTTCCGGAAAAAGAGATTGCCAAGAAATTCAAGCTGAGGGCTTTCCTACATACAAAGAGGTCACGCATAAATCCTCCAACAAAAAGATCAAAACTTCTCGTGAAGCCAGAGGCTGTGGAGCTGCTTCATGTTCATTACATGGACAAGTTCCTTCCTGGATGGGAGATGTATGTAGTCAGCACCAAAGTGGCTCTAATGCATCATTATCGGGTGAAATACGACGATCAGAGCATTGGACCCTGGCGTCAGGATGTCACCTTTATTAAATACAGCAGTAGTCTAATACCTAAGATAACGAAACGACTTTTAAATCTGCAAAGTAGACTGGGGTTACAAATATGACTGGTCTTAAATAATAGAGATAAACCCCAGTCCGGGGCGGTGGGATAGCCTCATGGTTAGCCTAATGGTAGCCTAATGGTAGCCTAATGGTAGCCTACTGCTCATCACGCTGAAGACCAGGGTTCGATTCCCCTCATGGATACAATGCGTGAAGCCCATTTCTGATGTCTCCAACTGTGATTTTGCTGGAATATTGCTAAACGCGGCATGAAACCATACTCACGTATCTAAAGCCCTGTCCACATACGTGGAAAATTAGAGATTCAGGTTTTGGCAAAAACCTTTCCGGGGACACCCGTCACATACACATGCAAAGTCTAGGCAACTGTACACCTGAAAAAGAACACTAGAACTTTGGTATAAGTCAGTATTTTTTGTCAAATTCGGAAATTTCCCAAACCCCAAATATTTTAAAGCTAAAATGAATTTTGTAACCATAACTGAACAAGAGCCACGTGACGCTCTTTCAAATCTCGATGTAACAATCATCAAAGTTGAAACTGTTGGAATGCTGCTCGACGTGAAGGGAAAGATGATTGTTGCAAAGTTGAAGTCATCCTTTTGTCATGCAGCTTTGTAGAGTTGATTTTTGTTGTCTAATTCTGAAACTTTATGCATGTATCTAAATATGAGACACTTGAGTGAGTGACTTTTGTTTTTCGCCGCAATACTCCAGCAGCATCACGACAGAGGACCCCAAAATGGGCTACACACAATCTACCAATGTGGGGAATCGAACCCGGGTCTTCGGCGTTACGTGCGAACGCTTTAACCACCAGGCTACCCCACCGCCCTAGAGACACATGAAGCGGTCTCACTGGTGTTGTTTATACATAAAAGGGATTTGATTGTTTGATTGACGGCTTCCTTTCAATCGTAATATTCACGGAAATTCACATTCTGGCCAAGCTAGCTCCAGATAAAGCGGAAATACAGCTTTTTCTATTTAGTAAACTTGAGACAAAAAGTCAAATCAAAGCCTACATGGCCATACGAGTTCAAGCCCAGTGAGCAAGTAAGATCGATAGTTGGGAACCCAAGATTGAAAGGAACTTGAATGTCATGACTATAATGTATTGATATTGTTTCGTTTTGTTATCAGTCCTAGATTTGGAATATATATTCCGGTGGGAATGCCCCGCATCACTTTTGTATGTATTCGGTATGAAACCTCAAGACCACAGAACAAGAATAAAATTGTACCGAACGAGACCCAGGTCGGGCTCGGTCAAAGCAACAATTGCAGTCCCATCTGGTATCGGTCGTAGATTTCGTAAAGCCAAGATATGCAATTACATAATGACAAATTAAATCTGTTTCTGGTAGATGAACAGCTACTCGACCATATAGAGCTTAAAAAGGTAAAAAAATGAAATTACCTCAATATACGAAAAGCGATTTTATCAATACAAAAACCTTTTTATGATATGCCAAAATATTGGACTTCATTCGTGGTCTGCTTCTAAATTATGTTCAGGACGCTGTTTTGTTAATGATCCATGCAAGAACATGTCACCACTCACAAGTGATGTGAAAGATGTTTATTTCGTTCAGATATTTGTGGCATTTTTGCACAATGTTACGTTTCCAATATTTGCTGATATTTAATCGATATTTAGTTAACGATTATCGCTCTCTGTGATGTATATCGATAACCATCCCCAACCATTACAGCAGGCTTGAACTGTCAGTATTGTCCGTAATGGTGCTATTGAATACAAAACATATGTTCCCAACTGCTCCATTAACCAAGCGCCTAACTACATCTCACTGACCAGTTGAGAGAGTTTGGTTTTACGCCGCTTTCAGCAATATTCCAGCTATATGGCGGCGGTCTGTAAATAATTTGGTCTGGACCAGACAATTCAGTGATCAACAGCATGAGCATCGATCTGCGCAATTGGGAACCGATGACACGTGTCAACAAAGTCAGTGAGCCTGTCCACCCGATCCCGTTAGTCCCGTCTTACGACAAGCATGGGCTACTGAAGATCAACATTCCAACCCGGGTCTTCACAGGTCCTGACCAGCTGACCAGTTATGCTGTGCGCCGGGATGTATTTGTTACCACTTAAGTCGCGGCATGTATTTGTACTCGTGAACAAGCTGGCGACCCAGCTGGAGATCAATGGATCCTGACCAGTATTATACCTTGAAATAAAGTCCATAGAATGGCACAATCACAAAGCGAGTGCCATAACTAAGGTCAAAATATAAAGGCCAGCTATATGGCGGCGGCCTGTTAATAGTTGAGTCTTGGCCAGACAATCCAGTGATCAACAGCATCAGCATCGATCTACGCAACTGGGAACTGATGACATGTGTCAACCAAGTCAGCGAGCCTAACCACTCTATCCCGTTAGCAGCATCTTACGACAAGCATTGGTCACTTAAGACCAATTCTAACCCGGATCTTCACAGGTGTGTCAGCTTGTGTGGAAGGACCGCGGGACGCGATGCAGGTTACACGGTTGCCATTCATTTGTGCCCAATTCATGTTCTTCCCGGACAAGCAAAATACCGAGTCGGGCCCCTCTGGAAGGATTAATTTTCACATTCAGAACTTAATAACTTCTTCAAACAAGAACGAAAACTCTATTTCTGTTTAATTCCAACAGTGGTCAGGATTAATGAAGCACTGGACAGTTGCTGCTTTGAAAACCTGTTTTAAACAACAATAATAATGATGATAATTATAATGATTTGTTGTAAATGTGTTCTGGCGCAATTATTACCATCTGTGCACCTTATATTTACAAAGGTATTCTTCTGAATAGGGTTGAAGAATCGTAATTGGGATGAATGAAAAGGATCAGCGAGAGGTGGGGAAAGTCTGTTTGGAGGTTATGTAGAGTGGTGAGTTGTGACGAATTAGTTACCACTGTGGTGAATCCAACGATGCATGAAACATAATAGGGGAGGTCTGGGATTCCAACAGACAGTCAAAGATTTCCAGGTTGCTCAAGGAATGCAACTCCGCACAGCTAATGTTGGCGACATACAATATCTGATTACCAGTGCGTATATAGCTGAAAATTTGCATTCGGGGTGCATGATTTGATTTAAACATATTTTATTCATTGAAGAAAAAGATTGGGCACAGGTTATCCAACTTAATGGAGCCCTCTCCCAATATTTACAACACTTTTATTTATATGATTTAAATCAAATATGAATAAAACAGAGAAACAGAGACGATATACATGAGAGATTTTGAGTTTGAGAACATAACATTTCAAGATGAACAGAGGAATGATGTTTAAAGGGGTGCTAACATTGTCATCTCTAAGAATGACCAGCCATGTATTGAAACTGAAACTGTTATTTATTCATAACAATCTGTCTTAAGAGGCGACCAACGCGGGATCGGGTGACCAGGCTCGCTAACTTGGCAGCTGCGTACATCGATGCACATGATGTGAATCAGTGGTTTGTCTGGCTCAGACTCGATTGTCTCCAGAGAGCCGTTATATAGCATGTAATGTAAATGAGTGCGGCGTTAAACACCAAAAACCAAAACAAAGATCACCGGATTGTCTGACCAGACTCGACTGTTTACTTACCGTCGTCATGTAGCTGTAATATCCCCCAGTAGGCGTTAAACAACTAAACAGTTATGATACTCATAACAAATAGTTACGCTTCATCCCGTTCACGGTTTGTCTCTCAACCGCGGTTTGAAACAACCGCTGCCATTGGTCTGTCTGTTATAATTTACCGTAAAATCAAAAACATATGTTCCCAATACAAATTTGTTACACGATTTGTTTGCGTTTATTGGTTGATGAAAACGAAAAATCAAAACGCTGTGTTTGTGGAGGATAAGGGAGGCAAATCTCTCCGACTGCAGGTATTCTGTGGATTGTAGACAAGTGCAAGTTCGACTTGGCCCCAAAAAGCAGATATTTGAATTTGGGTGTGTGATACATACATACATACATACATACATACATACATACATACATACATACATACATACATACATACATACATACATACATACATACATACATACATACATACATACATACATACATACACACACACCAGTCTCGTTTCCTGCTGACTGGGTTCCGTCCTATTGCGCAACTTAGTACAATAAGCAGTCCAGAATGTTGAGACTAACTCAATCAACTGGATATATAGATATCAATCAGTATTATTTCATGCATTTAACCTCTTGTATATTGCAACACTATGCTTCTTCTAATCCTAGCAAACATGTCGTACAGCGTCCTCTGACAAACGGAAATCGAGTAAATCTCAAAACGAGGCTCGGCCGCTAGAAATGTTTGGCGGTCTTGTACGGCCTTGATATTTTATCAAATACATTGTACCTTACAAAAACACACTTAATAAGCGCAAAGAACACATAACAGATGTAACCGTTGAGCCAGATGAATTGTGAATCGTTTTACGGCCTCATCAAACAGGGTCAGTCTGTGACGCCTTAGTTAACGTCATGCTGCCTAAACCTCGCCATAAAATATGGAAATACCATTTCTTTAAAGTTTAAAATTAAAATTCATTTGTAAATACCATTTTCTTATGAAACAAAGAAATTAGAATTTAGTGTAACCATAGTTGTTTGTAGTGTCTCTTTTCATTTTCACACGAGAAAATTCGGATCGGCAGAAAAAAAGAGTGAATTGGTTCATGAGACTCATTTTTCGGTTTGGCGCAACACAGTGTTTGCATGGATATCATGTGGCCACCATCTGGTCATTTACCAATGGATTCATGGATGCTTTTAGGGCACAGGGTTGTGTACCGTACACTGTTATGACAGGGATCCATTGTCCTGTTATGCAGAAACGCTATATACAGCTGCCACAATTAACCCAATAGACACAGAGCCTCTTATACCCAAGCTCAGTACAAATACACAATATGTTACTTGAGCGCTACGTTCCATTGTCGCATTGAAAAATTAGGATCAATGCCCACTGGATGGTTTCGGATTATTATACTGCGAACACAGCAGTGTGAAATTGTTATATTAAAAAGTCGGATATATTAAATAATGGCGTCCATAAATGAGGTACGACTAACTTGACTCACTAGACCTCAAACCTATAAGCCAATGAATGAGTTAGTGAGTGAGTGGGTGAGTGAGTGAGTTGGGTTTTACGCCGCTTTAGCAATATACCAGCAATATCAAGGCAGGGGACACCAGAAATGGGCTTCACACATTGTACATGAAGCCAATAAGAACTCGAATACAGTTAGCCATTGCTTCGGGCGTTGATCCGTAAGCTTCCGCATATTTAGGAGAATGTAATAAAAAGTGCGCTGGATTTGAAATGTAGGCATTTTGCTCGTTCATAGTTTACCATTACAGTTTGATTCAGTTGTAATTCAGATTGAGTGAGTGAGTGAGTTTGGTTTTACGCCGATTTTTGCAATATTCCAGCAACATCACGACAGGGGACACCAGAAATGGGCTTCACACAATTTACGCATGTGGGGAATCGAACCCGGGTCTTCGGCGTGACGAGCAAACGCTTTATCCGCTAGACTACCCCACTGCCCCTGTTGAATATTAACAGAGACTCAAAACGATGTAAATTCGTAAATTCTCACGAAAAACGGTGACCCTGGAACATCTCTGATGATTTCTTTGATAACGGTATTAGCATCTCCACCGAAACGTCGCATCTGTTGCAATAAAGAAGTTATCTATCCATACAATGTTCCTTTTCAATGAATTGAAATAAAATAATGATAAACTTGAATATCACTGGGTTTTCATATATATCAACACGTATTTGTCCAGTTATCCCACTGGTCCTTGGTGTGTATCATAACTAATACATAACGATATAGCACTTGCATCACAGCTAAGAGAGGTTAATCACCATAAGTTAACAATACCAACACAATTCTTGCATTGATAATTTCCTAAACAGAATACAAATACAAAGGCAACAGATGTTGTTGACGCTGGAGCGGGCTTTCACGTCTGCATCCCCGACACAGTATGTTCCTGCACCTGTTTTCATACGTGGCCAACAACGGCAAGAGGTAGGTAATATAAGTGTCTTTAAATTCACTTTATAGATAATATGTTCCCGTTGTTTTGTCTGATACACGAGCCTGTCGTAATGTCGCTGAATCACATAATTATCCCAACCCTTCTGTTAAGCTCAAGTATTAAATGAATCTAGATTTCCTCAGGTTCAGACCGGGGATAAAAGGTTCAAACCTTTTTAATTATTTATATAGAATTAGCTGTTTCTATCAAAAAATATATATATATATATATGATCTCCGTTTCCAACTCTTTCTGGTTTTCCATGTTCGGTTGAAAGTTCATCATTTCTTCTAAATGTTACCATAACGGAAAAGTAAACAACGATGGACGAACCTAGTTTTCACGTTTAGTTGCAACGGGTATTCAAAAGTGCTTTTTCATGTTGGCCCCAGTTAGATGTATCCTTACCTTTTCATGTCATTCATACCATCTTTATCATATTGCCGATTGCCGAACACTAACCTGGCATCATAGATACTGACAAACAAACAAAGGAATATACATTTGTAAATGCAAATATCAAACAGACCAGGCGGATTCACTGGCAGGTATTTCTAGTTCAGGTGGGTTGACGGAAATCGGCTGTTTTACCGTTTTTAATCCATGCGATATGGAAAAGCTACCGGCGTTAATTTGTTTAACGCCACACTCAACAATATTCCAGCTACTAGTATATGGTGATTGTTGCGGGTGTGAAATTGAAACTTCGCTGCACACGCTTGTTGATTACCTGGCTGTTCTACCAGCAAGAGTAATTATGAGACAAATCATCAGAGTTGGTCTGTTGATTTCATGTGACTGTGGTTTTGTTGCAATTATTAGATTTTGTGTTAGCAAGGAAGTCATCGGTCTCAAATGAAATCAAAAGGACTGTAAATACCTATGACACTAACGGAACTGTAGTGGAAATTACATATTCATCGGTAAAATCAAACGGTGTGAACCTGATCTCACGGTATCTCGGTGGGCAAGCATTCTAAAACCGGTTTTCGTCCGGACAAGCGCAATCCGCAACACGCACACAGGCCTGGAGAACATCATGACATTGCATTTCAGTGAGATACTTATGGATACGGGGTAGAATTCATCTTCAGTAACCCATGCTTGTCGTAAGAGGCGACTAACGGGATCGGGTGGTCAGGCTCGCTGACTGGGTTGACACACGTCATCGTATCCCAGTTGTGTAGATCGATGCTCATACTGTTGATCACTGAATTGTCTGGTCCAGACTCGATTATTTACAGACCGCCGCCATATAGCTGGAATATTGCTGAGTGCAGTGTAAAACAAAACTCACTCACTCACTCATGAAAGCATTAAAAATTTAGAGGAGGACTAATTTCGTCATCTGAGCCCTTGCAATTTGTATTTGCACTTTCTCAAAGTTTTGGGCGATGTGAAATTTTATTACAGTTTCTCGTCCTATGCATTAACGGGGAACAATATAATAGCCTTAAGAGCAAAGATGTTTGATGCTTGTTTGCTTGAGCAATTTTAAAATATACCTGAAATAAGGTATCTCCACTCAAGCCTGAGAGTTTACTGTCTGATGAGAAGAGCTTTTGTTTTCTTTCTTTTTACAGAAAATAAGGATGAATTTAGTTAAATATTTGGCAGCGTTTTCTGTGGGCGTGAGTCTGGTAATCCTGCTGATGCACTCCAACATTAGTTTCCATGGACTTCCAACGAGGCTGAGCATCCTTGCTCGACAGGCTCTCAGGAATCAAGACAAACCTCTTGGAAACTGTACCGCACCTGCACAAAAGAACAAAGAAGGTTCAGCGAAGGATCCAGTTAGTAAATTCCAAACAAAGGAAGCGTTTATAACAAACAGAAAAAGAACACCGAGCAACCAAAATACTCAGCAAACTATATCAGTGCCTACAAAAGCGGCTTTCGGGGCCAGAGAAGTTGCACTTGAAAACATGTTTCCTCCACGGAAGCCCTACCAAGCAGATTTTCAACTATTGGACGATCGAATATTCATATATTCTGCGATATATGAAACTGCGAGGTCGTCAGTGCGAACACTTATCCTCGTTCCGGAACCATTCAAATCTGTCTCTTTCATTTGCATACTGAAAAGGTCAAGGTCACACATCGGTCAGAGGGTTAAAGGTCGGTTCCAGCACATCCCTTTAAGTCAATGGGGTACTTACATGTGAGTATCAGTCTATACATAGTTTCAGAACAGTGTGTAGGAGCGACATATCGAACCAATGAAATGCATGAGATTCTTCAAAGGCATTTAGAAGTTGGTGTAGTAATACTTGTCTTGTTATGAAATGCATGTTTGTAGTGTTCGAACAGTCATGTTGATTCATGACCAAGGTGAACACTGCCAGGCTGAAGATTCACATGGAAACAATTCATTTAAATCGAAATAGAACGTTGATTGAATTCGAATTGCTCTTTATCTGAATGCTTAAAGAAACAACCGCCTCTGTGTTGTTACAAGCAGGGACGGTGTGGTAGCTTTGTGGTTACAGCGTTTGCTCGTCACGCCAACGACCCGGGTTCGATTCCCCATATGGATACAATGTGTGAAGCCCATTCCTGGTGATATTGCTGGAATATTGCTAAAAACGGCGTAAACCACACTCACTCACTGCTACAAGCCATGCACACATGCAGGTAGAAGTGTTTAAAATATGTTCAGTTGATGGGAAGTGTTCTTAATTCTCTGTCTCTCATTTTATTTTTTTTGTGTGAAATGTGACTGTAAAGTCAAATATAGCTTTGAGTACCCAGGAACAAAAGCAATTATATCTCTTGAGATTCGTTGATGAGTCATGTAATACCAGCATGTATCACTCGTCTGTCAGACAAGAACATAATTCCTAAATTGTGCCTATCAATAGCATTTCGTTACTGAAACTTCATTTTCACGACATTCTTTGTTACTATTTGCTCCATGAATGTGGTGGTGTGTGGTCCTGTGCATAGAGCTCAGGTCACAAGTCAGTTGAAGTTAAGCAACATTAGGCGCGGAGAGTCCTCGGATGGGTGACCGTGTTTGGCAGCTCCTGAGAGTTTCTAAGACTTCAGTCCTGCCCCACAACGAAGCACATGTCATACATCTGGTCTAAAAATTGCCTCTGTTCACCCACAGGTACCCGGTTGACCTTGGGTTATCCGGGTTAATAATGTGTTAATGCCCTTTGATCATACCTTCATGTCGTGAAGACTGCACAATATAAATGCCATTATTATTATGTTTTAGATTAAAGATAGTATGCAGCAGAAAGGGTTCGGGTGATCCTGGCACAGTCAGGCTGGTAAGGCTCATCATCAGCTCAGGGCCCTCGCCCCCTCTACACGCAGCCCAGACAGCGAATGGGACTTCTCCCAGGAAATGCTGCCTAGTCGAACCAACTTTCCGGATAATATGTAGACTCCCCAACACTGCAGTCTTCTGCATTTCCCAGAGTGTCAGAAGGGCTGTGCTCCCGATGAAGAAGCCGGGCACTCTCCTGATCTGCGCCAAGAGATCAGGAGCTACCAAACCAAGAGCACCGAGAACAATGGGGAGCCTGACCACAGTGTACTTGGGATGCAAGCGAGACATTTCAAAGGCGAGGTCCGCATATTTATCATGACTTTTCCTGAATCTTGCCAATCACATTGGTGTCAAAAGGGACAGAAAATGCAATGATATATATAAATTCATTGGCTTTATCAAAAAGGACAAGATCAGGTTTGTTGGCTGGAATTCTTCTGAGGCTGTATATAGGCCTATTCCAGAGAAGTTTGAAAGCATCATTTTCCATGACGTCCTGGACATGTTCAGGGTCGTACCATGGATGGACCTCGGAGTCAAAGCCACAGGCATGGCGGAGACGGTAGTAAAAGCAACGAGCCATGCCATCATGTCGTTTAAGATATGCTGTTTGTGCCAAAGAAGGGAATCCACTGACAATGTGTTGGACAGTCTCTGTGAATTCATTGCAAAGTCGACAAAGTCATGTTAATATTCTCTTTAAGAATCATATTTAGGCGATTGCGAGTGGGAAGTGACTGGTCCTTAGCAGCAAAAAGAAAGCCCTCAGTTTCACATTTGAGACCAGCCGACTTCATCCAGGCGAAGGAGTCGGTGGGATTGCTATTCTGTTCCCCACACACGATGTAATGGCTTCTCACAAAGCTTCTTCTCAAAAGACCGACTCTGTGCAAAAGTACACAAAATTCTATCATGAAGAGCCTCCACATTAATCAAACCCCGACCTCCAGAATTGACTGGCATATATAAACGATCAAGAGAGGAACGAGGGTGGTGGGCTCTGTAATCAGACATAATCCTTCTGGTCAGGCGGTCAAGACTTTAGGTATCTTGTTTTATCCAATCAACTACTCCAAAGGATTAGGAGAGGACTGGCACAGCAAAGGTACTGGTGGCTCCGATCTTGTTTCGAGCACCCAGCTCTGAGCCCCAGATTTTCCCCAAGCGAGATCTGTACTCGGCCGGAATTTTCTCTTGAATCTGGGCACTCCGGAGCCTTCTCGAACTTGCACTCCAAGACAGGTGTAGGCCCGATCCTCCACAAGATGCTCAACAACTCCTCCCCCCTGTAACCCGACCGACCCACCATTAACCACCTTGTCACGCTTCAGATGAAGAGCACCACACCTGTGAAGGCCAAACGTCATGCCAATATCATTAGAAAAGGACCCGACAAGGAGAACCTGTTCTTTCAAATTGGTATCTCCTTTGGCAAGGAGCTCAATATGATCCATATAAAGGAGATGAGTAAGCGGTGTTGGTGATCTGTGCTGAGGAGGTCCGGGATGGTAACCCTCCTCTCTATTGAGCAGAAAGCTCAAAGGATTTAGAGACAAACAAAAAAGCAAAGGACTGAAGGAGTCCCCCTGGAAAATTCCCCAACTGATTGGAATAGATTCCGAAGTCTGCACCTGCCCTTGAGTAAATCAAGTAGTTGCTCCGGGAGGTCAATACAACAAAGAGACTTCAGAATCCATTCGTGAGGGACAGAGTCGTATGCTTTTTTGTAGTCAATCCAGCACATAAAGAGGTCGCGGTGATATGTTTTAGCCTCTTCTACATTTATTTTCTGTACAAGAAGTTGATCCTTGCACCCCCTATAAATTATATCATTAGCAGAGCAGTATGATGACACGAGGTTTGTCAAACACCCTGTGAATAATTTTTATTGTGTATTCAAACATGTGATAGGGCGGAAGTTTTGGGGATCAGTCAAGTCTCTTTTTTGGGAAGGGGTATTGTGCGACCTTTGCAGAACCATGAAGGAACATCACCTGTGTCCACGAGCGAATTATAACACTTTTCAGGCAATCTGGTGAAATGTAGCATACAAACGACCTAGTTACTTTCTCATGCATTGCATGGTCATAATCACGGACCCATGTAGCCCCAAGGTTACAGTCGCCGGGTACAGACCACAACTGTTTCCAGAACCTCTCATTGGCATCCGTGGGAGGCCGCTTATCATGCTCACCATCACCATTTGTTTTAAGTTGCCTGTAAAAGTGTTTTACATTATTTCTAAACAGTTTATTTTGTTTGATGAATTTATTTTTCTTTTCTATTATGTTTATTATTATTATTATTATTATTATGATGATGATTATTAAAACGCAAAAATGTATCTGCTACATATGCCTTGACGCAAATTTTCTACTTGGTTTCAGAAATCGATGTGGATTCATTCACTGTCCAGTACCCCTCAACAGTTATCCAGCGTTTATTTCAGTCCTCACTACCCGGATGTCCTCCCCCATCAACATCCTCCCTGTCAACTACCCCGGACCCCCCTACAACAACCTCACCCGATGTTACCCTGCCGTGCATGGGAACTTCACCGACGTCAACACACTAGTCACGGCACTGGAGACCAACAGATACTTCGGGACAGACAAGTTCATCTTCTACAACTACAGCATACCAGAACAGGTCAACAAAGTCCTGCTGCAGTACGAGAGAGAAGGCATCGTGGAGATGAGGAAATGGAGGCTGCCCTTTCCCCCAGAGGAAATCCACTACTGGGGACAGATGGCGAGTATACATGACTGTGTCTTCTCTCAACTTGGAGTAGCCAAATACGTTCTTCTTGCAGACATTGATGAAATTATTGTGCCTAAGAATAACATTTCCTTAGTAACTCTGGCTGACAGACGATTGAATACAAAAAACCCACATTCGCAAAACGTATATGGAGCTCTTATGTTCCAAAATACATTTTTTGCACTCTATGAAAGTGAGACAAAATACGTCTTTCCGGAAAAAGAGATTGCCAAGAAATTCAAACTGAAGGCTTTCCTACATACAAAGAGGTCACGCATAAATCCTCCAACAAAAAGATCAAAACTTCTCGTGAAGCCAGAGGCTGTGGAGCTGCTTCATGTTCATTCCATGGACAAGTTCCTTCCTGGATGGGAGATGTACGTAGTCAGCACCAAAGTGGCTGTAATGCATCATTATCGGGAGAAATACGACGATCAGAGCATTGGCCCCTGGCGTCAGGATGTCACCTTTATTAAATACAGCAGTAGTCTAATACCTAAGATAACGAAACGACTTTTAAATCTGCAAAGTAGACTGGGGTTACAAATATGATCTGTGTCATCTGCTTGTAAATAATAGAGATAAACCTCTGTCCGGGGCGGTGGGATAGCCTCATGGTTAGCCTAATGCTAGCCTCATGGTTAGCCTATTGCTCGTCACGCTGAAGACCGGGGTTCGTTTCCCCTCACTTCCTTTTAAGTTCTGATCTAAACCTATTGATATTGTCTCGAGTTACAGTTATCTGGGGCTACTAGTTACAGAACACATGGATTATCAACGTATGGGGCAAGCTGTGGCGAGTCGTGCGTTAGGACTACTTATATCAAAGTTCAAGCTCCTTGGTAACATGCAATACACCACTTACACAAAGCTCTACGATTCCGTGGTTTGGTATACTATTCATTACGGTTCTTCAATCTGGGGAACAAAATAGAGCGATGCTTTTTTACATGGGACTGCGGAAATATGCCCCAAATATGGCAGTCAGTGGAGACATGGGATGGATACCCCCTAAAGTTCGACAGTGGGAAAACATAGTCATGGTCATGATGAGGAACAACCGTCTCACGAAGCGTATTTTTATGTGGGCCCTCCGCTTTGCTGAAAATAAGAAGAGAAACTGGAATTTTAGAGTACGTTCTAGATACAGAGATCTTGGGCTCCAGTGTTTTACTTCTACCGACAATCCATTCCACACCATCTATATAAGATCTCATGTACGTGAGGCTGTGTTTACCGTGTTTAAAGAAGAGTGGACGTCAGCTGTGCAGCGCCCTAATAGTAAGAGAGGAAATAGAGGGAACAAACTACGCGTTTATAGAACTTTTAAGGAGACATATGAGACCAAACAATACAACCGTATTCTCATGGCGAGATCTCACCTTGTCCACTGTATGAGTGAGTGAGTGAGTATGGTTTAACGCCGTTTTTAGCAATATTCCAGCAATATCACGGCGGGGAACACCGGAAATGGGTTTCACACATTGTACCCATGTGGGGAATCGAACCCGGGTCTTCTGCGTGACGAGCCAACGCTTTAACCACTAGGCTACCCCACCGCCCTGTCCACTGTATGAGAGTATGCGTCGAATTTTATTTGAAAAGTGCTTTACGGAAAGACTTTCATAATGCAATAAACTCTGATAAGTTTTATCCTTTCAAACACTGATTGTGCTGTTTTTAGAGCCATAGCCTGCAAACATATTTTAGATAAACGTAAAAGTATTTTACATTAAAATTGCTTTTAATTGTATTTATGTATATTTTAATTACCAACTTTGTTTTGTATAAGTCTCGCATAACTCTAAAAGGAGTTGCTCAAGGTATTTTTGTATATATAGCTTTTAATGCAATGTAATTTATGTACCACAATTGAGATGAGACTATAATAAAATACTTGTCAGTGTGGGTACAATGTGTGAAGCTCATTACTGGTGTCCCCAACTGTGATATTGCTGGAACATTGCTAAAAGTGGCGTAAAACCATACTCTATGTATCTAAAACCCTGTCCACATACGTAGGAAATCAGAGCTGAAATCAGAGTTGATTATACAATTCCGAATATATCATGTGAATGTGTTTATGAATCACTATCAAACAGTGATGATATCAGGTGTTGGCGGAAAGGTGACCGTATCTTACCTCGCCGGGGGCACCCGTCACAAACACATGCAAAGTCTAGTCAACTGTACACCTGAAAAGAACGCAAGAACTTGTAGTACAAGTCGGGTTTTTTGTCAAATTCGGAAATGTCCACAACCCCAAATTCCATATACCATAACTGATCAGTTAAATGTTGAATGTTGAACTGAACAAGAGCCACGTGACGCTCTTTCAAATTTTGATGTAACAAGCAAAATGTTTGTACGAAATCATCAAAGTTGAAACTGTTGGAATGCTGCTCGACATGAAGGGAAAGTTGACTGTTGCAAAGTTGAAGTCACCCTTTTATCATGCAGCCTTGTAGAGTTGGTTTTTGTTTTCTAATTCTGAAGCTGCATGCAAAGATCTAAGTATGAGACACGTGAGTTAGTGAGTTTTGTTTTTCGCCGCTTTTAGCAGCACTCCAGCAATATCACGACAGAGGGCCCCAGAAATGGGCTAAACACAATGTACCCAAATGGGGAATCGAACTCGTGACGTGCGAACGCTTTAACAACTAGGCTACTCCACCGCCCAAGAGATACGTGAAGCGGTCTCACTGGTGTTGTATATTTCAAGTTTTATGTTCATGAAAGGGATTTGATTGTTTGATTGACGGCTATATGACGCGTGTTCCTTTCAATCGTAAAAGGCAGACATTCTGGTCAAGCTAACTCTACATAAAGCGGAAATACAGCTTAATATTCTATTTAGTAAACTTGAGATAAAAAGCAAAAGCAAAGCCTACATGGGCATACGAGTTCAAGCCCAGTGAGCAAGTAAGATCGGTAGTTGGGTAGTCAAAGTTGAACCCAAGATTGAAAGGAACTTGAATGTTATGACTGCTATGTATCGAAATTGTTTCGTTTTGTCGCGGTGGCTGATCGGTTCTGCTTTTGTATTGATAAATGTTTTGCTGTAGTATTGATAAATATTTTGCTTTTATATTGATACATGCTATTTCTGTATTGATAAATGTTCTGCTTCTGTATTGATAAATGTTCTGCTTCTGTATTGATAAATGTTCTGCTTCTGTATTGATAAATGTTCTTTTTCTGCTTTAGTATTCATAAATGCTTATTGTGTATTGATAAATGGTCTGCTTTTAAATTCCTAAATGTTCTCCTTTTATATTGATAAATGTTTTCCTTTTGTGTTGATAAATGTTCTGTTCTGTATTGATAAATGCTATTTCTGTATTGATAAATGTTCTGCTTTTATATTGATAAATGTTTCCTTTTGTATTCATAAATGTTCTGCTTTTGTATTCATAAATGCAATTTGTGTATTGATAAATGTTCTGTTTTTATATTGATAAATGTCTCCTTTTGTATTCATAAATGTTCTGCTTTTGTATTCATAAATGCAATTTGTGTATTGATAAATGTTCTGTTTTTTGTATTGGTAAAGGTTCTCCTTTTGTATTCATAAATGTATTCATAAATGCAATTTTGTATTGATAAATGTTCTGTTCTCTTTTGTATTCATAAATGTTGCATTTGTATTTATAAATCTTCTTTAGTGATTTTGTACTGATATTTTCATTTTTACCTCTCTGTACGTTCGAGAAGGTGGCCATCTCTCAGAAATGGAGTTAATTTGTCATTATGTAATTGCATATCTTGGCTTGACGAAATGTACGAACGATACCAGATGGGACTGTAATTCTTGCTTTAACCAGGAGACTCTATAAGGGGAGTGGTCACCTCGGAAAGCTCCTAAGCTATGCCTCGGCTCGTCACGTGACCAGTGCAGCCAATATGGCGGCAGCGTAGTTTTTTAAGATTGAGCCCGGTTTATTTTCAACAGCTGATTACATACGCTGAGTGTTGTGACAACTGAAAACCTACATGTAGAAGATAAGTTACCTATTCTGTCACTTCATTTTTAAGTCAAATACTTGTTATTAGTGTCAGTATAAGTACAGTAGCTTTGTAGTAAAGTTTCAAGTGGGCATGTTGTAGCTCACTGGCTTCAATTCTCAGTACACAGCGAAGAAAGACTAACTTATATCGCTAAAAACTTCTTTCACATATTCGTTTAATTTTTAGAAGGGAAATATACCTTTTGTTAAAAGGTGTTTGCAAGTAATAGTGATAGTTTTATAACTAAAAAAATTTGTTAGGGTGTATTTGAGGTGTGTGAAAAATATGACATATCGCCGATCTGCCATTGAAATACTACAGGGCGTTGTTTGAGTGTTTCTAGTTATTGTTCTAAAACATCTTTCACATACACCTTTAATTTTTATGAGGGGAATATACCATCAGGTGAAAGTTTTTTGCAAGTAATAGTGATAGTTTTTTTTTTTTTTGTTAGTGTGTATTTGAGGTGTGTGAAAAATATGACATATCGCCGATCTGTTCTGATACGCCATTGGTGCTTGTGATGCTTGAGTGTTATAGTTCTAAAACTTCTTTCTTTCTTGTTGATCTTAGTATTTGACAAAACTGGAAAGGTGTTTGCAAGGCTTTGTGATAGTTCTTAACTTTCTGTTCTTGAGGGGTCTGTGACAGTGTCAGTTAACATTCTGTCAATGCCCATGTCATTCCACACATGCAATAAGATATCTGAATTAGTTACTAATGTAAAAAAATGTCTCAAAGTAGATTTTTATAAAAAGGACAGCTGATGTTAACATGTGTTCTACCGATAGTTTTGCGTTCTTTAACATGTTTGGGGAGGGATGGCCGTGGTGTATCATTTATTCTTTCATTCATTCACATATGTTCTTTTTCTTTTGTTCTTTTTCTTAATTTCTTTCATTCATTCACATAAAATTCTTGCTCTTAATTCATTCATTCATTCATTGTAAAATTCCGACCTTTACAATACACTGGCTGAAGTACTGTTAAACGCAGCCGAAGTTGCGCTGGGACCGAACCAAGTCACTGTGTGCGTTGGAGCATGACGAGGCACACGTTAATTAGTACAAATGGTAAAGAAAGCAAGCGAGTGACCTATCCCTGTTGTAGAGTATCCCTGCTTTAACCGAGCCCGACCTGGGGCATGGTCATCGTATTGTCTTGATGCTGTGTAATTTCAGCGATATCTCATGGATGTCGTTCAGTAATATGTCAATATTTGGTGTAACCTCCATCAAGTGCAATAACACCTAGATCCTTCTCATCGTTTTCCTAATTACCCGTTTAATTATTCCTTGTGTAAAAATATCGAGATAGTAAGTTAAATTGAGGTTAATTGAAGTTCCGTTGCTATGGTTAATTTAATATATTGATATTATATTGATACTACGGAAATTAATTATGGAGTGTTGCGATACATTTTTCCACGTGTATATGCTAATTAACATGTTCCAGTGTAACACAGCACGACAGGAAGTCACCTTGGCTAGTTATACAGCCAGGTATTCGTTCCCTATAGAGTGAGTGAGTTAAGGTTTACGCCTATCTCACCAATGCAAACATCAATATCCTTCCCTGGCCTTCCAAATCACCTGATCTGAATCCGGTCGAGCATCTATGGAACGAACTTGATCGATGCATCCGTAAACATCACCAGGTACTGACTTGAACGCCCCCTTGCGTCCACACATGTGTAGTGAGTGAACTGAATTAATGCTGACAATTACAACAATGCACATGTTCATCCGTGTGTCGAATTTCCTTCATCTATGTTCAAGCTTAATCGATTTATGTACACTTAAATACGTTCAATACATTTCTTTAATTTTGACCTATGTGTTTATTTTTTATAAGAGTTTATATATATATATATATAAGAGCCCTAACCATAACAGTAGGCTTGAACTGGCACTATTGTCCGTAATGTCAATGGTGATATTGAATACAGAACATATGTTCCCAACTGCTCCATTAACCAAGCGCCAAACTACATCTCGCTGACCAGTTGACCAGTTGACCAGTTATGCTGTGCGCCGGGCTGTATTTGTTTCCACTTAAGCCGCGGCATGTATTTGTACTCGTGAACAAGCTGGCGACCCAGCTCGAGGGGAGCAGGTCTTGACCAGCATTATACAGCGACAAGACGTGCGATACAAACAGCAAAGTCCATAGAATGGCACAATCATTTGTCGATGCATCGATGGAGGAGGTATGTGTTCAGGACAATGGCTTTTTAAATGGGTGCGTTATTCATCAATACTACGATGTTTGGAAATTGAGGTCAAGCAACGGACAGGGTTGCGTTTTGGATATTGTAACCAAACGATCGTTAACAATGTGAGTAGGTGTGCTATACATTACTAGACATCGGGACCGTCTAACGTCCGTCTTTCGTAAATCCTTAGGTTTACAAGTGTTTGACTGAATGATTGGTTGGTTGGTTAACGCAGTGAACTGAAATGATGCTGACAATGACAACAATACATATGTTCATCCGTGTGTCGAATTCCCTTCATCTATGTGTAAGCCCAATCGATTTATGTACACTTAAATACGTTAATTACATTTCCTTAATTTTGACCTGGGTCTCTTTTCTGTCTTTTTTTTCTTTCCTTTTTCCTTTTTTTGGACATCATTTGAAGAGTTTAGTTTTAAGTTTCTGAACACACAATATGTCGGTCAGGACATCATTTTTTGTATGTCTCTTGTGGCAGCCACCAAATGACTGAACTGACTGAGGTAGTTTTACGCCGCTTTTAGTCGGTCAGGGGGAAATATCACGGCGGGGACAATTTCTCGCGTTCATTGTGCCCATGTGGCAGTAACTGATTATAACATAAACATTTTATATGACGAGTCTGTACGTTTTAGGCTCGAGTCGGTGGTATTGGAATTGAAAAAGAAGTTTGGGTTTGTTTTTTGTTTGGGGCTTTTCTTTGTTTGTTTGTTGGGGCGGGGGTAGCCTTGTTAAAGCGTTGGCTCGTTTGAATCCCCACATGGGTTTGTGAAGCTCATTTCTTGTCCCCGGGATGTTGCTGGGCTAAAGCGGCGTAAAACGGCGAACAAAATTCAGTTTTGGGGTTTTTTTTGGGGGGGCAATGAGAAACACGATGAAAACTAAAAACTAAAAATGCTGCCCTATTCGATGTTGGACTTTTTTCATGGTCTGCTTCAAACTCATGTTCAGGACGCTGTTTTGTTAATGATCCATGCAAAACATGTCACCACTCACTAGTGATGTGAAATATGTTTATTTATTTCAGATAGTTTGGGCATTTTAGCTCAAAGTTACTTTTCCGATATTTATCGATAATGGATCGTCATTTATTTAACAATTATGGTTCTCTATTATCTACACGTATACCGTTAGCCAACCCTAACCACTACAGGAGGCCTGAACTGTCAGTGTTGTCTGTAATGGTGATATTGAATACAGAAACCCTTAGGTTTACAAGTGAGTGAGTGAATGATTGATTGGTTGGTTTGTTGTTTAACGCCGCACTCAGCAGTATTACAGCAAAATGACGACGGTCTGTTAATAATCGAGTCTACACCAGACAATCCAGTGATCAACAGCATGAGCATCGATCTACGCACTTGGGAACCGATGACATGTGTCAACCAAGTCAGCGAGCCTAACCACCCGATCCAGTTAGTCGCCTCTTACGACAAGCACTGGTTATTTAAAACCAATTCTAACCCCGATCTTCACAGGTCGATTGAGTGAATGAGTTGGTTTCATTTCAACTGTATTCCATTTATATCACGTGTGTCAGCTTAATGTGGAAGGACCGCGGGACGCGATGCAGGCTACACGGTTGCCATTCATTTGTGACCAACTCATGTTATTCCGGAACAAGCCGAATACCGACTCGTGCCCCTCTGGAAGGATTAATTTTCATATTCCGAACTTCATAACTACTTCAACCAAGAACGAAAACTCTATTTCTGTTTAATTCCAAAGATTTTCCGGCTTGCTCAGTGAATGCATCTCTGCACAGCTAATTTTGGCGATATATAATATCTGAATACCAGTGAGTATATGGCTGAAAATTTGCATTCGGGGTGCCAACATTGCCATCTCTAAGAATGACCAGCCATGTATTAACACTGTAACTGTTATTTATTCATAAAGATATGTCGTAGGAGACGACTAACGGGATCGGGTGGTTAGACTCGCTGGCATGGTTGATGCATGTCATCGTATCGCAGCTGCGTAGATCGATGCACATGATGTGAATCAGTGGTTTGTCTGGCCCAGAATCGATTGTTTCCAGACCGCCATTATATAGCTGTAATATAACTGAGAGTGGCGTTAAACAACAAACGCGAAAACAAAGATCACCGGATTGTCTCGACTGTTTACTTACAGCTTTAATATCGCTGAGTAAGCGTTAAACAACTGAACAGTGATGATACTCATAAGAAATAGTTACGCTTCATCCTGTTCACGGTTTGTCTGTCAAAAACAACCGCCGCCATTGGTCTGTCTGTCACAAACGTAGGTTTACGATACAAGTATGTTACAAGTTTTTGCCTTTCTAGGTTGATGAAAACGAAAAGCAAAACGTTGTGTTTGTGGAGGATAAGGGAGGCAACTCTCTCCGACTGCAGCTATTCCATGGAATGTACTACCACTGTTTCTACAAGCCAGCCATTCTGCGACAGATCCAATCCGTCAGTCTGAGACAGGATGATGTGTATTTCCCCGCGTATCCACGAACAGGTATAGGTATTGATATTAAACAAGAAACGTATGTTCTTATACATGGTGGTGTTGGACGTCGCCATATTAAACAAGTTGTCAGTTTAGTTTTACGCCGCATTTAGCAATATTCCAGCAATATCACGGCGGGGAACATCAGACATGGTCTTCACATATTGTACCCATGTGGGGAATCAAACCCGGGTCTTCAGCTTGACGAGCTAACTCTTTAACCACTAGGCTACCCCACCGCCCCTTGCGTCATGAAGGCATATGTAGCAGATAGCTTTGTGTTGTGTTTTTCAAAGCGCTGCGAGCCTTAATAGCAATATGTTCATGAAATAGCACAGGAGGAGTTGTTCACGATGATACTCCATAGATATTGATTGTTTTAATTAGACTAATTATTATATATATATTATTTTTCATTTCGCATTTTTATTCAAGTTTCGCGGTAGGTTCGTTTGTTTTTGTTTAACGCCGCACTCAGCAGCGGTCTGTAAATAATCAAATCGTGACCAGACAATCTAGCATGAGCATCGATCTTGTCGTAAGACGCCACTAACGGGATCGAGTATCACTGTGTGCGGCGTTAAACAACAAACAAACAAAGACTAGAATTGCTCGAGGGTTCAGCATCGTTGAATCCGTGTCATCGTTCTCTAACTGCATGGGTCGTTGCTCATAATATTAATCAACCGTCTGCGTAGCCTGAATTCGTTAATTTACAGACTACAAGAATGTATTTTGACTGTTTCCCACTACGGCGCAAGACACAAAAAAGTAAACTTAATCGTAGGTTGGAAGTGTATAGTTTATGAATACTGAGTAGTTGAAACAGAAGAGGCCAATCAGAAATCTACTCCGATCAACACCTTCCTGTACAACAATGTAATAATTATCTAAATACTCTCATAAATGTTTCAGTGGCGTGACATTTATATCATTTGAATAGGAATATATAGTTAATATCTATGTTAGTTTTTAATAAATAAAACTATACATTTGACACAAAGTATCAATGAATTTGACTTTGAGATTCTACCACACCTCCAATTCATGTTAAAATAACCATCAAATGGTTCTGTGTTGAGTTTAGTTACAGTAAAATATTTTGTTATGTCTAGGTAAAGTGTACACTGAAATGTGTTATTCTGCGTTTAGTAACTGAAATATTTCAGTGTGTCTATTGCACTAATGTTCTAAGTGTTTCGGTTGCAAAAATGTACCATTTTGAGGAATATTTATGATAAACCGTTCAAGAGATTTGCTTTCAAGCGATTTCAAATAATAATAAAATGTGTTACCACAAGGAACTGTAAATGTGACATGTTGAAAGTATTTTGTAGATGTGTATTAACTTGAATCAGGTACTCACTGGACCTTTGAAATGACATCAATGCTGTTAAACGGCAGAGCCGAAACCATTCCCAAGTACAAGGGACATAATCAACTGGAATTTGCAACAAATGAAGACTTGAGTTGTCTCCCTTCACCACGTGTCATCAACACCCACCAATGGCTGTCCAACGCACCAGCTGATTTGAAAAGGTTGAAATGCAAGGTTATCTATCCGCTCCGAGACCCCAGGGACGTCGCTGTGTCGTTATACAACGTTTATGTAGACTGCAAGTTTTATGTGAACAAAAATGGCGCTTTTGAAGACTTTCTTACTTTGTTTCTTGAAGGAAAGGGTGAGACCACTTGTTGCCTGGCGTTAATCGTGCATTCTTTCCAACTTAATACTACGTCCTCTTAAAGCAGACGCTTACATAAATTATTTATGATATGAAAAATTAACGTCACTCACTTATAATAAATAATACAAAGCCTTATCTAGCCAATGTTGGTGCACTCAAACCCATAATGAATAAAGTACATAAAAGGCAATAATTTCACAAAATAACTGGCTCCAAAGAAACTTACACCTGGCAAGAATCTTAACTCTGGAAGTAACAAACTGTTACTTCCAGTAATACAGAGTTACTTCCCTTGAAAGGAATTGTGACGACAGATGAATCCTGTTTATGATAACTGGCCGCCATCTTGAAACATAGAAGCCATCTTGAATTAAATTTCGTTTCAATTTTTAAAATATTTACATGCCGGTATAGGTTAACTGAAAAACAAACAGAGATATCCATGAGTTGTTTCCATTTGTCTTTAGCACCATCTATCAAAATACATCTTCTGTGTTGTGTACGAACATTAATCTCATATTTGGTCCTTTTTTCTACAGTTGATATGAATGGCTTTTTTAACCACATTCGAGATGCTGAAAAGTTCTTCAATGAAAACCCAGATATTCCAGTGCACTTTATGATCTATGAAGAAACAACTCAGGTAACATGAAGAAAGTTTACATCAAATACAAGGATTTAATAAAATAATATACAGTCCAAACACTCGGTGCCTCTCCTCCCATTTATACCTTACCATTCCAAGGACTGTTTGACAGCATTTCACTATCTTTTGTGGAAATTACGCACAAGCAAATATCCTTTAGCGATCACACATATATTACCCCTAATTGCTCCAATAGTACGTAGTAACGAGGCCAAATATTTAAGATTGTTTGCCGCAAAGTATTACAACTTCATCGTTGCAGCCATTGGTATCCCCACTATATTGATTCAGTGAGATATGTTGAAAGATCTGAGTATGTTGTAGGACACGTTGCTAGCAGTACAGAAGCTCTCGGATTTCCTCGGGCTCACGAGAAATGACGATTTGTGCCGAGCGATTGTGGACAAGTGCACGTTCTCCCGAATGGTTGTGGACAAGGATCCGTATTCCCGGAAGGTGGATGGTAAAAACGTCCTGTACAGAAAAGGTAAGACAGATGTGTAAGGGGTGTCGTCAAGCGTAGACCTGGATCTTGATTCCATAAACCATATGTCTGATTTGAGTATATTTGAATTCTTAATTGTATATTCCGACCGTGACTGTTGCGGAGGTCTGTAAATAATCGTGTCTGGACCAGACAATCTAGTGATCAACAACAACTTGGATACGATGACATACATCAAGGAAGTGAGCCAGTCTGACCACCCTATCTTTTAGTCGCCTCTTACGACAAGCATGGGTTGCTGAAGACCAATTCTAACACGTATCTTCACGGGTCCAGTGCAGAGTTGGCCTGCTATAATCCAAAATCCATATTTAGATTCCTGGCTCGTCAGCACTCCATTTTGCCCGTTGGTTTAACCATATTGGTAAGGGTGTAAGGTCTGAATTGTTCCTGGCTTTGCTGGCACGTTAATCGTCCATAATATAACTGGAACCCTGTTAAACCGAAGTACTTGACTAATACAAACATTCTAATAATAAAACAATGGTAACACTGCTCACCCCGGGATGAACCGTTTCAAGTGAAATGACCTGAAAACACATTTCTGGATTAACGCGTCATTTGTTATGTCCCTTTATGATATCAGGATCCGGGATGAATGGATCGACGGGTTATCACAATATATGCTACTTTTCAGGTGTCGTTGGAGACTGGAGGAACTGGTTCACGGACGAGATGTTGGAGGAATACTACCGTGTGTATGAGGAGAAAATGTTCGGATCAAGGTTTTACGAAAGGTATGCGAAACAGAGGCTGGTAGGATGAAACAATGTGTCCCTGTACCAATGTTGACTGGAGGAACTGTTTCACAAGATGCTTACGGTGTACCTCCGAAGATAAGATGTCATAGTCGGTGTTTCACTATAGATATCATGTTAATCAGATAGTCCATAAGGTGAGGGAGCAGTTTGAAACTTGAGCAACTTGCCTGATTCGAGGAGGGGGTGAAGAGGTAGTACCGTGTGTCTACGAATGGTGGGATAAGGATCTAGGTTTTCGATAATCCATAAGGTGAGGGTGTAGTTTGATACTGGAACAACTCGCCTGATTCAAGGAGGGGTGAAGAGGTAGTACTATGTGTCTGAGGATGGTGGAATATGGATCTAGGTTTTCGATAGACATGTGAATCAGAATCCACTCGGAGGGAATGAAGAAGTAATACTGTGTGTCTGAGAATGGTCGGATAAGGATCATTCTAGTTTTACGATAGTCATGTGAACCAGAATCGACACGGAAGAAGCGATGCCTGTTGTTCCAGGTTGAGTTATTTTCTGGAAGACCTCATCTGGGTCACGGAAGAGATGACGGGGTACAACTGTGTGTCTGAGGATGGAGGGACCTCAATGTATGAAAAGATGGCTTTTATATATAGAATATCATCGGAACTTGCAGAATTTACTGGTGTCGCTCAGTGGCGCGTCTGTATAAGATCTACCTGTCTGAGGGTAGCATAGTCACTGAGCTGTATGTTACTATATGTAAAATATATTTCTAAATAAGACCGGGTTAGAATGTGCCTTCAGTAACCCATGCTTGTCGTAAGAGGCGACTAACGGGATCGGGTGGTCAGGCTCGCTGACTTGGTTGACACATGTCATCGGTTCCCAATTGCGCAGATCGGTGCTCATGCTGTTGATCACTGGATTGTCTGGTTCAGACTAAACTCACTCACTCACTCTAAATAAGACAAATCTGATCTGTAACTCAGTCCCTAACTTTGGAGTCTACCTCACTGCACATCGGTGTGGATCAGTTTACCCCGTCGAATGGGCGAATTGTTCTCATGCTGTCGTCCACCAGTTTGCCTGACCAAGCTTCGTTTATATACAATTCTTTGTGATACAAAGGTCTATAACATTCACAGGTCGTATTGTCTATGATCATTACAAAAAAGTCTCGTATACATTCACTAACACATATTCCTAAAAATTAATTTTGGAATTCCCGATGTCTAAGGCGTAGCAATTCGCCGTGCAGAATTGCGACCCTTGAACTCGCCAGAAACATATGATCGTAGGTTCGGATCCCGGTACGGGTGAAACGGATTCGAACTCACGATTATGTTTCCATGTTTATCATCACCATACCCGACCTCGTGGATTTCACCAATGACATAAACGTCTGAGAGCTGCGTTACTTTGGGCTGTCCTCCCACATTAAACATACACGACGTGAATTAACCAGATTAATGTTCACTAACTCACTATTGGCAATGGTTGGTTTGTTGTTTAACGCCGCATTCAGCAATATTCCAGCTATATGTCAGCGTCTGTAAATAATCGAGTCTGGACCAGACAAACCAGTGATCAACATCATGAGCATCGTTCCACGCAATTGGGATACTATGACATGTGTCAACCAAGTCAGCGAGCCTGACCACCCGATCCCGTTAGTAGCATCTTACGACAAGCATGGGTTACTGAAGGTCAATTCTACCCGGATTTGCACAGGTTCTATTGGTAATGATTTCCCTTGAATGTTTTGTACACTCGAAGAATTCAAGCTTCAACAAATGAATTGAGCAAATGAATTTATTTTTCTAATTTACGATGCTCATGTGTTTGAGATCCTGTGTAAATTAAGACGCACTTTGCCGCTAGGTGTCGCTCAGTCGTCAAGACAGGCAGACCCACAGATCCTGTAGCAGCATCCCATCCACCTCCTGTTGTTGTAGTCAGGTCTTCCGGGATAACCCCCTCCTGGGTAACCAGGGTAACCACCGTCAGGGTAACCACCTCCTGATCCAATGTTGTTAGCGCACATTTGGACCAAGGAATGGTTACAGTTGTTCCTCTTCGGACGACTGGCTGTCGAGGAAATATAGATATTGGGTTAAACATGAGTTGAATTGGAAAATCGCCTGCGTTATAATGTGGGGGGTTTCTGCATTGTCGCATTGAGAGACCCGGTGTTAAACGATCAGATATAGCCAATCAGATGTTTGCTTTCATAACGTCTTCGGGTGGTGGGGTAGTCTAATGGCTAAAGAGTCCGCTCGTCACGCTGAAGACAATGTGTGAAGCCCATTTCTGGTGTCCCCCTGCCGTGATATTGCTGGAATA
The DNA here is from genome assembly GCF_003918875.1 of Haliotis rubra. Taxonomy (NCBI): domain Eukaryota; kingdom Metazoa; phylum Mollusca; class Gastropoda; order Lepetellida; family Haliotidae; genus Haliotis; species Haliotis rubra. Next base: position 469,294 of record NW_025767104.1, read on the forward strand.
TTGCTAAAAGTGGCGTAAAACCATACTCACGTATCTAAAGCCCTGTCCACATATCTGGGAAATCAGACCTGATTATACAATTCCGAATATATCATGAGCATGTGTTATGAACCACTATCAAACAGTTATGATATCAGGTGTTAGCGGAAAGGTGACCGTATGTACGCTTAGGTGTCAAATCCTGAACAGCCAATGTGTAATTTGGAGAATAATTAACAGTTTACTAATGAAAATGAAATTTGAATTGACAAAGAAAGCTATGTCCGACTTGTGTGTCTGAGCATGGAATAGATTTCTTCTTTGAAAAACACAGAATATATACATACAGCATTTAATAAACATGTATATTCTGTCGACATTGTTGTTACTATTGTAATATCGTAGCGTTGTGTAAAATGTTTGAAATAATTAGCGTCACATAATTCACATCTTGGTGTTCGAAATTTACCCCAAGAAGTATCGCTACTCGATCAAAAGAGAGTGATGTATTTTCAATATTTTCCAAAATACATGCACTATAGAAACAGACGTTATTGATCAAAGCTCCGAATCTAGGACAACAGCCATGGTATTGTCATGTCCGATATCAGCTCTACGTTTGTCAAATAGCCGTATATCTTCATCTGCAGTCCGTTTGATTTCATTTGAGACCGGTGAATTGCTCACTAACACAAAATCTAATAATTGCAACAAGGTAATCAACAAGCGTGTGTAGTGAAATTTCAATTTCACACGTGCAACTCGCACACCTGGCTGTTCTACCAGCAAGTTGTCCCCCCTCGTAAAAATAGCGAAAGGTGACAACAAAATAATGATCGTTTAAACAACTTTTTAATTCGGGTGTCCAAACTTATGATACAAATCATCAGAGTTGGTATGTTGATTTCATGTGACTGTACACAATTTGGTTTTGTTGCAATTACTAGATTTTGTGTTAGTGAACAATTCATCGGGCTCAAATGAAATCAAACAAACTGTATGTAATTGATAATTAATATCATAATCAATAATCAGCAATTTGGAATGTATGATAAATGGGAATTTTCTCTTCACTACAGCGTCTACTGTTATCGCACACAATGCTACAGTGAAACATTAGAAATAAAGTGTTACGTTGACGACCGAAGACGCGGCCACCAGCTGTTACTGTCGACGTGATAACATGGATTATCTTTCGGGAGTACCATGGAGTACGTGCTGTAACGCCCAGCCTTCAGAAGAAGGACTACGCTGGGATTCAGCTGGTACTGTTTGGGTTAGTTGATACTCAACAACCATTATTTTCAAGAACAAAAATGGGACAGGGTCAAAATGTCGACGTGTGGGAAGTATAGCGTTTAAAAAAAGTCGGGGCATATTCCATTTTGCGGGCATTCTACTAGCCAATTCCAATTCCAATGTCCATACAGATGAAACATTTCCAAAGGAATGGAATACATTGTCACATCGTCCCTTAATTTCTTTACATCGTCTGTTTCCCCCTGAGTTTCATCATTTGCATTTTATCAATATTGTAAATCCAATATCCCCTACTTTTTGGAATGGTATATATAAGTTGTTGAAGGCTCATGTGCGAGTTCCGCGTGAGAAATATGCGTGATGTCGGAAAACGTAAAATCTCCAAATCATCATCACCGTGAGTTTAAGAAGCTTCATAGTCACATTACTTCTGTGACTGATACGTCCGTCTATGAGGCCAGAAACACCGCATTTAGCGATATTTTAGCTACATGACGACATAATAGTAAATAGTGCTAGCTCACTGAGATACCATGTCGCAGTTAAACATGAATACCCCACTCAGACCCAGACTGACTCCGAGCCGACCAGTCCTTGTTGTACCCATTAATGCCGAGCGCCAGGCAGGGACCAACAAGTACCATATTTTAACATCTTTTGTTATGACGCGGTCGAGGATCGAACCCGCGACCTTCCGCTCTCCGGGCGGATGCTCTAAACACTACACCACGGAGGCGGTCCTACAAATAATAGACTCTAGACCAGCCAATCATATGATTGGCACCATGAGCATCGATTGTCGCAATAGAGATGACCAGAGACGACCAATAGAGACGACCGCAGTAAATGATACCTAGCTGCGCTATTGCGTGTAATACATAAGTGACAAGTCGTGACCAGGCATATCAGTGCAGGTAAGCATCAGTCACGGTCCAGGCCGGGTATGGTGGCTGATTAGGGCCGTCGCTTTTTCGTCTTAAAATTTGGAGGCGAGAAAGCGATAACACTATTGGCCCTAATCAGCCACCATTCTAATCAGCCACCATACTAACTCGCATACCCTCTTTAGCATCTTTACCCATGACGATCCCGGTTAGAATTGGTTTGCAATACTGCCGATGTGACAATATATTTAACTCATTCACTCACTCACTAACTCACCATATTCGACGAGATTCGACTACAAGTCAGCGCGTCTGTTTACAAGATACTAAACAGTTGCTACATCACTTTTCAATGGCATTTAGACCCGTGAAGATCCAGGTTAGAATTGTCTTCAGTAACCCATGCTTGTCGTAAGAGGTGACTAACGGGATCGGGCGGTCAGGCTCGCTGACTTGGCTGACACATGTCATCGTATCCAAATTGCGTAGGTCGATGTTCATGGTGTTGATCACTGGATTTTCTGGTCCAGACTAATTTATTTACAGACCGCCGCAATATAGCTGGAATATTGCTGACTGCGGCGTGATGCAATAGCGCTATATAATAAAACAACAAGCAAACCATCTTTAGCATCCTACAACAAGCAATACCCACAGGGTTGTAGCCTTTGGTGGACCGCCTCCGTGGTGTAGTGGTTAGAGCGTCCGCCTGGAGAGCGGAAGGTCGCGGGTTCGATCCCCGACCGCGTCATACCAAAAGACGTTAAAATATGGTACTTGTTGGTCCCTGCCTGGCGCTCGGCATTAATGGGTACAACAAGGACTGGTCGGCTCGGAGTCAGTATAATGTGTCTGAGTGGGGTATTCATGCTTCACTGCGGCATGGTATCTCAGTGGGCTAGCACTATAAAACCAGCTTAAGTCTGGGCTAGTACAAACAGCCGCACATACACATACACACGCATGCACGTCGTCATATGAGCGAAATATTCTCAAGCACGACATTAAACCCAATTTCACCTCACCTCACCTTAACCTTTGGTAACACAGATGTTGATACATGAGGTATAACTGACCACTAAGCATTGACTTACCTCCTATAGAGTTGGCGGAGCAAACACCAATTAGGGCGATGAAGACACACACAAACTTCATGATGACGGTACCACGGTCTGGTGTTTCTGGTGGTCCACGTGTTTTATACAAGATGGAAGTGATGAAGCGTTGATATCCCAAGTTATGTCTGTCATGCTTCAACACTACTGACAGTAACTGTTGCGGGTGTTCAATTTAGATCGTGAGGATAACGGACAGATTGACAGGATATGTTATGAGTTGACATTAATATTGAGCACGTTGATGTGAAAATATTCATATATATGACTCGGGGACAGGATGTCTAGCAGTTGATTAAAACTGTTCGTGCTCAAAGACACAAGCCTAGTGGTTAAAGCGTTCGCTCGTCACGTCAAGGTCCCGGGTTCGATTCCCCACGTGGGTAGAATGTGTGAAGCCTATATCTGGTGTCCCCGGTCGTGATATTGCTGGAATATTGCTAAAAGCGGCGTGAAACCAATATAACTCGGTTGCGCACTCAATAAAAGACACAAATAAGCCAGGGCCCCATTGCTAAAAGCTATTTTAAGTTCCATTCACTTGCAAAATACTTGTTCCCGTACGTTAAGGTAACCTCAACGTTGACAGCTTTGTTCAACCAGGGCAAGGTCTCACAGTGTATGTACTCGAAGCCTCAAATCGGCTCCTCCACAAACGTGATATCGATGCGCCTTAATAAAACGACGCAACCTATCCTTGGTTCTGGTTGTTTTGGTGCAAGGCTATAGGTCTGCATTACATCAGCACCATGCGTTAACTCTTCCAAATGTCATGTCGTTGTGACTAGTTGTCTGATGCCTGTCGATGATAATCTTGACCAGGTGAAAACGTGTCTGATGTATGGGGATGATAGGCTTGGCCAGGTGACAAGGCTGTTGATACCAGCCGATCAGTTCATAGACAGACAGACAGGCACTAGCTGACATGCAATAATGTACCTAAAATGCGCCACAACAAAAACGAACATTATGTATTTTAATTTAATATGCACAGGAAAATGTTGATTCACGATGAATATAATCACTTATTTTTGGTATAACATATATTTGTTTTTATAATATACATTTAGGCTAAGCTGGTCTACATGGCAATCTGTGCGTGTGTGTGTGTGTGTGTGTGTGTGTGTGTTGATAATGATGATCATGATGATTTTACTGCTTTAAATACCTAGCTAGCATACATAACGTCAGCATATGACACTGATTGTGCTGTGTGTAGCCATAATACTTAGGTACAAATTTCTGAAGATCTAGAAAAGTCAGTGAGCAGAACATTGCACACAAGTGACTATTATGGTTTTAATTATTACTTCTATTTACTTGCGCCAAAGCTTAATGTTAATTATTCCACGCCGCATATAAGGTACAACATTTAAAATAGGCAACATGCAACATGCATGAATTATTTATGAATCACCGAGTCCGTAGACGGCCAGGAACAAAGTTGCTTGCCAGCTAATGACGATAGAGAAACGTCCATGAAACTCCAATTAAAACAATAAGGCCGAGAGATGAACCTTGCCGCATACCACTGTTACATTTGTCCGACATACAAAAACACAGAGCGCTGAATCCACCGTTGGCCTTCTTGTATTCACATCCCTCCTCGGACACTTTCTTGTAGTGACTGTCCCGCAGACAGAGTCGTGACTCCACAGACATATCTGAAACATAAACGAGATGCAATAACCATCATTGAACCCCATGTCACATAAATATAAATCATTATTGATTCTCGTGATACAGGCATTTTATGTAATCTTATCAATTGTATCAGTCATAGATTATATTGTTACATTTAAAATAAGTCTCATTTAATATTATCATATGAAATCATATGCCCGGAAAATGATGGTCTTGGATTTTGTATAAATGTTAGTATTCACAGATCAGCTATTATATTGATCTTGCAACGTATTTTTCAAGATTTTTAACAGAGTACTGCTTTGTAGGCCACGTGTTGCACAAAATGCTAGTCAAACAGTTATATATTGAAAAGCCAGTTATCATTTTAAATTAAGACTATTAGTCTAAAGATATTTTTCAGAAACACATCTTGTCGCAAAAGTTGTTTGTTTTCAGCTGTAAGAGTCCATAATCATTAGTATCTGTATTATCAGGATCCGGAATAACGAGGTGTGTTCATTTCATACCGTTCGTTTCTCCTATTCTGTCGTGCACACGAATCAATGTGAAGGACTTCATACACGCTCGGCAGCCTGTTTCCACTCTGGCTTCAGTGCAGGGGACGAGTTTGCCATTGGCAAAGATATTACACTCGTAGCAACTTAACTCTGAAGTAGAGGAGCACACATATGTTGGTGTCAATTTTGAGGCTATACTAAGAGTTGAAGTGAGTAAAGATGGGGGGGGGGTGGGGGATGGGGGTGTGTGTGTGGGGTGTTTGTTGTTTCACCCCAGAGGCAATAATAATGATAATAAGAGTACTTTTATAGCGCCTCATCCACATCACTAATTGACATGCTCTAAGCGCATACAAGTCACAGTTCATTATTACCCCATATAACCCAAGGTGCCTGTTAGGCGCTGGAAGGTTATAGTCATATGATCTATCCCACCGGGTATCCATTTCAGCCAAATGTCAGCTTAATGTGTGAGGACATCCCAAAGTGATGAGATCTTGGACGTTTACCTCAACCTGTAAACCAGGTACATGGTCATGGTGCTTATAGACTTTGACACATGATCGGGGTAAACCGGGATTTGAGCCATTAAACATAGATTTCTGTCTTGGCATGGGAGCGTCACGCAGAATTGCAAATAGCGGTACCCATGTCCCTGCTGCTACAGGAGTAAATAACGGCGACCTACGCTGCCCATAAATACATGTGCATAAACAACAGAGCTGTCGATTGTAAGATTAAATGAATCCACAACCGAATATGACAATCGCTGGGGCGGTGGGGTAGCCTAGTGGTTAAAGGAGAATACTAGACAATTGCAATAATTTGCTAGGTGAAAGATAAAGTCATCAGAAACATGTACCCCAAAGTGTTATTTCAAAAATATGCTTTTTAATGTTTTAAATCGCGAAAACAGTTTCTGTTATCCGAGCTTCGGCCATTAAAGTCGTCAAAATGCCCCAATTTATTTAAAATGATTAAATATGTGCCATAAATGCCTAGTTTTTGTCAACTTTGATGCTATGTTCTTCATATAAAAATATATACATAGTTATGAGTTTTTCTAATGGAACATTTATCAGAAATATTATTTCCTAATAACTTTTATATGAAGAACATAATATCAAAGTTGACAAAAACTACAACTATGCATTTTCGGCACATATTTAATCAGTAAGAGAGTTCACATGAGCTTGAAAATGTTCGCTTTAACGTTCTTTTCGGTTTGGAGCCGTAAATGCTGCAGTCTACCCAAAACATTGCCGAATACAATGGCAAATCATGAAGTACTTGTTGCTTTCATTTTTTTCAATTTTGTCCAATTACGCACGTCGGCATCAGACTCGCTGTTTGTCAGTAGTGTGTTCCGTGAAAGTTGTTCTGTATTCTCATTGGCTGACAAGATGCCATTCTAAGGCTATGACCGAGTACCATAACTATTTCCATAACCAAAAACTAGGAAAACATACATTGTCCTGACTAGTATTTTATAATTCACCAGTTTTCGGGGAATAACTCATCTGCGTCGCGTATAATATCTCTGCTCGACCAGGCTGGGATCTTGGATGGAGATTTGATACGTTATTAATGATCTATAGGGGTGGGCTTGCTGGTTGGAACTGTATCACATTTTGCTGACAAATAGTATTTTGACAGCAAGCGGTGCCTCCGTTTCGCTATTCTTCTTCTCGTCTTCACTGGAAGATTGTCTTGAAAGATGTAAAATCGGATCGTATTGATACGGTCTAACATCCATTTCAGAAATGACATCAGGAACATCTTTTACTGCTTCAGAATCCATGGACACTGTTAAGTTGTGAGGTAAAATCAAAGAGGAAGCCATCAGCAACTGGCACATATGACGCCATGTAACGTGATACCCCCTCTGCTCATTAACTGTTGGGTGGTTCCGTAATAGGCGGAAATACGAGTACGATTTTTGTGTTTTATTGCGATTTTACAAACTTTTTGTTCAATTTTAATCACGGAAGGTGACTTTTAGAATGCCTTTACCCTTATCAAACGTTTTGTTTTCGTTCGCATTCACATTTAAAGACTTCGCTCGTCACGGGTTCGATTCCCCACATGGGTACCCGGTAAAATGTGTGAAGCAAATCTCTGGTGTCCCCTGCCATGATATTGCTGGAATATTGTTAAAAGCGGCATGAAGTCATACTCACTACTCACTCACTCACTCACTCATTTGTTTACCTACCTGCACATGTTACCCCGGCGTTACAAACGGCCGTGTGCTTGTCCACCCTGGGTCCTGGGCAGTTATTTTCGGCGTTCTGACAGAATCTTGACCTGGTCATGACCTTCTCGCCCGTTCCGCACGTGACGGAGCACGGCTCTGCTGACCACTGTAACCACTGACTCCAGTTGCTGGACACTGAACACTCACGGAAACAAAACACGTAGTAGGTCATCAAATCATCACACTGTGTGGTCAGTAAATGTTTACAAATGTAAGAATGATAAAGCGTTCTAGCCTAACGTTGGGGTGGTGTGGTAGCCTAGGGGTAAAAGCGTTCGCTCGTCACGCAGAAGATCCGGGTTCGATTCCCCACATGGTTACAATATGTGAAGCCCATTTCTGGTGTCCCCCGCCGTGATATTGCTGGAATATTGCTAAAAGAGGCGTAAAACTAGACTCACTGACTCTAGCCTATCGTTGGAAATGGTACAATCAGGGACGGCCATTTCTAGAGTCTTTGTATTGCTGGATTATTGCTGAAAGCGGCGTCAGACTATATTCATTCAATGACTTATGAATAACCTTTACATCTGTGTTCAAATGTTCGGGACAAGGCAATAAAATGAAGATTATCTGTTATCAGTTTGTTTTAAAAGTCTAGAATATGAAGACAAGACTCGTACCTGTGTATTTGGGAGTGAAATCCTGAAATTATTTTGCATGTAAAATATGATCGGGTGGTCGTTTTCATGTATAGAAAATAGTTTCTGCTTTCTTTTCTTTTCGTTCTTCTTCTCATTTTCTTTGTTTATTGCTGTCGCTTTCGTTTTGGGATGTTGTGTTTTGTGGCCTTGTTTTTAAATACTAGACGGGGCGGTTGGGTAACCTAGTGTTTAAAGCGTTCGCTCGTCACACTGAAAACCCGGGTTTGATTCCCAACACGAGTAACATATGTGAAGCCCATTTCTGATGTCCCCCGAAGTCTTATTAGTGGAATATTGCTAAAAGCAGCATAGCAACATACTCACTCACACATTGCATGGTGTAAGCATGATACAGTGCAACTGACAGTACACTGACTGAGTGAGTGAGTGAGTTTGGTTTACGCCGCTTTTAGCAATATTCCAGCAACATCACGGCGGGGACACCAGAAATGGGCTTTACACATTCTACCCATGTGGGGATTCGAACCCGGGTCTTCGGCGTGACGAACCAACGCTTTAACCACTAGGCTACCCCACCGCCCCACTGACAGTACAGCAGTCGTGGAGGGTGGCATAACGCACTAGCCTAATAGGCCCACAAAGCGAGTGCTGAGGTGATCGAAGCTCCCACTTTTTTTGTGCGATCTTCGTTGCACAAAGCACACTTTGTAGAACGGGCCCTATTCGGACAGGGGTATTATGAGCGTTTACAGTTGTCGCACATCATTTCAACAATCTTTATGTGTGGCAGTAACTGATCTGTGTAGGAATGGGATTGTGATGGACTTGGTTGTAGACTGTAGACTGAGGACCAGGGTGCCGTTCCACTAACCGATCTTATCTAAGATCAATCTTAGCAAGTTACGCTAATTTTACAATCGTCTTAGCTAAAAGTTACACCCGTTCCACTACCCGATCTTAGGCCGATCGTAGCCGGTCCCGATCTTACGATCCGATCCAAGCTTAGATCGAGACTCTTTCGTGCGAGAGATAGAGGAATGCGAGGCACGAGTTATCTCTCTTTGCATAGTCTAGCAAATGATGGAAGTAGTTTATGAACCAACTGAGTGAGTGAGTGAGTTTAGATTTACGCCGCACTCAGCAATAGTCCAACTATATGGCGGCGGTCTGTAAATAATCTAGATAAGATGCATAGCGTTCACTAACATGAGCGTTTATGTTAGTGAACGCTATGTATCTTAGCTATAAATAATCGAGTCTGGACCAGACAATCCAGTGATCAACAGCATGAGCATCGATCTGCGAAGTTGGGAACCGATGACATGTGTCAACCAAGTCAGCGAGCCTGACCACCTGATCCCGTTAGTGGCCTCTTACGACAAGCATGGGTTATTGAAGTTCAATATTCTAACCCGGGCCTTCATGGGTATTTTTCCAACCAAGTGTAAACGTGGAGAAAAAACCTAGAGCAAAATATTAGGGTAGTGAGCACCTTGGTTTCAGGTGCAAGTGCGTGTGAACGCTGGGTATCAGGCATAATATAATAATAATAAATGCATATTTATAGTGCGCCTGTTCCACATCCTTGGGCATGCTCAAAGCGCTATGTACAGATAATTTACACGAGAGTATTTACAGCCGAGATTATAAGTAATATAATGAGAACAGGTTTTAAGTCTGGACTTTAAAAATGTCAATTGTGTCAGAGCTTTTAATATGTGCCTGAACTTTGTCAATCAGAATAAACAAAGGCGTGACGAGGCATCCTCTATAACGTATCTAGAATCTGTCAGTGGTCTTGAATAACACGCGGCCTGCCTTTAGAATCCCCCACCAAATAAGCGCACGTGAAATCAAACATATTTGTATCTTTTTGTTTCAGAAGATTGTTCACTTCATGACCCGTCCCTATTCTTAACCATGACGTTGCAATATTGTTGTACAAATGTGTTACACCGACTCGCTTGGTTGTGTTCCCATGACGACAGTGGTCAGACTGGCCTGACATTTGTAGGGCTTCAGTGCAGTGTTTGTTTACATCACAGAAATATACAAATTCATTTCATGGGGGATTTTAGGGGACGCTCACGGTGAAATTGCTCTTATTTTTCACATAGAATAGGAAAGCCACCATTTTGGTTTCTCTACGATTGGTTTTAACTATCCTAAGTTGGTCATGAGCAACTTAGACTTTGAATCTTAACTTTACGATTGACTTAGGTAGGATTGGTTAGTGGAACGGTATGCCGATCGTAACGTCACGCTAAGATTGGGATTTTAGGGGTTTACGATTGGCATAGGGCTAAGATCGGTTAGTGGAACGGCGTCCAGCAGTGTAAACGAACTTCGTTGTGGACTAGCAACTTGTAGGTAGATGAGAAAATACATGTACGAATGTATAACATTGTGGGTGAATTAGCAGCTAGGGCTGGGACGGGTAACCCGGATACCCGGGACGGGTGGGTAATGAGTTGTACCCGGGTACCCGCCTCAATACCCGGACCCGTAATGATCATGTGACTAATAGATTAAACAATGTAACAATTGTTCTTTCATGATTAAAAGGTTGTATTGTCTTTGATGATTTAGACTTAATTTACAGTCACTTCTTTTGAACATAATGCATGGTTAAGATTTTGAAAAACTCGAAATATTAGAATATATTGCCATTTCTTGCAAATTTAATGTCAGGAATTAACATAACGGGTATCCGGGTAGGGTAGGGTATTAGGGGGTAGGGTACACGGGTAGAAAATGTGGACCCGTCCCAGCCCTTGTACCCAAATTTTGCTCAGTTAATAAACACTGAACAAGCTACACTCCTCTTACAAACAGAAATTATTGTTAATCCACTGGCCGCTTTAGTTAGCCGTATGTATCGGCGTAAGCTATCATCCCTATAAAGTTTCTTTCTTTTTCCTTAGGTCTTTCATATGTGTGATACTCCTTAATGTTTTAATCTTATATTTTATACATTTTATGCACATATTGTCTAGTGTGTCTCATTGGCCATCTGGCCTGGTGTCTGTATTTTTCTATGTCTTTTTTACCGTTGCCACTTTTTTGACATGTACATTCACGTGACACAAAAATAAACTATTTTGTCTGTCTGTCTGTCCTATTGGCAGCAAATAAAGGCATCTTACTTAGCCACAGTCTCAGGAAGCATAACATTTACCGTGTATGATCATCACTTCCAATTAAAGTCCAATGTACCATTTCCGGTATTTGGTTATTGATTCCCAGATATAACGGTTGTTCTAAAGTTATGCTAGTACATGCCAATATATGTCATATCTATCCCTAATTATTATTTTGACACCAATAACAAACACCCACCTGGTTTACAGCAGAGAGAAACCACTAACACGGACAGAAGAAGGCAATAATGATAGGACCACGCCATTTTAGTTCCTTCCGAGCGTCACACCAACACTATTGAACAGACGATTGAACGGAACATAGTACTTAAGGGTGGTCTCCACCCCTTGTGATCGTGATTTCAAAGAAAATGAAATCAGCTCTTCGCATCCAGTTTGAAACCTGTAGGATGCTGTTGTGTAATGGCTAGAACGATGAACATTGAAAAAATTTCGTCAACAAATGATGAACATTAAAGATTTCACATCAAAGATTTTCCCCAAAAATATTTTAAGCCTCTAGGGTTAATGTCAAAAATGGATTCGTAGAGGACTGAGTGAGTGAGTGAGTGAGTATGGTTATCCGTCGCTTTTAGCAATATTCCAGCCATATCACGGCGGGGCACACGAGAAACGGGCTTCACACATTGTACCCATGTGGGGAATCGAACCCGCGAGCGGACGCTTTAACCTTTAGGCTACCCCACCGGCCCGGATTCGTTGAGGAATATATTCGGTGGCGTTTGTTTGGATAACCAAGCAATTGATTTAGGAGATAAACATCTTGTGTTGGCTAATTTCCGGGTGTTATTGAGTATTTGAAGCACGGGAATTCATTTGGAACCGACGGCGTTGAGTATTTGAAGCACGGGAATTTATTTTGAATCGACGGAAAATAACACCCGGAAATTGGCCAACACATGATGTTTATCGACATTGTAAACACAAAAGTAAACCAAAAGGTCCACACACGTTTTTGTGTCTGCACTCATTGGCATCGAGTACAGGTACAGCAGTGAAATGTCATCAGCCGGCCGCTTCGGCTAACTATGATAGCATCTCGAACTGCTCATTTGTGACGTCATTCGGACTTTACGTCACAAAATGATTTGAATGACGTCATCACAGCTGATGACGTAACAATACAATGGTGTGAGCGATGTTTGTATGTATTAATACGCAGCGAATTTCGTGGAATCGAATACCATTTGATCATGTTTTTAACCAATGAGATTCAAGAACACAGTGACTTTTGGTTTACAATTTACCGTTATGTTTCCATAAACCGAACAAGCAGGACGTTATTTGGTATTCTTGTCTACAGTTTTAAAAGGTTAAATAACCAGCTTTAAAAGCGGCTATTGTTGATGTACTGGTTTTGTAGGATTACGCTGACAAAATACCGTGTGGAACCACCCCGGGTTTACGTTTACACCTATATTTAACTGGGGCGGTGGAGGGCCTAGTGATTAAAGCGTTCGCTCGTCACGCTGAAGACCCGGGTTTGATTCCCCACATGGGTACAATGCGTGAAGCCAATTTCTGGTCACCGTGATATTGCTAGAATATTGCTAAAAGCGGCATGAAATCATACTCACTCATTCACTCACTCAATCACACATTCGCATATTTGTTCACCTACCTGCACGTCTTACCCCGGTGTCACAAACGGCAGTGTGCTAGTCCACCCTGGATCCTGGGCAGTTATTTTCGGCGTTGAAGCCCATTAAGGGGAGGAGGGGGGAGAGGGGTTGATGAAAATATTCATATGTATGACTCGGGGACAGGATGTCTAGCAGTTGATTAAAACTGTTCGTGCTCAAAGACACAAGCCTAGTGGTTAAAGCGTTCGCTCGTCACGTCAAGGTCCCGGGTTCGATTCCCCACGTGGGTAGAATGTGTGAAGCCTATATCTGGTGTCCCCCGCCGGGATATTACTGGAATATTGCTGAAAGCGGCGTAAAACCATAGATCCCCATTGAGAGGAGGCGGTAACAGCGGTAAGCATATGCAACTCATCCATGTTAAGATAGGGACACATGTATAGCCTTCACATAATGTACTTTATGAGGATTCAGAACTCGAAAAGAGCATACTACTACGTGCCCCGTCATCCTACGATAACGAAATTTAAAGAATACATGGTTTGGTGGGTGGGTGTTTGTTTTGGGTTTGTTTATTTTGTTGTCATTTTTTTTTAATTTGTTTGTGTCTCATTTTGCGTGTCTATGAGTGTGCGAGTGCATTTGCGTTTGTCTCTGTGTGCATGCGTGTGTGCGTGTGCGTGTTTTTATTTGTTTCTTTTATTGTTTTGGGGAGGGCTTGTTCGATCTTGTCTTATTTTCGTAAGGGCGTTTTGTGGTGTTGTTTTTATTTTTGTTTTTGTTATATTGTATTATTTTGATCCAAGAACCCATATGCACAGCAATATTTCAACTGGGTATAGTTAAGTATTTTCTTTATTTAGTTTAAATCCAAAATCGATATCATGAATCTAACGATTCCTCTTTCAGTCGATAGAGGTAGATCTCGTCCTTAAGAATAACGACGGACATAACGCCCCCGTTCTCAACCCACATGCTTTCAAACTACCCGTTACTGCCATGTCGACGTTACCCGTTGACTCATTGCTCTTACAGGCGAGCACAACCGGGAGGGATTCTTCCTTTCACTGACAATGGCACCTTCTCACATACGACAGACTGTACGCATATGTTTTTCCCTCGTGATTAATTCCAGCCTACGGGGCATGTGAAGAGACGCTTTTGTTGAACGTAAACATGTGAATAATATCATCGAGCATGTATTCAAGTACCGCCTGCGTTTTCTGATAGACGTACACAATGGTTTGAATAAACGGCTGGAAAAAAAGTACTATAAAAAGACTATTTTTGTCAAATCAAGTCAAGCTCAATGGGCTATAAGGCTGTACCGTCCTTGATAATGACTAACTCGTAATTGAGTCCGAACACCCAAAACATCCACGATAAACAGACGAGCGTCGTTTTTCACGATCACCGAATTCGCTTTTGTCAGTTCTCCAGGGTCCAACTAGCGTTAGATAACTGAGGGTATGAAACGAAACTCGCTCGCTTACACAATGACGTCCTGTCGTAAAGTTGCGCCGCTGTACAGAGTTATGCCCCTTTAGTCGTATCGGCGTTCTTAGATCGTGGTTTCGAATCTGTTTATGACTTTTGGTTTGTCAGATGTTAACCGTGCTCGTTGTTCGCTACGAAGTGGCAAATATGCACGACCGTCAGTACTTTAATCGGTCAGCTCCCACGCCTCTTTAAGACTAACTTACAGAATATTTCGGCGCATCTACGAGCGCTATATGCCTCTTTTACTTCACATGTCCTTGGGGTACGCCTTGTGGTTAAACAGTTCGCTCGACACGCTGAAGTACCGGGTTCGATTCCCCACATGGGTACAATGTGTGAAGCCCATTTCTGGTGTCCCTGCCGTGATGTTGCTGGAATATTGCTAAAAGCGGCGTAAAGACATACTCGCACGCTTATATAAATTAAAGAATTCTTTGGACACTATATCGTATCCTGAAACAAATTGACAATTTTCTCGTTCACTTGTTAAGGCTAACGTGCAACGTGTTAAGGCTAACGCCCTTGCCACATGGACTTAAAATATGGATTTGACCAACATCAAACGTCATCGGAGCATTCCTGGGTTGAAATAGTCGCTGAAACGCTTCAACCATAAGGTCCGTTTTACAAACATGATAAACACGCGTCAAATATATCACCGTCAAATAGCAGTTCCTGGTATGTTTGACGTCATAATTAGCCACCTTCAAATATGTATCCTTTCTTTTGTCCAACAGTTTGGGTATCTTCAGATATCACATAGTGTTCACTAGCGGTGGTCCGATTAATTGAAATAATCGAAGATTGGTCGCAATGACTAAACGACCAAGCAATCGATCATGTTTTCTCATAATTGAACACAAACAATTTTGGAACACTTGTTTGCATTAACAACATTTTTCAAAAGGTTGTTTTTGTCTGTTACAATTCATAAGCACTACAAGCTCTTTCCAAGTCATGATTGAATTTAGCTTAAAGATTCCAGAAAATTTATGTTCCTAACATACTAGTCATCCTTTAAAGATGTGAAATTTGTAAATGCATTTTGTGCAATTGGCCACAAAAAACCAAAAGAACTACATGTTTTTCTATATTTCTTGTGCATCAACAAGCATAACCAGAAAAAATTTGATAAATCTCGCTAACCAATTTTTTTCGATGATTGATCGGTTGGAATGAACCAATCATCAGTTGTGAGATTTTAACCAATTCCCAACACTAGTGTTCACTCAGGTAATCACTCAGTGAATGCTGAACAAGGCCAGATTCTTCTGGATGTACAATGTTACAATTGAAACCCAGATTCCATTATTGACAGACTGTCGCCATATAGCTCGAATGTTGATGAGTGCAGCGTTAAAAGGAAACAAACAAACAAACAAATTATACAATTCAGGCGACGTTCCGGTGTACAATCTAACACTTTTATCAAGCACGTGATGTGCAGAAAGAGATGAGGGTGCAATATATTTTTCATATTATTCATATTTTTCATATCATTCATATTTTTCATATATTCATATTATTCATGTTTCATATTATTCATATTTTCATATTTTTCATATTATTCATATTTTTCATATTATTCATGTTATCAATCTCCCCTGTTGATGGACTCCTTTCACCTTGCTGACTTCCAAGAGTGTTCTAACCTTGCCTGACTGGTTTTACGCCACGTCTGCTACATCACTGCGACCGGTAAACAAGAAAATCTCCCATGTTGTAACCGCATGTGTTAACCAACCAATCCCCAAAAGGAGGTTTATGGAGTATTGTGTTGACCCTAATGCACCTAAATATGGAGAACAAACCCAGGAATATCCATAATCAGAATATAACAGACAACTCAAACATAAGTACTCAGAAAAGGTATTCTTTATTCACCATGTCAATCCCATCTGACAAATCAAAGGTTGGATAAAGTTATTTGTCTGTTTTGGTTTCGACGACATTAAAAGTACAATTTTATATTTGAAGGGGTGTAAAAGGTCGAAAATAATATCGCAAAAATAGCACCATTTCCTAAAAATCATTATCAGCGTTAATGATGTCATGTCAATATTCAATATACGCTATGCAAGTATGCATGGTTAGTAAGACAAATATATTGGCGCTACAATGGTATAAGTGTCCAGACATTCTTTGTAAAATGAGAAATAAAAGAATAAACTGACGTACAAAAGTAAGTACACACCTTATGATTTGGCATCAGTTTCCCCAAAACAACGTAGTTACTCTGAAAAGCGTTTTGATTGGACTTGTGACTTACATGATACATCTGTCTTTGTATCACATCTGCCAAACTTGCATGTGTGACATTTAGTAAACCTAACAGGGTGTATGACATTTAGTAAACCTAACAGGGTGTGTGACATTTAGTAAACCTAACAGGGTGTGTGACATTTAGTAAACCTAACAGGGTGTGTGACATTTAGTAAACCTAACAGGGTGTGTGACATTTAGTAAACCTAACAGGGTGTATGACATTTAGTAAACCTAACAGGGTGTGTGACATTTAGTAAACCTAACAGGGTGTATGACATTTAGTAAACCTAACAGGGTGTATGACATTTAGTAAACCTAACAGGGTGTGTGACATTTAGTAAACCTAACAGGGTGTATGACATTTAGTAAACCTAACAGGGTGTATGACATTTAGTAAACCTAACAGGGTGTATGACATTTAGTAAACCTAACAGGGTGTGTGACATTTAGTAAACCTAACAGGGTGTATGACATTTAGTAAACCTAACAGGGTGTATGACATTTAGTAAACCTAACAGGGTGTATGACATTTAGTAAACCTAACAGGGTGTATGACATTTAGTAAACCTAACAGGGTGTATGACATAACCTAACAGGGTGTGTGACATTTGGTAAACCTAACAGGATGTGTGACATTTAAAACACCTGACAGGGTGTATAACATTTTCAACTCGACAGTGGCTATGACATTTCTAAATCTGGAGTGTTCCTCTCTGGCGTGTTCCTCTCGCCAATACTCGGTCGAATTCTGACGTCGAATGAATATTTTGATTAGCAAAAACAGACGGTACGGTTGGGTGAACATCGATAATGATGTATAACGACATACGGAGACCGGGTATAGCCTTGAATATGTTATATGATGCGTATATCTTTGTACAAAACTGTAAAAATATATATGCAGAACCTTTTTGCTTAACTGAAACTCGACTTGCAACAATTTGACCCGACTCAAAAACATGACTTGAAAATATGTCCTTGCTCGAGCAATAGAGCAATAGATATCATATTCTAAAATACAAAATGTAACAAAACAAACTAAAAGAAGTTTAAACTTCTTAAGTATCTAGAGTAATGAGAAGATTTTCGCACGTGCAGTACGTGTAGTTCATAATTCATTCAAAGTACTGCTAAAACACGTATCACGGATATACACCTTCATGATGTGTACAAATTAACTCTAAAGCTGATGATCAAACATAAACGCTTTGCACAAAGTCCATGCACACCCCAGCAAAACAGTAAGGCCCAATGATGCACCCTGCCGCACACCACTGTTACATTTGTCCGTGAAGCAGTAGCAAAGAGACCCAAATCCGCCGTTACTAGTGCGGTAGTGACATCCCTCCTCTGATACCTTCTTGGCGTCGCTCATCCGTACACACAGTCGAGATTCAACAGTGGAGTCTGTAAGACAAACACAGCAATATCTATATACATCTACATTTAAATATAGGGGTCGGTGGGGTAGCCCTGTGGTTAAAGCGCTCGTTCGTCACGTCTTGAAGACCCATGTTCGATTCCCCCATAGGTACAATGTGTGAAGCCCACTTATGGTGTTCCTGCGCTGATATCCCTGGAATATTGCTAAAATCGGCGTAAAACACACACTCACTCACTCACTCACTGTAACTAAAAGATGGTCCTGATTCCCCATTAGTAAATACAGTATACCTTGATTAAGCCGTGCATGGTATTAGATACTCAGTTAATTTGATCATATACTCATGGGTAATTAAATCAGTCAGTTTATGAATGAAACTGCGTTTCTTGCTTTGTTTATTTCGTTTGGGGTATTTCTTGGGTTTTCAGTCACATATTCAGAAGCCAAAAAACAATATGAATACGTCCATATGTTGTTTTTTACAATATGCCAGACCAGATCAAACTGTTCTGTAAGTACTGCTGGTAAATCAACAGTGACCAATAACAAGGGTATGTCCGGAATGGAAGGTTTCCGGTATACTGGTGTCCGCACTAACGTGGTTTATGTCTTACCTTTAGTGTATCCCAATCTGTCATGTAGACGCACCAGTGTGAAGGACTTCATACACGCCTTACACCCCTGCACTACCTTGGGCACTGAGCAGGGGGTGATCTTGCCGTTTCTGAAGACGTTACACTCGTAACAGTCCAATTCTGAAGAATGATGGTAAAAAAGGAAATCGTTACGCCAATGCAAAACATCATTTCTTATATTTTAACCCTAGCCCGCCTGAAAACTAAACAACCCGCCTGACATCGTTTTATAGTCTTCTGCGTCCCGATCCAAAAAGCGTTCGTAGCGCTACGATAATGGTAAGTCGATGGTAAACTGTAGAGTTACGACAGGTCGTAACGTTACACATGCTTAGTGGATAGTTACCCAGAACGTGGCATTACCCAGAAATGCCACACTTGGTTCTCTCTGTACTTGATAATATACATCAATTACCTGGTCCTGATAAATATTCATGATTCATGTGAAGCACATAGGTCGACAGGTAATGGTCTCGGATGTTTTCTTTGCCGTTTTTTTCCTTTATAAACTTATAATTACTAAAACATCAAATGTCTCCCGCATCAAGATTTTGATAAAAATGAATGACAAACTACTCAATATAGTGGTCTGTACCAGGATACAGTCGATGATAGTTGCATTATTTGTTTATTTGTTGTTAAACGCCGCGCTCAGCAAGTTCCCAGCTATTCGACGTTGGGGTGAAAATAATCGAGTCTGGACAAGATAATCAGGACCATCGATCTGAGCAACTGTTATACGATGACATGCATCAACCAAGTTGCTGTAGGCCAGTTCTAGCCCAAACGATGATAATGTGAACAGAACCTTGCTGCTCCGTCCATAACATTGTTGGCACCGCTATCAACCCACTACCGTACTGGATTTCATTTTTGTGGGGGTTTTGTTGGTGGTTTCAATTTGAGATGCCTAAAACTCCTTACCGCCACATTGCACACCGGACATGCAATCCGCAATCCTCTTGTCCACTCTTGGGCCAGCGCAGTTGTTTGAAGCATCTTGACAGAACCTCCCCCTGGTCACCTCGCGCTTGCCCATGCCGCATGTGACACCACACGGTCCATCGGACCATTGTGCCCAGTCACTCCAGTTGCCCCACACTGAACACACGAGACACAAGTTTATTATATGCAGCAAATGTCATCAAATCAATATAATTAAGGACCGATCATAATTTATGGCTAGGGGGTGATGATTATGTTATATGCTAAGGTAGGTGTGTGTGTGTGTGTGTGTGTGTGTGTGGGGGGCACCCAATTTGTTCTGGGAGGTAGGGGTCATCAATTTTGAAAATATTGATAAACTATGGGGGTCATTGATTTTGTACATGACATGCAGAGGGTCACTTACTTTGTACATAAATTTAAAGGGGGGGGGCAGTCATTCACATTGTACATGATTCTATATAAAAGTCATCATGGCTATCCACAAAGATGTTAAACTTGGGTTATAGGTGAAAACAACTTTGGCCAACGACATCGTACCAAACCACGGTATTGTTCAATATTAATTATGTGAGCCGCATTTCTCATTTGATTTGAACATTACAAACGATATCAAAACGCTACTAGGTTTAACTCTGTCGCCTTGTTATAATACCTGTATCAAATAGATCACCATCGGATAACCATGTTTCAGTTTTAGATACAATGAAACATGGCTGCTTACTTTCTTTTGCGCGTCAGTATCATTGATAATAACCTCCAACCCACTGAAGCATCAACTTAATAAAACCAAAAGAGGACCACTTATGCAAATCCACAGGAATATAGAAGTATGAATTAGAGTGTGTCGACTGCACGTTGCACGATTATCACCTTAACAGGATTGGAAATGTTCATAGCGGCCAATACAGGATATACGAGGGTGTACAAAAGTAGTCGGTCTCACCTCAAACATTATACAAATGCAGCTGTTTTTATGTTTTATTTTTCTACATATTATCTGTCAACCTAACAACAAGCAAATTTGTTTTGCTATGTTCAAACCTCACGATCTTCATTTTGATTGACTTTTTATCCTGGTACTTCAAAAAAAACCGCAAAATCTGCAATAAATGCATCACAAACTTCAGGAAAGAAAATATGCAAGAAGCATGTTGTGTGTTTGGGTTAGGTAGAAATCCGCTAGAATCAAACTTAGATATTCAATCAATCTTTATTCAGAACTGAAGGCCACAGGCCCATAGTACAGGTATATACAAAGTTCAAAAGCAGAGTGGGTTTCTCTTCAATATCGCATGGTATATGAACAAAGCAATATTTTCAATCAATATACGATTAAAAGTTGACAACAGTTGGATAAATTTATGTTTTGACGGTTGTTTCGTAAAGTAACTGGGTATATATTTGCTTCTAATGTTTCTATAATAATCACAAATTAGCAGAACATTGTATTCATCTTCCAAGACATTCATTTTACAGTATCTGCACACAGTAGATTTCTTATGAAATTTTCCCTTATAACAACTTAAATCATAATAAACGGAACGTGATAAGGCTAGTCTTACTTTCTTGATATTGATACAACGTACATATGGTTCACACAAGAAGTCTTCTTTTAACAGGGAATAAGTAAATGTACAGGGACTGTTTTGGAGTTTTGCATGCCACT
The DNA here is from genome assembly GCF_003918875.1 of Haliotis rubra. Taxonomy (NCBI): domain Eukaryota; kingdom Metazoa; phylum Mollusca; class Gastropoda; order Lepetellida; family Haliotidae; genus Haliotis; species Haliotis rubra. Next base: position 490,680 of record NW_025767104.1, read on the forward strand.
CCTGTATAAAGCAATCTTTGCTTCTTCTTACAAGTAAATTTAAGAATTGGTGCTTATTTCCAACTCCCTGCCATATCCACGCATAACCTAGTCCAAATCTAAATAAAACTGTTTTTACATGTGTAGCCCAATTAAACCTATTACGCTCGGCGCTTGCGTTTAAATCTAAATTACATACCATTTTGTAAGCTTTTAATGGGTAGCGTGAAGAGGGCATGGAGAGGAGCTTTAGCCAGTAAGCAATACAGCGTTTTAGAGTGTACACATGAATAGGATATCTACCAGTTTCTCCAAGGACAATTGTATTTGGTGTAGACATTCGCACACCAAGGAATCGTTTACATGCATAAAGCAATACCCTTTCCAGACAATCATGTTTGTGAAAGCCCCATAATTCTGACCCATACAATAATATGGGTAGTATCTTACAGTCGAATATTTTGAAATAGACATCATAAGACAAGTCTTTAAAGCTACAAAGGCATTTTGTAATAGACACTAAAGCTCTCTTTGCCTTAAGTGAAATGTTTATGGCAGAGAGGGACCAATTTAGAGTTCTATTAAATGATACTCCAAGGTACTGGTACGATGTAACAACTTCAAGCATAGCTGATTTATATGTCCATTTTTCTGATTTTGATAGTTTAGGTCCTTTTTTAAAAATCATAATTTTAGTTTTATCAAGGTTAACATTTAAGGACCATTTATTACAGTAGGTTTCTAAAGCATTAATTTGCCTCTGTAGACCAATTACTGACTCTGAGAAAAACACCACATCATCGGCCAACGTCAAAATAAATATTTAAATAAGATCTGGATATAATTGGACGCCAGTGGAACATGAATGGTTAATCTCAGACACTAGATCGTTGATAAAAAACGAAAATAGGAAAGGGGTTAGGACACAACCTTGCCTAACACCAACAGGACAGTCAACTACGTCTGTAAGAACATTGTTATTTGTGCGGACACAGGCTTTAACATTTTCATAAATACTTTTTAATGTTTTATCCATTTTTGAATGGAGACCGTGTTTGTTAAAGACATACCATAATTTGTGTCTCTGTACTGAATCAAATGCCTTGGAAAAATACAGTTTGCCACCTTTCTTAGAAACATATTTACAAATTACTGATTGGAGAACAAATATATTATCTGTGGTAGTATAGCCTGTTCTTCATTTATCATATCCAAACTGTCTGACCAGAATACCAGGCGGTTATTTAAAATGTTTGTATAAATTTTACCAAAAATACTTAAAAGGGAAATGGCGCGATAATTTTCCGGATTGTTATATCGCCTTTTTTATGTATTGGAACAATTATTGCTTTTGCCCATTTCATAGGGAATGATCCATTATCAAACAATGTGTTAAATATGATTTCGAGGTAAGGTATGATGATATGACAAGACGACTTAAAGAACTCGCAAATTACGAGGTCTTCCCCAGCAGTTTTATTATATTAGTTTGTTAATACTTGACTGGATTTCCCCCCGGCTAATGGGTGCACTGAATATATCGTTAGTTATGTGATGTGCCTGGCTTTCAGGTATAAATATGCTGTCACCATCATCTACGAAGTCACTGGGAATCACACTGGAGTCCCAATCAAAGAGATTCTTAAAGTAGTCGTGCCATTAATTTACTGTGATGTTATTTTCAATTTTTTGCGAACATGAAATGTACTTTAGCTTTCGCCAAAATAATTGGGGATTGGTAATTGAGTCCGAAAGCTCACTCATATTTCTGTTTTCAAATTTCCGCTTCGCATCTCTACACGCAGTTTTGTAGATATTTCTTGACGAAATATATAAATCCCGAGAAAGCGTGTCCTTATGCTTTCTAAATCTATTAAGGTAATGACATCGCTGATGTTTAAGTCCTTGACATGTGTTGTTAAACCAATCTGGGTTTCGTTTGGACGATGTAATTGTCCGCTTCATGCACTCTGCTGACTTAACTATTACATCACTAAACATTTGTATACCAAGCTCACAATCAGAACACATTACTTCTGTTGCATTCTCCAACTCGCTTGACAAGCTCGAGAGGTTTGAAACAAATTCGCCTTCCTTTTCGGATTTCCAAATGTACTTAACAATAGGTGTATTTATAGACACATCATTAATACCTTGCTGTTTGACATGTTTCGACAATAGAGCAAACGATATCGGAAGATGGTGTGATTCACAAGGGGAGATAATATCAAATCTTGACATCTGATTAAGTACTGTAGCTGACCCGATCACATAGTCAATCACACTACATCCTGCCTGACGTATAAAAGTATAATCACCTTTACCCTTGTCTGAACCATATCTTCCATTTACAATGTGGATGTTAAGCAGACGACACATTTCTAAAAGACTTTTCCCATATGTGTTTATATGGGTATCGCAAGATATTCGTGTAGATGAGAATCCATCGTTTATAAAGCCATTCAAATCATCGCAATCATCCGATATGTACTCATAGTTATCATTGCTAAAATCTGCTAATTGGCCAGTTCTCGCATTTAAATCACCCACCAGAAGGACATCACTGTACGCAACATCCGCAGAGTAATCGCAATAGTCATTGAATAGAATATCGATACCATTATTGGAATAGATGCGTGAAGAATACCAGTTTGATCTTTCTGGTTGTATGTAAGCAAATATGAACATTCTATCGTTTACAGTGGAAAACATACTTTTGTCAAACAGGGCAAATATCGCATTTACTCCTTTATGAATGTGTTTAACATATAGCTGGTAACATTCTTTGACACAGAGCAGGATACCTCCAGATAATCCGCCTGACTCTGACAGTCGTACACCTTGGATATGGTAACACTTGTATAAAGGAAACGATGACACTATAGTACTGAGATCACAATCAGCAACCCATATCTCTGTTAAATGAATAATGCCATATCCTTTAAGAAAGTTCATAAAGTCATGGTCATGTAATTTATTGAACAGTCCAGATACGTTCCATGTTATGAATGAAACGTCACTACCTGAATCAGTCAATTTCTCTGACAGATCCTCATGGGTATGGGTTGCTTTGACTTGGGCCCGGCCGCACCCCTATCTGTACTCCCGATCCTTTCTCGTATGAATCTTAGGATCAGCCTGTATGGCGCTGGATCTGGGTGCTTTGCGTCTAGCCTCTTGGGGACCGTCGATCTCGTGGCTGCTAGAGGCACTGGCATTGGCTACGACAATAAGTTTACCGTTTGTGTAATATCCTTTCTTTCCCGTATAGGGGCGGTGGGGTAGCCTAATGGTTAAAGCGTTGGCTCGTCACGCCGAAGACCCGGGTTCGAATCCCCACATGGGCACAATGTGTGAAGCCCATTTCTGGTGTCCCCCGCCGTGATGTTGCTGGAATATTGCTAAAAGCGGCGTAAAACCAAACTCAGTCAGTCAGTCAGTCTTTCCCGTATCTGATAGCTCCTTTAGTTTCTCTCTCTGTTTAATGGTTAGATATTAAAGTGCATAAAAAGCAATTTGAAACTACAGTCGCTTGTTAAAGTGACTTCCCCTTCATGTTTACTGTAAGAGCTTGTTTTTGGAGACACTACCCATCCCGTTTCAGATGACGTAATCATAAAGCCATAACTTATTCTCGTGTTTTCATTTATTCATACATGATGTCAAGGGTTCAACCTAAATTCAGAATGACCACACAGTGTTAGCTCTCAATATATTGTAAACAGTACCAGCTTGAATATCTGGACATAATGTTTTCGAATGCCTAAAATGGGGGTGTCCTTAAAAAAGCAGCCCCCGTCTAAATATAGATCAAGCAATCCAAATCTTTGATTGTTGATGACGGGAAGTCAGCCAATACTATACTGAACATATTTTATATGATATTATCTGAGGGCATAGCATTATCCAAGAGGTACCAAATGACAGATCGTTTTTAATTTTCTGCATTTTGTTCTAGAAATATTATACCCCAATGTGTTGTGATGACTAATATCTCGTTAACCACATTATCCACATGTGTGAAATTTTGGATATGGCTTTGCTAGTGATTCCTTCAAAATAAAATGGAAGGTTTTCAAACATTGGACATCGAGAATATAGTTAGGCCGACTACTTTTTGACCGACCCCGCAGGATCCGTAGCCTTCTTGATTTGGAAGCTGTTTAATATACTAAGATCATTGTGAAATACTGCTAATGAGTTATTATTGAAATATTACACATTTACATTGTAATATACCCATACGCATACTCTTCGACACGAGTGGATGGTCGCATATGTATATAGGTATTTGTTATTGATGATAGGAAAAATGGAACAATCGCGAGACTTTGCACGAACGATGGAAAGAGCCCCAGGAACAGATGAAAACAAATATTTGTGATTGTTGAAAAAATTCAAAGTGACGCTTAAAGTTGTAATCAAAGGATTATCTGGTTTGCAGTCGAAGGTGAAAAAAGACAGTCTCCATACGAAATCACAGTATACAACATGAACGTTTTCCCTTGACCAGCACGATTACCAAGTATGACACTTGTGGGTTCTGCATTGTAACATTATACAGCCTTAGTGTATACGTGGGGCGGTGGGGAAACCTAGTGGTTAAAGCGTTGGCTCGTCACGCCAAAGACCCGGGTTCGAATCCCCACATCGGTACAATGTGTGAAGCCCATTTCTGGTGTTCCCCGCCGTTGCTGGAATATTGCTAAAAGTGGCGTAAAACCAAACTCAGTCAGTAGTGTATACATATTAATTCATTTTTTGTCACATAGGGATTTAATATATTACCTCTCATCGCCGCATATCGGTATGTAGGCATATGATATATTATGTATCTACACACATACCAAGAACCCCAACCTGGGTTTTTAAAGGATGACCACATATATATAACATTAATGTGTGTGTGTGTGTGTGTGTGTGTGTGCGCGTGCGTGCATGCGTGTCGATGCATGTGTGCGTATTCTCTTCTGCGGGTTCGGTGGTTAGACGTCCGCCCGGAGAGCGGAAGGTCGCGGGTTCGAGGCCCGAAGCCGACTGAACTTGTTGGTCCCTGCCTGGCTGGGAACCACGTCGCTTGTTATAATGTCTGGAGTGGGGTCATGGTATGCGGGTCCACTTTAAAAGCTTTTTCATCCCTAATAACTAACAGTTACTGTATTATTTTTCAGAAAAAATCAGTACTTTCTAGTTTCAATTTTTAAATTTAACTCTTTAACTCAGTTTGTTAGTTGTCACAGTTTTGTTCGATGGTAATTACTGATATTGTAGCTAAAATATAGGGCCTACACATCCTACACTCCTCATAATCAAATTACCACACAATTACGAATAGCATCAACATAACATGGAAGCTTTTAAATCAATTAAAATATAGAGAAAATGTAAAATTACTTTTATAAAAATGTGTAGTTTTGATAGTGCCTCATATTATACAAGTTACAAGGGTGTAAACGAGAATTCTACCTGTTGATGGGATGAGTCATATGAAACAAACTCATAATCTTTTAAAGAATGTCCGAAATGGACAAATCACTTGAATCTTGTGATCCCGGAAGTAGAATCAACGAGACCCGAAGCTGAGAATTGATCCTTCTTCCTGGTTCGAGATTCGAGTGATTTATTATCGAGTTAATGTTGCATTATGTGCATAATTTCTTTATGATTGTGTATAAAATATTTAGTTCAGAATGGCCTCGGAAAAAACAGCGACAACAATAGCGAAGAGTCTCCATTAATGGTAAAGATTTTAGTGTTGGGAATTGTGAAATATGCATTATAATACTAAATTGATGCCATGTTGGCAATATAGTTTACTTCAATCATTTGAGCAAAAACATCTTCAAGAATGTGCAACGGATAAGTAGAATACATTGGACTGAACATCATGTATGTAAATGCGTGTCTACATCTCTCTTCTTTCCTTTATGTAGTTGTATGCATTGATTCAAATACAGCATATCTCTAAATCTAAAGTGCAGGGCGATCTACTTTGACATTAACAGTTCAGTTTAAAGATTACACCGCGTTACATTTTGATAGAAAGTGAAATTCAATAGCTCGCCAAGCGATTTCTTAAATCAGATTTTTGCTTTGTTTGAGTGGCATTTTTAGAAGTTGAGACAATACAATATAGCAAGTTTTATGGATGCAACTTCAGATTATTTATTTCGAGTTGAGTGCGACGTTTCGATACAGATTCTTGTACCGTTGTCAACAAGATTCTTGACCGTTGGTAGGTAACGGTACAAGAATCTGTATCGAAACGTCGCACTCACGAAATAAAGAAGTTGTTATCCATAAAAACTTGTTCCATATTGCAGATTATGCTTGATATATTTGTCTGCAGTTGGGAATATGTGAAGTTTTTGATGACTGTGGACAAATCACCGCAGTTAGAAGGGGACTGTACATTGTACCCTTGGCGATTTCTTAAATCAGATTTTGTTTGATATTTAATTTGTCTACATTTGTGGATAGTGGCCTACAGTTGTGGATAGTGACCTACAGTTGTGGATAGTGGCCTACAGTTGTGGATAGTGACCTACAGTTGTGGATAGTGACCAACATTTATTGATAGTGACCTACAGTTGTGGATAGTGACCTACAGTTGTGGATAGTGACCTACAGTTGTAGATAGTGACCTACAGTTGTGGATAGTGACCAACATTTATGGATAGTGACCTACAGTTGTGGATAGTGACCTACAGTTATGGATAGTGACCAACATTTGTGGATAGTGACCTACAGTTGTGGATGGTGACAAACATTTGTGTCAGTTTTACATTCAGAATGGCCAGTGAATTCCTGGCTGAGAATAACAAAAACAATAGCGTGACGTCATCACAATGGTTCAATACGTAGAGGGCACGTTGTACCCAATCCATATGGGATGAATAACCCATAACATAAATCATGTATAACCAATTTATTGCTCCCATTGTTAACGGTAACATACGACCCTCTTGTTAGTCTCATCTGGTCTCTTACCCAGGTCAAACCAACCTAGGGAACCTCACTGACAGGGTTTATTATAATTTTACCCTCAAACACACAAAACACTTGTAAACTGAAGCACCATGTGCATATCAGCCGACTATCAACCACCCCGACGGAAAGAGATGGTATTTTCATTTTCTTTGTGTGACAAACCAGTATCGATCGAATTAATCGATTTCAACATAAACCATGTACATTGCACTCCATTGACACTGCGTCAAAAGCAACGATGTTGTACATTTCAGGAGAATCTTGTACATGAAGGCGTGATTTCGATATATGTTAGTAGGAAATAGTTTTAGCAAATCTCAAGCGTAATCATAATCGGATATAATGGACACATCTTCGTCGTATTCCCAGCAAGTCGACTGCAGTCCGAAGATTCCAACCCGTTACAATTGTGTGACTATACAAGAAACCATTGGAATCGTGATGTGATACATCGTTATCGTATTTTGTGACCGACGGGAAGAAACACCTACCTGGTTTACAGAATATTACGTGAAGGATGCACAAGGGAAGGAGCCAGCGCTGATATGTATCCCACGCCATAGTTACTCGTTGGAGGTGTTTGAACAGGACATGCTTCAGTAGGCATCCGTCAACTGCTGAAGGCCGTGTGAATTATTTACTTACTTTAAGGGTGGAACACACCCCTGGGATATGCGCGTTGTTTTTGGTATTGCGATTGATGAAGCGATTTTTTAAAGAGGAGGTCTTTAGATTATTAAGTAAATCATGACAAGTATAATATTAATGGTGATGCTGATGCTGCTGATGAAGATGATGATGAAGATGATGATGATGATGATGGTGATGATGATGATAGGTAATGTTATCATCTTCACTATCATACAATTAATCGATTCATTTATTTATTGCTAAACCAGGAGTTAATTCCATGTGACATTTTGTCTAACCATCCATTCATCACCCCGTTCGCTCTTTCATTCATTTATTTGGTTAATTCGGTCATTCATTCAAGTATTCAATGATTCATTAATTCATTTAGTTAGTTAGTTAGTAAGTTAATAAGTTAGTAAGTTAGTAAGTTAGTTATTAGTTAGTTAGTTAGTTAGTTAGTTATTCATTCATTCATTCATTCATTCATTCATTCATTCATAAACCAGGAGTTTAGTTTGATAACATTTTATGAAATTATATAGTCAGCAGTGGCCTTTTCCGTGGTATGTATAACAAGACACATACGTCCCTGAAATAGCTATACGGGTATGACCGTGTTTCTCTCCAGCCGTTCAACAGGCAGACTCCGTCCTTAAGAATTAGAGAGCTTGATGCGTACAACATGTACTTTCCTTTGCTTCATCACGTGTTTGGTCCGATTCGAATTCATCACATCATTGTTCTAACATACGGGCACTCCACAGAGAGGATCCCCGCTCCGCTGATCATCCATAGGGCAGAAATGTCCTTCCAAACTACGACAGACTGTAGACGAGAGTTATTTTCGGCAGAGACCCACCCTTTAAATGTATTGACATTCGACTAGGGAGAAACACCCCTTTGTCCAGCAAATGACAAGGGTGATCCACACAATTGTACACCTGCCGATAACTGCCGCCTACATTGTACTTTAAGGATTGACTGTGTATATTGTGTTGTCGTTGACGTATAAATCGAAAACAGTTAGGCGCAGACTGTATGAATATGCGATAGCAGTTTGAACACAACTAAATATGCATAAATATCTCTAAACGGTCCTGTGCATCATGACACGGGTAAACAGAAAGGGAAATCCTTCGAATGAAATTGGATTTCTCGACAATCCGAAGTAGTGGAAATAGTCCTTTTGGTGGGCTTGGGTGTTTGGGTTTTTTTATTCATCGCCCCCCGGCCCCCAAGCCATAATTTATGAACGGTCCCTAAAGTATCCCTTCCCCCGAAATGCCTATTCCCAAAATTGGTACCTAAACCGTTATTAATTTTATCTTTTAACAATCGAAGCAACATGTTATCATGATAGGCATTGCCCATACAAAATACAATATGGCACTAGATGAAAAAAAATGGAGGGGCCACTAGAACTCTCGATCTCTTAATTTACTATCTTCGAATTTCAAATGTATTTACGTGGAATTTCACGGAATTTTGAATTGACGGCGTGGACGTTCATGAAAGAAATGTGGTTATGACCTATGCAAAACTTTCTGGAATTTTTTATGTAGCTCAGTCACGTTTACAAATTGTTTTGAAAGAACACAAACTTCTAATCGCTTTGAAATCGGCACACCTAACATCCATATTGCGAAGGCCGCAAACCGTGAGTGAGTGAGTTTGGTTTTACGCCGCACTCAGCAATATTCCAGCTATATGACGGCGGTCTGTAAATAATCGAATCTGGACCAGGCAATCCGGTGATCAACAGCATGGGCATCGATCTGCGCAATTGGGAACCGATGACATGTGTTAACCAAGTCAGCGAGCCTGACCACCCGATCCCGTTAGTCGCCTCTTACGACAAGCATGGGTTACTGAAGATCAATTCTAACCCGGACCCTCACCTACCCCAACTGGTGTCACAACTATACAGTATCATCCGTGCCTGGTGAGTGTTGTTTTATGCCACAGTGATCATTATTCCAGCTTTTTCAGTACCCGAATCTGGATGGGAAAGCATTGAAATAGACAGAACCCATGAGCAACGCTCGATACCACCCGAGTGTGAATTTGCAGTCTCAGAACCTGGTCATCTGTCCACACTTTCAGACCATTCTTAACGCGAGACACTGGGAACATGGAATCCCACCATCCACTGGAATATAGTTATCTTATATACTTCTCTCGGTGGTGCTTCATCTCGAATGTTGACTGATCAATACGTTCGCAGTCTCAAATACAAAAGACTTGACATGAAGACTAGGGGATATTTCTGCAACATAATCCCATTCTACATTTACACCCGCGTCTACCAACACCGGTATTATCGCTATTTTATTGATCGTAAACACAATTTCATGAATACTCGGAATTATACAATGGCTATGCTATGGGGAAAACAGCGAAAATTTCGTGAGATCTCGTCAAGAAAAAATGGACTATTACATTAAACATCTGCATAACCAAAACAACCTTTAATATCGCCAATGTAACATTCTCCAAATAAGACACTGTTGATAAATGTACCCATAAAATGTAATCTTCTTTTCATAAAAGAACACATCAACACAAATAAAAGACTCTGAATTTATTGTACAAAAGAAATACAAAATCAACAAGCACAAATAATACTTGAAAATTGTTCATTATGCTACAAAATAGCCACAAGGAAATATGTGCACATAGTCTATTCAAAAGCATCGACTAAAACAGAAATGAAACAAATAGTGACATAATTCAATCTTGTTAGACTGAACTGCTCAAGAATGGAAGCCATACGATAGTACACCTTACTTCACTGGTTGTCAGTTAGGAGCTAGTCCTTCTAGAACAGACAAAACTGTTGCCATACGATAGTACACCTTACTTCACTGGTTGTCAGTTAGGAGCTAGTCCTTCTAGAACAGACAAAACTGTTGCCATACGATAGTACACCTTACTTCACTGGTTGTCAGTTAGGAGCTAGTCCTTCTAGAACAGACAAAACTGTTGCCATACGATAGTACACCTTACTTCACTGGTTGTCAGTTAGGAGCTAGTCCTTCTAGAACAGACAAAACTGTTGCCATACGATAGTACACCTTACTTCACTGGTTGTCAGCTCTAACAGTTTTCTCCAAGACTGAAGTACTGAGAACAGGTTCCTAATTACAGCCCTTAATGCTACTAGTTAATACGGACTACAATTACTGGATTTATACTTGTCTTCAGCAAGCTTGAGTGAATTTCAAAGCCAGCTCCCAAACCTAAGTAGGTAACAAGGTTCACAAGATCAAATTTCCTCATTTATGTGAGAAAAACATGAAGTGCTACCTCCCAGTGACCCTGAAATGTGTAATCTGTCATCAACTGAACTTGCTAAAGGTGCCTGTGGAGAACCATATGGAACTGATGAAAACGCATTGATGTTATCAAGGAATCGTTGATCAGTCACAAATGAGAACAGAGAAGTCATACACTAAAGGGGTTCATGCTTACTTGCAAGTCAGTACAGGTTAACTGTACAATCTATCTGTCCCACTGGCTAGCAACATGCTATACAACTCACCTAGTCATAATGTTGGATTACTAGTCACAAAATTACTGATCCCGGTCACATTTCAAGTTACCATATGCATGATCTGATGGTAGTCACAGGATAATATTAATCTAGTTATTATACCGTCACAGGATAATCTAGTTATCACACACATGCAATATAAGTCAGTTGTGGAGCCAAGAGACTAAATAAGTTCATGGGTTTTACAAGATGAAAGTTAATGTACACCTGTTGTCCCTCATGGTGCACAATCCCATTGAGGTTTTGAAAACCCTGTACAACCTACTAGTAGTGAGAGTAGTAGTGAGTTTAGTTTTATGTGGCACCCAGCAATATTCCAGCTATATGGACCAAACAATCCAGTGATCAACAGTATGAGCATCGATTTACGCAACTGGGATGCGATGACATGTGTCAACAAGTCAGCGAGCCTGACGGCCAAAATACCGAATAAATAAATGAAATGAAATGAGCCTGACCACAAGATCCCATTAGTTGCCTCTCAAGACAAGCATGGGTTACTGAAGATCAATTCTAACCCGGATCTGCACGGGTCCAACCTACTAGTAACATGCATCTCATACCACCCCAAGCACTGTGAGAAGAGAGTTTTACAGTCACTTTCAGAGGCAATATCACAGCTAAAAACACTTTATCATACAAGTGGGCATTACAATCTATGCCCCCAACAGAGAAGACCAAACAAAGGCTTGGACCAGCAAGGTCTGACACTGGACAGCTACTGAAACAGGTGTCACTGGGTAACAGTACATCCCAGCACACGGTACACATCAAGTTGGAAACATTCTCTCATAAACACCAAGAAACAATACAGATTAAACTATATTTTTTACCTATTGGTGCACACACCAGCTGAATAACATTTTTCTTCATTTTGGCTTCATCAGGGGAGGGATTTGGTTTCATTTGTTTGTTGTTTAACGCCACACTCAGCAGTATTCCAGCTATATGGCAGCAGTCTGTCAATGATCTTGTCTGGACCAGACAATCCAGTGATCAACAGGATGGACATCGATCTGCACAGTCTGCACATTTTGTACCTGCACAAATGTCAGGTGAAGAAACTGGACAAAGTGCTACTGCAAAAGAAAGCCTATGGCGGTGCATTTCACACAAGCACATTTGTTTTCAAATATTGATACATACAAAATTTAAATCACCTCATGTTATTGTTTGTTGTTTCAAATTTACACAATTTTAAGTGACATATGTTTTGTGAAATCATAATTTTTGGCAAGAAGGACCTCATGAAACTATTACAGCTTTAGTCATGAATATGCTCAAAGATATTACAACTCACAGCACAAGCTTGAGCTGGAACAGAGTCAAAATTTCGTGACTTACCTCCCCTTTTTAAGCAATCTATGTTAAACTTTTTACAGTTACTTCCCTGAGATAGGCAATCTAAGACAACCTTCTGGAAGGGACATTAACTAAACAAACAGTTCCATTACACTGAAGACTGACTGACTGACTGAGTTTGGTTTTACGCCGCTTTTAGCAATATTCCAGCAACATCACGGCAGGGGACACCAGAAATGGGCTTCACACATTGTACCCATGTGGGGATTCGAACCCGGGTCTTCTGGCGTGACGAGCCAACTCTTTAACCACTAGGCTACCCCACCGCCCCCATTACACTGAAGACTTACAGTAAACATGTCAAAAGGATGGTCACATTTTATATTACATAGTTTACAGATTTACAAACAAAATATTCTTTCTATTACGTTTGTGAGGGTCTGCTAATTCTGGTGGAAACAGTGCATCAAATTTACCATATTTACTGTAAAAATAGTTTGTTCTGATTTTTAAAATTTCATTTCAAATCCATCAAGAGCATCAAGATAAATATACATCAATATATTTTTATAATTATTATTAATTATTAACTCTATTATTAAGCTTTTAACTTTGGTCTGTGACACAGTAAACAAACACAAATAATACAGTGTAACCAACATCATATTGAAATACTCTCTTAAAAGTTCAAATGAATTGCATTGTTGTCATGTTATCACAATATACACATATTTCAGGTAGTGCAGATAATATCACACTTGTCCTGAGATAAAACATTTCTACCCTGGTCTATATAAATTTGTTAAAGTAAGATGGATATATTAAGTTCAACAAAAACAAAATAGTGATTTACTGACAAATTGGATAATCCCTAATCTATATTATGAAGTCCTACTGTATATTGAACTGGAGACCACAGCACCAGAAGGTTGGTCATGACAGTTAACAACTTTACTTTCACAGCCATTTCACACTGCACTTCCAAAGTAATCTGGAAGCTTCTTCTCATCAAAATCAACCATTTCCATTGAGAGCAGTAGGGCCGTAGTTTGATCAATTGGTCGCATCATACCACAGTGCCCTTGATACGCGATGTTTTAATTGGTTTGTTGTTTAACGTTGCACTCAGCAATATTCCAGCTGTATGACGGCGATCTGTAAATAATGGAGTCTGGACCGGACAATCCAGTGATCAAAAGCATGAGCATCAACATACGTAATTGGGATACAAAGACGTTTGTCAACCAAGTCAGCAAGCCTGACCACCGATTCCTGTTAGTCACCTCTGACAAGCATGGGTTGCTGATGTGTTCCTGTCTGACCTTCAGCATGAAGTGGAGAAAACAAGGCTGGTCAGCTTTGAGTCAGTAAACTCTGTCTTAATGGGGCATTCATATTTAAACACGGCTGTCTGGACTAATACAAGCAGCCATACACGTGTGCACGATTCTATGAAAGGGGACTTATCCTGAACAAGATGTTAAACCCCATTTCACACCACCACCAACTCTGACTGTTGAAATTAGTGTTTGACACTGAAATGGTCCTGGGATGTGTGGTCCGATGTGTGGAACATGAATAGTACCAGGGATGAGAATGGGTCAAGAATGAGCCAAGGGTCTTGGGGGCCGCAGGTTTGGACGACTCACAAGAATGACCCCAGCATCATCCCTGTAGTACTAGATGGAGACAATTCCAAAAATAGTAAAGAAAATCAATGGTTATTTCGTTTCTACATGACCTAGGACTACAAGTAGCAGTTTTAATATTTCTATCTCAATAATAAAATTTGCTATGCAATTCAGAGGGAAATAATAACTAAAAACATTAACTTTATTCTAATTTTGTATAAAACGATGCATAACAATTAATAAAAAGAATGCTTATAAATTTCCTGGGCTTATATACAGCTTCTTATATATTTGTCATCAGATAATTAATATGCAAATTTATGCATGTGTTCTGACTCCCTGGTACCCATATATACAACTTGCTGAAAATGTGGGGAAATAACTTTGAAGAAAGAAATGTATGTACATGTGTTTTAATTTATCAGTGTGTATATATATATATATATTAACAGTTGGATTGTGTGATATTTCTAAAAGGCAACCAGGAATTTGACATTTGATCGTTAACATTTTCGTAATTGGCACTGTCATGGTTACAGAAACAACAGAAATCATGTTCACTATATACAGATCATGGTGAGAAATTCTGGTGTTTAAATATACATGCACAGCTCGCAGTCGAACAGTATGAAATCTACCACACAAGTGTCAATCACCCAATCAGCTGATCACAATAATGAATGAAGATGGAGGTATGGAGTGATACAGTCACACAAACTGGTAGTTTTCTCGGGGGGACATGGAGTGGCATGCGACGCGACACGTCTGTGACATCTTCAGCATCATACTTCTTTGTCCAGTCAATCCTACTGGGTCGCAGTAACCCACAGCATCGTACGTCCAGCACATCGTTCAAATTCCTGACAATGCCACGGCTGAAACAATCAACACAAGAGCATTGTAGCTCAGAAGACTGAGTGAGTTAACATTTAACGTCACCTCGGCAATATTTCAGCCATATAGTGACGAAGCTCAGAAGAGCATTTTGACAATCCTATATACAACTGTGAATAGAGATGTACAAGATAACAACTTCAGCGATAAATCTAAATGAACATATTTTCTTTTCCTTTGCTTTTTAACAACTTGAACACCTTGTGGAATCAATGAAATCATGAAGAGTCAACTATCACTGAAAAAGATGCTTGCCTGTACAGTGGACTCCCTCTAAACCGAGCCAGTAAATTTCCACAGTCACTGGCCCACCTGGCTAGTGATTTTTCATGGGGTCATTTTGTAAATATAGCATGAAATCTTTTTCTTAGTTTCTACATTCAGATTTCGGGCGAGTGAATTATTTTGTGGGCATAGCTAGCCCAGCTGGCTAGCAAAATTTGGAAACTATTTTGCACACTATTTACACTATACATATACCGAGGCGAAATGATAGTTGGTGGCACTTGGCATGCATACAACAGTGGGACAAGTCAAGCAAATGATTTAACCACAAGGCCACATTGCTGTCTTTATGTTATCACACCATTAGCCTTTCAGCTCTGCAAGAGTTCTTCCAAAAATACTTACTGGAATGGACTAACAATCTTCGGTGGCTGACGGTCTTCTGGGGGGCCATGACTGTGGCCATGACCTTGTTCCTGACCATGACTGTGACCGTGACCGTGACCGTGACCATGTCTCTCATTGGCATACTTATGGAAGTGGGTATATCGTCCCTGGTTGAGACGTTCATTTGATGTCATGCCCAGCCACATGATCTGAAAGCAGGAAGTATGGTCAGGACTTTGTCATTTCCTTTCTGATATTCAGGTCACCATTATTAAGACTTGAGCAAGGGAGGGCTCATTTATTACTGGGGGTGGAGGTTGGGAAAACAGAGATTTTAGATGACCTTCTGATGTCCTGAAATGGTGACCTTTCCTAAATTCATGTCCTAGTTTTGCATGACACTCTCTATATCCTTGTATGGCCCTATCCGAAAAGACAAAATGCAAAAGCACTTTATATATATACATATGACAAATGACTGGTCTCTTTCATAGAGAAAAATTTAGGTAAATAGTTATATAATGGGAAGTAAGTGTAACATATGTTATATTTGAGATTATACTTTCTTAGTAAAGTACAGATTCTAGTAAGAGTGTTTATTCTGATTGTCTTCAAAATTCTCCATACTTTACCTGTTTGGTTGCTGTTTAACACATCACTCAGAAATTTTCAAACCAAATAATGTTAGCCTGTCAGTCATTGAGTTGGGTCAATTTAGTAACTGATGTTTTCGTCACTCAGTATTAAATGCAACTTTCTGGTTGAGACGTAAAGGATTTTAGTGTCAGAAGATAATGTAACTTACCTGATAAAGTTGGCATACAAACAGACAGGTGACCCAGAATATATGACCAAAAGCATTGATGGCAATCCAGCCCACCCATGGAGACCTCTTGAAGATCTTGTATATAACGCCAGTGATACCATCTTCGTAGATATCAAATGGGCACTCATGTCTCCAGACTGAAATGACAACATTTCACACATTGAGTGAATGAGTGATTTGGTTTGGATGCTGCTTTCAGGTGTATTCTAGTTCTATCGTGGCATTTGACATACTGCCCTTTGAGCATGTACCTTGTGGATGGATACAGCGCTTCATAAATACTCATCATTAGGGCAGACCAATATTATTTCTTGTTTTACGGATTTTTGTCCTCAGAAAACCCAAGAGGCAGGAAAAAATAATAATAATAATAACAAAGTAAAAAAACAGAGTAATATTCCTTCGAAATACTCAAAGTATTTTATTTTGGCAATTCATAAAGAGTATATGGGGCAAAAAATACAATCTTTAAAAAACATTTCTTGTAAATTTACATTTTTGGCCAATAAAAATATTAGGATTTTATTTTTTGAGCTGGGAAATGTTTATTTTTTTTCTTATTCTTGAAAAAATACGACAGGTGGATCCGTAAAACAAGAAACAAAATAGGTCTGGCCTTATTAAAGGAAAGTCCAAAGTGAAGCACATTTTTGACATTTACTACTGTAATGAAGCCTCGTATCTTACCATCAAACCAAAATGTGCCCTCATTCATAGTTTAAATTGGACCAAGATCAAAGTAAAAGTGTAGAAAGTATTATCAAACCACTATTTCTGGAATGATGCTACTCACAGAGGAAGATACCATGGAGACACCAGCCCAGCATGGCCATGAGGAAGAAGAGGAAGCCGAGGAAGTACTTGTGGTTGAACGCACCTGGAGGACAAGACATAATCATAGAATGTTGTGGCAGTGTTATTCATTGTGTAACAGTGTGTGAGTGAGTATGGGTTTATGCAGCTTTTAGCAATATTCCAGCAACATCACCACAGGGACACCAGAATGGTTTAACAATGTTCATAGTGTAATACATTGTACCTTGACATTCAGTAGGGAGCCATGGTGTGCTCGATATTTAGACAAAGCTCTGGAATGTACTTCCACCTAGTACGCCTTGTCTAGTGTCAAGTGGGTCATTTTCAACATGATTGGTAGTGGGACAACTACAGCTATTTTCACTAATGTGATTGTACTGAAATAGTAGTAAAGCAACCTTAAGGACTGAGAATTATATCAATCAATGTATCCTCAAAGATTGTCACATTCCTCCCCATCGCTTTTCACACCTAAGGGAACTAACTCATCAAAGGGAACTAATCTAAAGTTGTCATAATCCTGGCTAACCAACCACACAGGCATGTTTAAAATTTCCATATGTATTATTTACAGCTAATTGCAACTATTGAAACTATTGATTGTTATGCAAACTATCTATAATACTGTCAGTATCTTTAAATTCCTGGGGACATAGTACTTCCGTTGGGCAAACACTTGCAATGTTTTCTAGTCTGATGTTTTATCATTCTCCTGGTGACTATAGTCTGTTTGTCTCAAAATCGGACCAATGAATTGCAATCTAACTCAGAAACTACTAAACATAGAATACTCAATGAAACACTGATCATAATCAAAACATCAGACCAACTCTGTGATTTTTTGGCAGAATTTATGTCCTAAAAATAAAAAAGTTGTTTGACAAACTATCATTAAAATTTTGACACAGTTCACTATTTGTTACGAGGGAGGACTGCAAAGTATATGTTTTAGTTAACATACCAACACAGTTGTCAACCCAGGGACAGTGATGATCAAACTTGGCTACACAGCAATCGCAGATGGAGCAATGCTTCGACCTGATTGGTCGACGTATCAAGCATGTGCTGCAGAACTGGGCCAAGGTCAAGGTCTGTCTTTCAGCTAGGTCAAGAATAGTCTGGAAACAGGAAGTAAGGACATAATTAGCTCATAGGAGAAACAGATACATTTCAAGCCGACTTAAACCGATCTCACTGTCGCCACTGCGATATCCAGTATTCATGGCAAATATAGCTGAATTTGAAAGGATAGAAAGTTGAAAGTGAACTGGAACTCGTAACTTATGGTAGCTGACAGTAACCATGGTACCACAACCATTTAGGTAATAATACAAGAGTGAGGATCTTTGATGATTAACAAAGATATCACAAGATCAGCAAGGGAGCAGTTTGGACAATTATGTCATTTATGTTGTATTTCAGGAACAAAGGCAGATAAGAGTCAAATTCCTCATAACAGTACTAGAGAGTTGGAAGTTATGCACTGTGTAGAGGTTTACCACTCTCATAAGCACTTGCCCAAGGATCTTATCTAACATCTAAATTCAAATCTGTGAAGATCCTAGCAAGGGAGACAACTCTGCACACCTTGATCTTTTCTTCCCTTTCACTCTTGAGGTATCCTGGGTCAGTCCGCCATGCTTTCCAGAAGTTGTAAGTCAGCAGTAATGTGTTGACAATAAAAGCAACATTCTTCCATGTGTCGCCCGCATCTAATACCGATAAGGACTTTCATCGGTTCCACAGAAGTGGCTCACCGTTACTAAAATCTTAAAACAGTTGGTTTCATACAAATGCTGTATTATATAACACATGAACCGTAATAGAGAAATAGCATGGCACCAGAACAAAAACTAATTTAAGTTTCCTATTACTGTAAGTTTAAAAATAGAGTAGATAGGTAGGGCCTTTTTCCTGCCCATTTTTCCCTAGGCTACCCCTGCCAGGAGTGAGTGATCGAATATGGTTTTATGCTGCTTTCAGCAATATTCCTGCATTATCACAGTGGGGGACACCAGAAATGGGCTTCACGACATTATACTCATGTGGGGAATTGAACCCGGGTCTTCGGCGTAAACAGTGAATGCTTTAACCCCAACTACCCCCCACTTCTCCGCACAAGTTAGGAGCATATTCGTGTGGGAAGGATACAAGGGTAGAGGTAGGTAAACCATG
Source organism: Haliotis rubra (assembly GCF_003918875.1). Classification (NCBI taxonomy): domain Eukaryota; kingdom Metazoa; phylum Mollusca; class Gastropoda; order Lepetellida; family Haliotidae; genus Haliotis; species Haliotis rubra. The sequence continues at coordinate 510,091 of NW_025767104.1, forward strand.
TGTAGTACATCCAGAACTTGGTGGCCAGGTAGATGGACACGGGCATCAGCTGGGTCACATTGTCATCGAAGAAGAATCTGCACATACACAATCATCTTTTATTCAGTCTCAACAGATTTCATTTTACACAGCACTTTCTTCATGCTCTAAACTTTCAAAATTGTAAGCATGATCCAATATGAGGAAAATATTACCAGCCTTATTTCTTTTCATTTCAAAATTATCATATATTACTAATTAGGGATAACCAAACTCGACAAAAGTTTGATTTCTGATAAATCCTATATAAAATACAAAAACACTTGGCTAATAACCCCTACACTTAATAATACACCATATCAGTTTAATGACACAGGAGATAAAGGAGACACAGTCATCTAAGGATCTTCAAATCACTTTGAAGAGAACCGCCTCCATGGTGTAGTGGTTAGAGCATCTGCCCGGAGAGCCGGAAGGTCGGGTTTGATCTCCGCAGCATCATGCCGAAAATATGGTACTGGTTGATCCCTGCCTGGCACTCGGCATTAATGGGTACAACAAGGATTGGTCGTAGATCTCGGAGTCAATTTAATGTGTCTTGAGTGGGGTATTCATGCTTAACTGAGGCATGGTATCTCAGTGAGCTAGCACTATAAAACCAACTTCAGTCTGGGCTAGTACAAGCAGCCACACATACACACGCATGTACGTCATCATATGGGTGAAATATTCTTAAGTACGACGTTAACCCCCATTTCACCTCACCACACTTTGAAGAGGTGTGTCCCTTGGGAAGCCCAAATCCTGTGATAAATCCTTATTTGTCCCAGTTATCAGTCCAGGTTAGTCAATACCATACCCATGGGTCCACCAAGGTGATAACCCTCTACAGCCTGCATCAATCGGGCTTTCTTCGCACACCAAAGGGACACGCTTCATATAACCCAAATACTGTTCCAATCAACATTAAACCAACTCCCATATTTATGTGGACTGTCAAACTAAAGTGGCACTGTTTATAGAAACATAAACTGGTGAGTATGGTGAGTGTGACACTAGAAGTCCCCGCATCATAATCAGGGCGATTATTTGATTTAAATAAGAAGCAGCAGATCCTGCCCACCTAGGGAGAAAACTCTGCATTGCAAACTGTGAGCCTTGATTATACTAATCAAGATCAGACAAATTAGGTTTTAAGCCGATTGGATTTTGATTTGGCAGTTCAAGGTAGAATTCACCAAAAGGTGGATGATCAAAGATGAGTGAGTGAAGATTTACGCCGCTTTTAGCAATATTCCAGCAATATCACTTTGATAGACACCAGAAATGGGCTTCACACATTGTACCCATGTGGAGAATCAAACCCGGGTTTTTGGTGTGATGAGCTAACGCTTTAACCACTAGGCTACCCCACAGCCCAATCAAAGACGAGGAAAATAATACCATCAAGTCAATAATGTGAAGCGATCAATCTGTCTGGTTTCTTACATTGTTGAGAGTTTCCACACTCCAAACGTGATGAGGTAAAAACCCAGTTTTTCCACCCAGGTCAAGGACGTTTCCGGGATGTAACCAATCACAAACAGGGCAACAAAGGGGAAGATGTATGCAAAATACTTCCGTACTGTCTGAAAACAAACCCACATGTACCATTTTTATAGTGTAAGGATGATTCAACAAGAGAACAGAGGCTGCAAGTACATTCGGTTTGTCACATTGGTGACTATATTTTGACCAAGTCAGGTATTAACACATGAAAATAATAATTTGTAACTATATTTATACTTCCTCCATACTTATATAGCAAAAGATCATGTTTCAGTGAGTGAGCTTAGTTTTATGCCACACACAGCAATATTCCAATTATATGGCGGCGGTCTGTAAATAATCGAATCTGGACCAGACAATCCAGAGATCAACAGCATAAGCATCGATCTACGCAATTGGGAACCGATGACATGTGTCAACCAAGTCAGAGAGCCTGACCACCCGATCCCGTTAGTCGCCTCTTATGACAAGCATGGGTTACTGAAGATCAATTCTAACCCTGACTTTCACGGGTCCCATGTTTTAACTGTAATGACACAACTTCAATTACTTCAAAGGAATTTGTTTGTCTGCAAAGACAGTACAACTGTGAAGCTTGTCACATACTTCCAGTGAGTTAGTGACACTCCCCTCCCCACTTCTCAGTAACCCTTGTCTACATCAAAATGTCCACAAAGATTCCAATTGTAAATGACAATGTAACATTTTTTTTGTAACCTAAACTAATATTATATCTTGAAACTGAAATAAGAAAATACAGAGCAAAATATTTAATGTTCTGGAAAAATATTACAAATTTTGCATGCAGTCAGAAACATTGTTCGGCATCTGAAGCAAAAGTATTTATTTACTTCAATTTTGCCCATCATAATCATCTTTTTTTTAATTCAAAAAAGACTTAAAATCATCAATAATCCCCTGTCTGTGTGATTGTATTTACCTTGTCTGTGGTGTAAGACTGGAAGACATGTGACCGATCCAGGCCCTTCTCATACCTCACTCTCCGCAGTCTCTTCACCAGGCCTATGTTCTTGGTGCTCACAGCAACTTCGACAGGGGTTTGGCCCTGGAAAAACATTAACCAGTATGTAGATGCACAGTGCCAGATCTCCAATCTTAGTCAATATATATGACGATGAAGAGTCTGTTTTCCAGTATAGAGCAAATAACTCTTGGCTGCCAGGGTGCCGTTCCACTAATAGATCTTATCTAAGATCAATCTAAATAAGTAACGCCAACTTTACAAACGTCTTAGCTACAAGTTCCACCCGTTCCACTAACCAATCGTAGGCCGATCGTAGCCGGTCCCGATCTTACGACTGTGCGAGAGATAGAAACATGCAAGGCACGAGTTATCTCCCTTTGCATAGCCTAGCAGACGATGAAAATAGTTTTGGAACCAAGTGCAATCACAGAGAAGAAACCTCTAGTGAGAAAGAGAAGTTTTTCTCCTGAGTAATATCAATTCTGATTGACAAAGGGCCAGGAGTACCGAAGAAGTCTAAAGATTCTATCTGGGAGAAGATTGCCACAATCATCTGATAATCATCATCTGATAATGTATCTAAAAAACATGCTAACAGTGTAATGCTCGCTCTTCAACTAGAATAATGAAAGCCACCATTTTGATTTCTCTACGATTGATTTTAGTGATCCCAAGTTGGTCATGAGCAACTTAGACTTTGGATCTGAACTTTATGATTGACTTGGGTAAGATTGGTTAGTGGAACGGTATGCTGATCGTAACGACATGCTAAGATAGGGATTTTAGATGTTTACGATTGACGTAGGGCTAGGATCAGTTAGAGGAATGGCACCCAGGTACAAATCCTCTTCCATACCAAGTGTTATTAGATGCTTAGGCAGGGGTTTACCTTGAGTCCTGTTTTTGAGCGTCCCTGGGACTCATACTCTTAAATTTCATGGGTCCCGGACAACAAAATGCAGGTCCCATACACTTAAATACTAGTAATATTATTATTAATACTGTTATTGTATTGTGTATCATGATCATCATTGCAAATGATACCATAACCCAGCTAGTAGCAAACTCTTTGATAACTTGATTGTAATTTTTACAAAAAGTATTTGGACTTTTTCTGCGCCCCTGTGGATGTGCTAATAAATTTCGTTGCGTCCATTGTCAATTTTTATGTGTATAGGACACAGGAATTCGCGTCCTGTAAATCCCTGATTAGACTTTGGTAAAATCCACAAGCACAGTAGTCACACGGTCCTGACAAAACTAGAAACAGAATCAGGACAAACTGCTTGTCAGTCCAATGGTTACAGGTGTCTTTCCAAAGTGAATTGAGTTGAGGTGAGATTGGGTTTTAACGTGGTGCTTGAGAATATTTCGCTCATATGACGACGTGCATGCGTGTGTATGTGTATGTGCGGCTGTTTGTACTAGCCCAGACTGAAGCTGGTTTTATAGTGCTACCATGCCGCAGTGACACATGAATACCCCACTCAGACACATTATACTGACTCCGAGCCGACCAGTCCTTGTTGTACCCATTAATGCCGAGCGGCAGGCAGGGCCCAACAAGTACCATATTTTAACGTCTTTAGGTATGACGCGGTTGGGGATCGAACCCGCGACCTTCCGCTCTCCGGGCGGACGCTCTAACCACTACACCACGGAGGCGGTTCCAAAGTGAATTGTGAAATCTTAGAATACTGTTCCACCCATATGACAATGTTCAAAGAAAATGGGAAAAATATGCTTCGTCACAAAATCTTGCCTCACAAGTTATGAGATATGGTTTAGTTGAAGTTTTCTCACTACATAGACCCCTAACCTGCTCATCTCTCTAACTGTCTCCATGGCAGAGTCTGTAGAGCTTAATGCTTAATTAATTCTTACTGATGTATGAAAAGGTGAGTGAATCACAGTAGAGTGTCATGTCCCTTTGAACTGTATTCCTGTCAAATTACAATATGCCAGCCAAATATGTGAGGAAAGCCTGGTCCATGGCCTTTCCTGCTGTGCCCAAGGGACACAACTCTGCTCCACAAATCCACAAATCTTAGATCCGTAAGGGGCTTGCAAACCTAACAACATAATTCAAGTTGCACTGGAATAAGAACCCTCAATTATCGGTTTCTGGCTTTTTCCATGGGACAATACCCTGCACAAGAAATAGACTTTGCAATAGACTGGTAAGGTGCTTTTAAACCAAAGACATAATTGCAGTGCACTGGAATAAGAACCCTCACTTACATGTTTTGGGGATCCCTAGGGGACACAACTCTGCACAACAAATAATTAAGCCTCATGCAACGGAATACCCTTGAACAAAACAACATTAGGGACCGTTCATAACTGATGGCTACGGGGACTGATGATGATTGAGGGGGGCATCCATTTTGTTCTTGGGAAGGGGGTCATCAGTACTGGGTTGGGGGTCATTGATTTTGTACATGACATGCAGGGGGTCACTTACTTTATCCATAATCTTGAAGGGGAGGGGGTTCACATTGTACATGCTTGCCCATAAAAATCATCATCACCCCTCCTTGGCATAAATTATGAACGGTCCCTTAGCACTAACACTGACATAAGTTTGTTAACGACTGGGAGTTACAGTCACCTTAGCGCTCTGTGTACTGGCATCCTGGGCCAAACAGTGAAAGAAATGCCACTGTTATGCATCACTTTTTGTTCTGATGAATAGTGTTATTTATGCTATTCCTATAAGTCGAACTTGTGCCATGGAAACGCCAAAAATATTTGATTCAGAATTCCAAAACTACCAAAAGGCACCACTACACCACCAGATCAATCTATGTGCCATGTTTGGCGACGACATATTGAACGGTTTTACAGTTCTGCTCCGAAAAGAGCACTACCACCAATTTCAGGCTAAGTCGAACTTGTTGCCATGGAAACGCCAAAAATATTTTAATTCAGAATTCCAAAACTACCAAAGGCACCACTACACCACCAGATCTATCTATGTGCCAAGTTTGGTGAAGACATATTGAACGGTTTTAGAGTTCTGCTCCGGAAAAGAGCACTACCACCAATTTCAGTCTAAGTCGAACTTGTGCCATGGAAACCCCAAAAATATTTTATTCAGAATTCCAAAACTACCAAAGGCACCACTACACCACCAGATCTATCTATGTGCCAAGTTTGGTGAAGACATATTGAACGGTTTTAGAGTTCTGCTCCGAAAAGAGCTACCACCAATTTAAAATGGCACATACCTTAGCGTTTTCAATATTGAGATCAGCTCCTGCATCGAGCAGCATCTTCATGACAAGGTTGTTGCCTGTCTGTGCTGCCCAGTGTATGGGAGTGTTGCCCTGGTATTTGTCAGCCTTGTTCACGGAAGCTCGAATGTCAACAGTAGCCGCACAGGATCATACCTACTGACATACCCAATTGAAGATTACTGCTGTCTTGAACAAATTTATATCACATCATAACATAAGCAGGAATGCCCTGATACTCAGCACCATGTCTGCAGCAAATGTCATAAAAATTCCAAAATTGAAAATAAAAAAATGTCCTAATTCATATATACATAAATCCCAATTTTGAAAAAGCACTGCACTGCAAGCACTGACCCAAACACCCTGTATGAGGCCCACATGAGAGCGGTCATGCCGTTCCTGTCCACCATGTCCACATCTTGACCCTTAGCAATAAGGTAGGCCACAATGGCTGTGTGACCAAACTGGGCGCCAAGATGGATGCAGCTACACCCTGAAAGTAAAGTCAAGAATAAGCCACAAACAAATAACGAGTTTCAAATTTAATTACAACATTTGAATTCCTTCCTGATGCCGAATCCTGATAGTGATAAGCAGAAATATCTCACCTTCTCCATCTCTGAGTGAAGGATCAGCACCATAGGCCATAAGCTGAACTACCATGGACAGGTGGCCTTGTCTGAAACAATCATCATCCATCAGAGTGAGTGAGTTTAGTTTTATGCCACTTTTAGCAATATTCCAGCAATATTACAGTGGGGGACACCAGAAATGGGCTTCACACATTGTACCCATGTGGGGAATCGAACCCGGATTTTGGGCGTGACGAGTGAGTGAGTGAGTTTAATTTTACGCTGCACTCAGCAATATTCCAGCTATATGGCGGCGGTCTGTAAATAATCCAGTCTGGACCAGACAATCTAGTGATCAACAGCATGAGCATCGACCTTCGCAATAATTTATTGGGAACCGATGACATCGGCGTGACAAGCGGATGCTTTAACCACTAGGCTACCCCAACGCCCCTCAACCATCAGAGCATGTGCAGTGAGTGAGAGTGAATGTTGCTTCATGCATAGTCTGCAATACTCCAGCAACAACATTACAATCAGTAAATAATCCACAGAGACTGACAGACAAACAAGCAGTGGGTAAGGATGAACACGAACTACAACTTCCGTTTTTTCTTTCTTGTTTGGTTATTGTTTAATGCTGGACTCGGCGATATTCCAGCTATGACGGCGGTCTGTAAGTAATCGAGTCTGGACCAGACAATCCAGTGATCAACAGCATGAGCATCGACCTACACAATTTGTGTCCACCAAATCAGCAAGCCTGACCACCCAATCCCGTTAGTTGCCTCTTACAGCAAGCTTGGATTACTTAAGACCAATTCTAACCCAGATCTTCAAGGGGACTACAACAACGGGAGATGTGAATGTTCACACTTGTATATATGGTAAATACCATTCTTTCAAGCATCACCAATGATATGCTTTGAGAATGATCATGTTCCACTAATGCTTCCTCTTTCAGTCAGGTATTATGAAAAATGTAAGGTACCGGGGGCCTATTCAACACAAAAATGGTCATGTTAGTCTAAACTTTCCCATTTTGTAAGTTTATTGTGGATCTTTTCAGCAATGAAATCTGCATGAGAATCACCACTGTAGCCAAAATTATTGAAACAGTATGATAACCAGGAATTTTCAAATCACCGGTCAATCATTCAAAGTCAAAATCTAAATCATCACATCATGCTCTGTTACCTTGTTGCCCAGTGTAGTGGGGTAGAATTTAGGTCTCCGCCAAACTTGTCTACAACCGCACCCTTGGCTATGAAATACCTGAAAACACACAAAAATTTCAGATTACAATTGCAACTGTTCACAAAGTAACCAATAGGTAAAAATTAAGATGGAAATAGTAAATATACACTGTTAAATTCATAAGTTTTCCCAGATTAGACTGAACATAATAATATTCTGATTCCATGGCTTAATCAATTTTACATTAATATGGCTAATAAGTCATAGATTATTAATCAAGTGTATTCTGTATGAGCCAATTTATGTTCTTTATTCATTAAATTTACAACATAGAAACATGGAAGTAATTATCTGTTTGTCCTATTAAATGATTGTGTAAACAACCCAATAACTCATTGTGCCAAGTGACTGGCAGTCACATTTCCCTACAGATCCATCCCACAACAGGAACCCCCATCAAAACGTAAAATGTAAGTAGTTTATTGGACAAACAGACACTGAAACACTGAAGAAGTTCTGCTAGGAGCAATGTCCTGGACCATGATAACAAGTGTATCAGGCTGTCCAACATATGATAAAGTCTATCATCAAGTCAAGTTTCTCATTTCTTCTTAACCAAGCCAACCATCATGAAACTTACCCTTACTAAAAATAGCTATCTTTTCCTTTGGAACCTGCACTGAAATATTTACAGTCGAGAAGTATCCACATGACAGGATGAAAATATACATTTAGAGATACATACTGTATCTTGGGCAATGTATCGTCAAATTGCTATATCATTTCAGGCATAGAATTTTAATCTATGGACCCCTAAAACTAATCAATGGTTTTCTCAATATTGACACTGCAGGAAGCATATCTGAAGTGACTAATCATAGCTGAGAGTCCGCTAAAATGACTAGACTTACTTCATAGTGACAGCCCTAATATGCCCAAACTGAATCATCATAAACTCACTTGACTATCTGGGCCCTGTTGTTTATAGCGGCCCAGTGAAGGAGGCTGACATTCTCTTTATCCATCTGGTTGACATCGAACCCTGCCTCAATCAGCTCCCTGACGCGATCAAAAGCACCATACTGGGTTGCCCTGACGATGTCAAAGTTTTTAAAGTCCTCTGGACCAGGCACAGCCTGAGGAGCGGATGCAATTTCAGCATCACTGGGAAGATCTGCTCCATGTTCAGTCTATAACAAAATAGTTTTTATACTTATCATGGGTAGTTGACATTATTATTATTTATGATGATCATGTACATGGGAGAAGTTTCCTAAGTTTGTCAATACAACACTACCATGGTGTAGAGAGCCTTGAAGGTGGATGGACATTTTCCAATTTGTCAACTATATATTTTATGATTGAAACAAATACAATTGTACACCAGCGTAGGAGGTGTATTTTGATATAGGTATGAGTATTAGACACACTACAACTCTCTTTCATGACAACAATCTTTGGTGGATCATACATACATGGATTTTTTTCTTTAACAAACAACCAACGTTGCACAAAAGCCCATGCTATGCGATCTCGCAAATATCCAACTCACATTAAAAAAAACTTCAGTATTTCATTCACACAAACATTTTGATATCTATATGGCTAAAAAAATCACATGCTTATTAAAAGAAAACCCATATCCTATTGAAATTTTTGCAATTTGTCACAAGCCATGAGTTCCTCGAATCAGTTTGCTCATCTTGAACCCTATTTACTAAATGCATGTGCAAGCAGATAAATTAAGGAAAGACTCAACTACATGGGAATCAGATTGTTGTAGGATTTTATGTATATGTGTACTGGTAAGCATGGTAATGACACATCTACTGAACATTGTTATCATGGTTATAGAAACTTACACACAGGCAAGTTTGGTTTCTACCATATCTGTTACACTGGAGAATCGAACATGTTCTTTAGGAGGCGGGTACCCTTCATGAAAACTTGTCATGAAATGAAAACTATTGATCATGATACAAAATGATTAGCCTATTTCATCTGCTTAACTCTCTCACAACCATAAAATTGTCTGTTCGTTTAAATATGAATTATAAGGAAAAGAAGCATATATGAATTATTAAATCATTGTTGTTTCTATAACTGTATCACATTCAACAACAAAATCACACGAAATCGGCAATATGTTCGCTGTCACACACGGTAAACTGCGAAACACTGCATATCATGAATTACAAACTTGAAAACGTGTGATTTCGCAATCCTCTTTTGACTCCATTATCCATTACAGAATAGTATTGTTGAGTACTGAGAGGTGGGAGGAGTTAACGTCCAGTACTGATGAAAAATAAGGATAGAGTCCCTAAATACATCCCTTTTCGCGTCTGTAAACCAGTTGTAGGAATATGCGATTACAGAGACCGAATAGAGGGAGTAGTCTCTCAGGCGCAGCGACTGTCACTCTCTCAAGCCTGTTTCAATCTATATTCTGTTCGTTCTTTAGATTAACAAGGTATTTAAACTTGTCATGCAAAATGTATAACAGACATGTTTCATATTTTAAACTTGAAAAAGCATGCTCATAACTCTAATTTGCTAACCTTCTCCAGCAAGGGCTGTATAGGATTACAAGTAGGATCTTTCTCCGCCATTTTGCATTTGTTACCGGTAGGTACGCACTGCTAGACTTCCGGCGCTTTTGATTGGTTGAAAACCGGTCTTGGCAACTCTTATTCTTTTTATCTATGACTGAAAACGAAAGCAAAATGTTGTACAATCTCTGCATAATTAACACTGCTAACCAACCCATAAACATTCGGGTCAAATCTTTACAACCTTGCCTCTCGTAAACGGCGAGTAATGCTGTTTTGTCTCAGTGGGTTATGCCTGTAGAATATTATGGCATAAATGAAGGCGATTGACAACTGGCAGAACAACTTTTTCTTCAGATTTACGTGTACAAAAAATATATATGTGTAATATTTGATAGTGAATGTCAGACCCTATTTCATAAATCTCTATTAATTTTCAACAGGGGCTGAAATAATGAGTTTATATAAACAAACATTAAACGTCAAAAAATAAGAGATAACCGTTAGTCAAAAACTTGAAATCCTTTGCCGGGGGTAGGGGTGTATCATTATATACCATTTATGGTAATATTTGTGAAAATCATTCTTTGTGACAATCAGAAAAGATATCCTCAAAAGTATTCGAACTGTTGATATTAATGTTGATAAAACATTGATATAATGTATGTACATTTGTACTGAACAAAGGGTGGTTTTTTTATATGTTTATCATATTCATAGTTTTGAAACAGAGAAGTGAAAATTTATTTCATAATAAAAAAACAAGAAATAAAGAGAATACTATGATTTTAATGGAGGCATCATTTATTTATTTTGGGAAAAAATCCCATTTACAAGACGGTCGCTGGCGACGTTCTTTCACAAGTAATGATAAATTCGAGCAGGCACTTATGTCAGAAACCCTGTTGTTGAAAGACGAAGTCAGTCCCAGTCACAATACTACTGCAATAATGTCACAAAAGTATTTCACAAACTGTCGCAGTGCTCCAAATATTCACCTCTACTGTCGAGCCTCCCCCGTAGTGATTCCGTTGCTTAGACATATGGAAGATCACTCCTTACATGTGGAAAGAATATGTACATTATCACCATTATATGATACTGCAGATGAATACCATTGCACGTTTAATTGTGTATTTTTCAGTAAAATAAGAAGGTGCTTTTCCCCTTATTGCATTAATTGGCCATCAATTTTCAAAATGATCAAGTTATTTCAATGTGAAAATATAACTGCCCTGAGTGAGTGAGTATGGTTTTACGCCCCTATTAGCAATATTCCAGCAATATCACGGCGGGGGACACCAGAAAATGGGCTTCACACATTGTACCCATGTTGGGAATCGAACCCAAGTGTTCGGCGTGACGAGCGAACGCTTTAACCACTAGGCTACACCATCGCCCCCTATAACTGCCCTGGAGAACATCTAAGTTTAGTGGGGCGGTGGGGTAGCCGGGTGGTTAAAGCGTCCGCTCGTCACGCCGATGACCCAGGTTCGAATCCCCACGTGGGCACAATGTGTGAAGCTCATTTCGGGTGTCCCCCGCCGTGATATTGCTGGAATATTGCTAAAAGCGGCGTAAAACCATACTCACTCACTCACTCTCAGTTTAGTAGCCACATTCTTTATACAATTAAATATTATTATTATAGGATATATATATATAGCGCACATATCCAGGTAGCTAGTGCATGCTCAAGGCGCTGGTAATTTTTCCCTCGATCATTGGATGTCAATCGCAACGGCACATCGTATTATCAATCTCAACTCCCTGGGGAGTATACAACTTTTTGCAGCCACTCGGCGCACCGAGTTATTGTGGCTTTCCCATCCTTACTAGGTACCCATTCACAGCTGGGTGGACTGGGACACATAGTCACAGAAATAGAAATCTCATTGTATCTGTTTCTTCCTAGCCACAATAAAATACACTTTTGTAAACTCGTCATTGTTCTAGGTTCCTAGCCTTGAGTGAAGAAAGTACTGTTCTGTTCGGGCGGTGGGGGTAGCCTAGTACTTAAAGCGTTCGCTCGTCACACCGAATACCTGGGTTCGATTCCACACATGGGTACAATGTGTCAAGCCCATTTCTGGTGTCCCCTGCCCCGATATTGCTGGAATATTGCTAAAAGTTGCGTAAAGCTAAACCCATTCACTCACTGTTCTGTTCCAGTCCCCAGTCACTTCTGTTTGTGAGTGAGTGAGTGTGAGTGAGTGAGTTGAGTTTTACGCCGCACTCTGCAGTATTCCAGCTATATGGCGGCGGTCTGTAAATAATCGAGTCTGGACCAGACAGTCCAGTGATCAACAGCATAAGCATCGATCTGCGCAATTGGGAACCGATGACATGTGTCAACCAAGTCAGCGAGCCTGACCACCCGATCCCGTTAGTCGCCTCTTACGACAAGCATGGGTTACTGAAGGTACATTCTAACCCGGATGTTAGAACCTACACCGAAACGTCGCCCTCACAGCAATATAGAAGTTTTCCATCCATGTACTGTTATCCTTCCTTACTGCTCCAACTTCTAAATACCTCTCAAAGAAGTGCACCATGGTATTTCAGTGGGCTGGTACGAATAAACCAGCATTAGTGGAATAATCTTGTTGGTCACATTCAGCCCCATTTCATCTCACATCATTTTACAACTGACATCGCATCTTTCTTTGCAATGCATATTATCTGAGCAGAATGTTCAAGGTCCAGTTGTTACTGACGATAACGTCATGCCAGGCATCCAAGTTGACGAATGCATCCTGGACAAAAACTCAACTCTCCACAGTAACCTTTTATATTAAATATTGGAATCTGTAGAATCCTGCTTACACGACCTTTAAATGACAGTATAGAAGCTGAAGTAACACTGGAAACAAAGATGACTTGTTGGTTCCAATTTCTTTTCTTCTTTTAAAGCGACATTTGCAAGCGTTCTGGCCGCTTGTCCAGACATATTGGTTTCATAGTGCTAGCCCACTGTGGATACCATGCCTCAGATATGACGTGGATGCTCCTCTGAGACACAACACACTGACACCAAAGTGAGCTCTCCTGTTTAAAGCCATTAATGCCGAGCACCAGGAAGGGCAACAACAAGTTCCACACTTATCGTCTTTTAGGGGCGACGGGTAGCCAGTGGTTAAAGCGTTCGCTCATCACGCCGAAGACACGGGTTCAATTCCCCACATGGGTACAATGTGTGAAGCCCATTTCTGGTGTCCCCTGCCCTGATATTGATGGATTGCTGGAGTATTAAGCTCAGTCACTCACTAATTCTGGTTCCAGTTGTTCATCCATATATTGTTATCCTTCCTTACTGCTCCAACTTTTAAATGCCTCTCAAAGAAGTGCACCATGGTATTTCAGTGGGCTGGTACGAATAAACCAGCATTAGTGGAATAATCTTGTTGGTCACATTCAGACCCATTTCATCTCACATCATTTTACAACTGACATGTGACTCGCATCTTTCTTTGCAATGCAATATATCTGAGCACAATGTTCAAGATCCAGTTGTTACTGACAATAGCGTCATGCCAGGCATCCAAGTTGACGAATATATCCTGGACAAAAACTCAACTCTCCACAGTAACCTGTTATATTAAATATTGGAATCTGTAGAATCCTGCTTACACGACCTTTAAATGACAGTATAGAAGCTGAAGTAACACTGGAAGCAAAGATGACTGGTTGATTCCCATTTCTTTTCTTCTTTTAAAGCGACATTTGCAAGCGTTCTGGCCGCTTGTCCAGACATATTGGTTTCATAGTGCTAGCCCACTGTGGATACCATGCCTCAGATATGACGTGGATGCTCCTCTGAGACACAACACACTGACACCAAAGTGAGCTCTCCTGTTTAAAGCCATTAATGCCGAGCACCAGGCAGGGCAACAACAAGTTCCACACTTATCGTCTTTTAGGGGCGACGGGTAGCCAGTGGTTAAAGCGTTCGCTCATCACGCCGAAGACACGGGTTCGATTCCCCACATGGGTACAATGTGTGAAGCCCATTTCTGGTGTCCCCTGCTGTGATATTGCTGGAGTATTGCTCGGAAAGTGCAGCGTAAAACTAAACTCACTCACTCACTTATCGTCTTTTGGTAAGAGTGAGTGAGTGAGTTTAGTTTTACGCCGCACTCAGCAATATTCCAGCTGTATGGCGGCGGTCTGTAAATAATCGAGTCTGGACCAGACAATCCAGTGATCAACTGCATGAGCATCGATCTGCGCAATTGGGAACCGATGACATGTGTCAACCAAGCCAGCGAGCCTGACCACCCGATCCCGTTAGTCGCCTCTTACGACAAGCATGGGTTACTGAAGGTACATTCTAACCCGGATCTTCACGGGTAAGACGCTGTTGAGGATCGAACAACTTAACTTCCGCATTTCAGGTAGACACACTGTCTACCAAGAACACGCAGTGTAAGTACTACGAAAGTCTACATTGTCATACAAATAAAAACTAAGTGTAAAACGCACTGAATTGTGTCACATTCAGATACATGTAGTTCTGTTTGGGGTGGGTAGGTAAGCTGAGGGTTACGATCGGTGTTAGGCAGTTACGGCAAAGACCCAGGTTCGATTCCCGACATGTGCAAAATGTGCTGAGCAGATACACTTGGCATTCCGCGACGTGTGTGTGATGTGCCAGACAAATAGAGCTACGAAACACATCGACGGGGCACAATGACACACAAAGAACTAGATCACACGTGTTACCTAATAGATATATGTATATTAATAAATCATTAGGATCAAAACATATTACATGTATATCATGTTTCAATAATTCTTAAATGAGGGCAGTGGCGGATCCAGAGGGGGGGTTCAGGGGGTTCGAAACCCACCCCCGTCCCCCAACCCCGTTTGAAAATGACTTAAGATCACATTGAAGATTTGTTTTTGCGTTGGCGGAGCCAATGGGGGGTGGATCGGGGGTGTCAGGGGTTCGAACCCCCTCAACCCCCTCCTTTCAAAATTCCTGGATCCGCCCATGCATGGTAACGCTACTTGAAACCATCAGTCATAAATATCATTTATGCTTCCTAGCAACAACATGATCATGGGTTTTACAGTTCAGTTAGTGGTAGATGGTTTGATTACTAAACGTTACAGTGGTAGTCAGATGGTAATATGCAGCAGCTTCGTGGTGGCACATTGTCGACGTGGAAGCAGCTGTCAAGGTCGTCTCCATTCACACTTCCAGCCAGTGTGTCCCAGAGTACAGACAGACATGTGTTGGCCATAGCGTAAACACAAGCTGTGTACAGCGAGAGAAGAGTATTACCTGTCTCTGGTAGAAATGTGTCGACTTTCCTAACAGCGGGATTCTGGCTGTGGTCGAAATGTATCTTCTGTCCGTGACAGAATTTGTATTTATCTTTCTACCACCGGGTTTCTGTCTTTAAAAGAAGTTTACCTGTCTCAGGTAGAAATCTAGTAACCTTTCTAACAGAGATCTTCTGTCTCTTGTAGAATCCTAGCTGCTTCTACAACAGATGGGTTCTGTTCGGGTATCCATATTTCTGTCTCAACAGCAATGATACCAGTCGCAAAGTTTTCAGCGTATAGTCTTTATGGGCTCAACTGCACCCTCTTTTTAAAAAAACCTGTATGCCTACTTGCAGAGTCAGGGTGCAGGATTTGCACTCTTGCATTTTGAAGCATACATATTTTAACAGCTATGAATTTTACACTTGGAAGTTATACTTGCGACCCGGTAGACTAAAAGTGTAAAGGTGTTGCAACATCCTCACTGGCGGGAATATAGGCAGATACGCTATATCCATGATCGTTCAACAACCGTCAAATCCCTCTCCTCGCCACCGATGTAACAACCATAGAGAACAAATAATAGGAACGATTGAAACCACCCCATCTGTTTCATATGTAGATCTATGCATAAAGATTTTGGGTCACAAAAACCAAACAAAATATCAAGAAGATCGCATAACAAGATGGACAACTTTATTTTCTAACAATCAATTCCCCCTTATGTCCAGTTTGATTCCAACTGTTCTACATTTTACAACTTTTGAGGTTCGGTTAGACATGCATTTCTACGGAGATGTCGAAGGGCGTGACTCTTGCTCAAAAGTTGTTTGATCAGGGCTGTCACAATTAAAGTGAAAGTACATTTTTCTAAAGGTTTAAAATTAATTCTGCTAATTCGTGCACATATTTCCATTCATATGCATAACGAAACAGATCTACAAGAAGGTTAGCATATTTGGAACCATATGGGATGACTATATATTTCCTAAAAGGTTCATTCGTCTTCTTAAATTGGAAAAGAATCCACATGGTATTAATTACACTTCACTCAAATACTGTCTGTCGATATGAACACTGTCCTCCCTTGATTGTGGGTAGGATATGGTTGGCATTTGAGGATCCGCTGATACATTTGCTTGACCCAGCAGAACCATTCTATTTGTCGGGGTTTTATTGGGTCCTGTTTGCCTTTGTACTTTGTTGAAACTCATGTGGTGATACCTTTTGTAGGTGATCTGTTGGACTATGTGTAAATTTTTGCAATACTTTAACGCTTTTTCAACTTGTGTTTCATAGGTGATTTCATAGTCAAAGTATTACCACGCTATTACTAACTCGTGTTGAATTCATAGGTGACCTGGTAGACTAGAGTAAAGTATTACAACACTATAAATAACTCGTGTTTAGTGGGTGACGTCTTAGACTAAGTGTAAAGTATTACAACACTATAACTAACTCGTGTTTCACGGGTGACGTCTTAGACTAAGTGTGAAGTATTACCACACTGTAACAAACTCGTGTTTTATGGGTGACGCCTTAGACTAAGTGTGAAGTATTACCACACTGTAACTAACTCGTGTTTCATGGGTGACGTCTTAGACTAAGTGTGAAGTATTACCACACTATAACTAACTCGTGTTTCCTGGGTGACGTCTTAGACTAAGTGTGAAGTATTACCACACTATAACTAACTCGTGTTTCATGGGTGACGTCTTAGACTAAGTGTGAAGTATTACAACACTATAACTAACTCGTGTTTCATAGGTGACGTCTTAGACTAAGTGTGAAGTATTACCACACTGTAACAAACTCGTGTTTTATGGGTGACTTCATAGACTAATTTCTAAGTATTACAACACTATAACTAACTCGTGTTTCATGGGTGACGTCTCAGACTGAGTGTGAAGTATTACAACACTATAACTAACTCGTGTTTCATGGGTGACGTCTTAGACTAAGTGTGAAGTATTACTACACTATAACTAACTCGTGTTTCCTGGATGACGTTTTAGACTAAGTGTGAAGTATTACAACACTATAACTAACTCGTGTTTCATGGGTGACGTCTTAGACTAAGTGTGAAGTATTACCACACTATAACTAACTCGTGTTTCCTGGGTGACGTCTTAGACTAAGTGTGAAGTATTACAACACTATAACTAACTCGTGTTTCATGGGTGACGTCTTAGACTAAGTGTGAAGTATTACAACACTATAACTAACTCGTGTTTCATAGGTGACGTCTTAGACTAAGTGTGAAGTAGTACAACACTATAACTTACTCTTGTTTCATGGGCGACGTCATAGACTTAGTGTGAAGTATTACCACACTGTAAAAAACTCGTGTTTCATGGGTGACTTCATAGACTAATTTCTAAGTATTACAACACTATAACTAACTCTTGTTTCATGGGCGACGTCATAGACTTAGTGTGAAGTATTACCACACTGTAACAAACTCGTGTTTCATGGGTGACTTCATAGACTAATTTCTAAGTATTACCACACTATAACTAACTCGTGTTTCATGGGTGACGTCTTAGACTAAGTGTGAAGTATTACCACACTATAACTAACTCGTGTTTCATGGGTGACGTCTTAGACTAAGTGTGAAGTATTACAACACTATAACTAACTCGTGTTTCATGGGTGACGTTTTAGACTAAGTGTGAAGTATTACAACACTATAACTAACTCGTGTTTCCATGGTGACGTCTTAGACTAAGTGTGAAGTATTACCACACTATAACTAACTCGTGTTTCATGGGTGACGTCTTAGACTAAGTGTGAAGTATTACAACACTATAACTAACTCGTGTTTCATGGGTGACGTCTTAGACTAAGTGTGAAGTATTACAACACTATAACTAACTCGTGTTTCATGGGTGACGTCTTGGGTGACGTATTACCACACTATAACTAACTCGTGTTTAGACGTTTTAGACTAAGTGTGAAGTATTACAACACTATAACTAACTCGTGTTTCATGGGTGACGTCTTAGACTAAGTGTGAAGTATTACACACACTATAACTAACTCGTGTTTCATGGGTGACTAGACTAAGTGTGTTTCATGGGTGACGTTAGACTTAGTGTGAAGTATTACCACACTATAACTAACTCGTGTGGGTGACGTCATAGACTAATGTCTAAGTATTACAACACTATAACTAACTCTTTGTTTCATGGGTGACGTCTTAGACTAAGTGTGAAGTATTACAACACTATAACTAACTCGTGTTTCATGGGTGACGTCTTAGACTAAGTGTGAAGTATTACAACACTATAACTAACTAACTCTCGTGTTGACGTCATAGACTAAGTGTGAAGTATTACACTCTCGTGTTTCATGGGTGACTAGACTGTGTGAAGTATTACAACCGTATAACTAACTCGTGTTTCCTGGATGACGTTTTAGACTAAGTGTGAAGTATTACAACACTATAACTAACTCGTGTTTCATGGGTGACGTCTTAGACTAAGTGTAAAGTATTACAACACTATAACTAACTTGTGTTTCATGGGTGACGTCTTAGACTAAGTGTAAAGTATTACAACACTATAACTAACTCTTGTTTCATGGGTGACGTCTTAGACTAAGTGTGAAGTATTACAACACTATAACTAACTCGTGTTTCATGGATGACGTCTTAGACTAAGTGTAACGCATTACCACACTATAACTAACTCTTGTTTCATGGGTGACGTCTTAGACTAAGTGTAAAGTATTACAACACTATAAATAACTCTTGTTTCATGGGTGACGTGTTAGACTAAGTGTGAAGTATTACCACACTATAACTAACTCTTGTTTCATGGGTGACGTCTTAGACTAAGTGTGAAGTAGTACAACACTATAACTAACTCGTGTTTCATGGGCGACGTCACAGACTTAGTGTGAAGTATTACCACACTGTAACAAACTCGTGTTTCATGGGTGACTTCATAGACTAATTTCTAAGTATTACAACACTATAACTAACTCGTGTTTCATGGGTGACGTCTTAGACTAAGTGTGAAGTATTACCACACTGTAACTAACTCGTGTTTCATGGGTGACGTCTTAGACTAGTGTAAAGTATTACAACACTATAACTAACTCATGTTTCAAGGGTGACGTCTTAGACTAAGTGTGAAGTATTACCACACTATAACTAACTCATATCTTATCATTGACCAGGTACGCTAGTGTAAAGCACTAGGGCACTATAACCTAATACCGTTTTATAGGCGATCTGTTCATCCCAGTGTGAAGTATTACGACAGATACATATACCATTCATGTTATAGCTGATCTGACAGTCTGAGTGTAAACTATTACGACACTATAACATAATTAATGTTTATTGGTGATGTGGTAGCTCGAGTGTAACATTTTGCGAAATAACTCATATGATAATATGGTTTCAGCAACAATGACACGGCCGCCGTGATATTGCTGGAATATTGCTAAAAGAGGCGTAAAACCATACTCACTCACTCACTCACTCAACAATGACACGACCAATAAACACAAATTATTTAACGGATTATCTGCATTCGTTGAGCAGGCATCTGCATTTCCCAAATCTGCATACGCTATATTTGACATGTGATGACCGGAGGGAGGTAATTGTATGTTACGGAGATCAAATTATGGACAGGTGACGGCAATGCGCGGATGATTAATGCGCATATGGTTTTCATAAGCATTACAAATTGTACTTGCTCAAATCAGGTACGCTGGTCAAGACAATAAGTGGAGGTATATACCTGATATGAGTTATACTAAGACATGATTACCTATTTGTGAACACCTGGTGTCATTACTGATTTCTCGCGATCCATTCATATAATTGTCACCGGTTTTGCTTTTAGGAAATCGTGTTGTGGAAAAATTGAGAAAAGTAATTCTCTGACTTGGTCGTTATATATTTTGGAACATTGGAATTATTTTATGTATTAATGTTTCGTGTTTGAAAATTATGTTATTTTGAGATCGCTGTATTTCATGTTTTCCCGCTGTGTGTATTTAACCTACGCTCAGCTTGAGAACTAATCTGATTACAGTCTTATCCAGTACCTGTTGAATGGGTGTGTTTGTTTTGGCTTGCCATGTTTTCAAGCGTTATCATAAATCAGGCAGGCAAATTGAGTATAAATACTTCTCTCACACAAATATTCATATCACTGGAGCACCGTGGGAGATAATTGTCGATAGAGCAAGTGACCAAGAATACGTCTCAAGATGGTACAGTTCCTCGCCTGACGCCTAATTCCTTACAACAGATACCAACAGTGAGAGAAACCTGACTTGTAAAGCAAGCTATTACACACAGTCCCTGCCTCGGTGTTGCCGGCAGTTGGGGCTATATACTTCTTGATACAAACTCGGCGTCGGTACCGAAGATCAGGTTTCGCCTTGCCTATAAAAGGAGATGCGTCTCGTAGAGCAATCCGTGGCTTCTGCAGTGAGCAGAGCAGGTTGATCATCTTTGCATTCTTGGAAGAGTCCATTTCAGACCGTAGGGATGGGAAGGAACTAAAGTCAAACAAATTAGACACATTTTCAGTAACTAATTCGAAAATATACAAACTATTTAATACACATGCTTCTTGTGTCTGATTGTCGTCTGCTACGTGAAACTGGTTGAAAACATCCCGAGCGTTGTATATAATGTATGAGTATCATGAACTGACCTCCCTATATGAGCTAGGTATATAAATATATTTCTCCACCGTTTGCCTGTTGGCATCTATCTCTGTATTTCCCCTCACATCTAGTGGGCCTCTTAGAAACATTCCAGGAGCAGTATTCAGGCCGCCATTTTGTTTCGATACCTTTAGGTAGGTGATTTTCTCTCTCCCGAAAGTGAGTGTTTGTCACGTTTTCTTGAAAACTAACCACTGGGTTCCTTTTACAAACTCAGGTCTTCGCGAACGTAATGCAAAAATATTATTTTCAATTTTCTGTACTTTATAGGAATGATATGTGCGTGTAATATTTTCACCTGTTGCAGCCAATATCTCCAAAGCTGTGACGTTTTTAAGCACTGTCTACATGAGTTAACATGATAATATTGAAATTGTCACCTGGCCATAGAAGTGTTATTATGTGCGCTTTGTAAGAATGTTTTGAAGGGTTATAATGTTCTCGTATGTTGAATTTTTTATCATCTTGTAAATTTGTTTATAATCTATATGTTACTCATGAGTCATGGCGGTTTGTTAAACCTGCTTTCAAGAACAAGAAGACTGTTCCAGGACTGTTTCAGATATATGCATTGCAGTGACATCTGCTTTAAACACAGTGGCCATGACGCAACTGCAGATGTGTATACGTATAGGGATGTGTATATAGGTATATGCATGTACGTCATATTCAGCTGGCTGTGTTAATTACTAATTCTGGCATCAAATATTACTGAGGGGGTGTCTTTTTAATATCAAGTTTACGTCATACGTAGAAACTAATTTCACCACAACAGAATCATTCGACCTTGATGACTTACCTGTTTCGTCAGGATGGCCGCCATCTTGGATTTCTATCTCAATCCAATTGAGATAATGTGTTATATTTGGGGACTGCAAGATATTGGAATAATCGTTGATTGGTTGATGTAGTCTGTTAGATAATACATCTATCCTGTGTATATTAACATTTCCCAATTTGACTAAGTTGCATGTGAGTGCAGTTTGTTTGTAAATTCCTTCAGGTAATGGTCGACCATTTGATATTTCAATCGCAGAGCATTCTTCACCCTTCGAGGGACGGAATTGGCCCACTGTGTAATCTGTTTAGCGCCGCTACTGATTAATATGGTTCACACACAAATATTGGAACACCATAATCGTTGCCGTGACTGTCAGGGTACCATAGTATTGCGTCTCTCTCGTTCATGCCATGAAGCTGAAAAGTCGAACAAGCTCTGATTTCTCGACATATGCATATGCGGATCGTTTAAGCCCTTTTTGGCATTAATTGCTGGGTACGGCGTAAAACTAAACTCACTCACTCATTCACTTTTACATATATATATCAATGGGCAGAAATATTTTTATCGTCACAAATAGTATCGTGACTACTGAGACTTTGGCTATCATATTATAGAGGAATACAGGGGTGGTTAGGGGATAGAGGAAGTGATTTTAGTATATAATAATGAACCCTATGTAAGTGGACTACGCACCACGATGTATATCTTCGCCAAGGTCTAGACATTGTAACTGAATGTAATTAAAGCCATGTGGGACACCAAGACACTATGTCTGTCTGATTACGGTATCCATTTACCGTTACAAAGATATACATCATGAAGTTTGAGCTAACAGAAAGACGAAATGTTGAGGGATTTTGAACCGAGTGTTGCGACTCCCAGTTAACCTAGAGTGCCTATGGAGTTCACCATCCCGACTAAGTAGGACTGAAGGGGTCGTTGTCGGCACGGGTATAATAGATATGTACCCCAGGTACGTTTCTGTATACAGAAACGTACCCAGGCCATAATAAGAATACAGAAACGTACCCTAGGACGATTCCATTCCCATTGTGCCGTATTCTTGACCGGAACTGTCATACTGTTGTATTAGATACATTTGATTGCGTTATGTAAGTAATGAGAATACACAGTAACGGATATTTCGCGATGCACATGAATACCACTCGGAATCAGTTGAACGGGAACAACTACATACGGTTTCGGTTTTGGATTGCGGAATATGGACTCGTCCGCCGTTAAGGGTACCGGGTACGTTTCTGTATTTTGACTTTGTTAAGGGTACATATCTGTATACAGAAAGGTACCTGGGATACGTATCTGTAGTACCTGTGCCGACAACGACCCCTTCAGCCTAAGTAGGTGCTACCTAATGAGCCACATGTGCATTTGTCATAAGAGGATGCAACATGACGAACCCTCATCCATACA
This sequence comes from Haliotis rubra, assembly GCF_003918875.1. Classification (NCBI taxonomy): domain Eukaryota; kingdom Metazoa; phylum Mollusca; class Gastropoda; order Lepetellida; family Haliotidae; genus Haliotis; species Haliotis rubra. The sequence goes on from NW_025767104.1 coordinate 533,346, forward strand.
CCGGCCCCCTCCTGGTCGGCCCCTCCTGGTCGGCCCAACACGCACACTCCCACCGCCCGTGACGACTGTGTTAGTGGGCTCAGGCAGTTGCATGGACCTTGTGCATTGTGCAATCACTGGAATCGGAGACCATATTATATGGTCTCTGCTGGAATATATAACAATTCGTTTTCCCAACCGGCACCAGCGTCCCGACCCCACACCAAGCTCCCAAACAGGAGTTCCCGGGGGTGCGGACTCTGTTATAACCTGGGTTATCTAATTGTATCAGATATCACAAGGCTGTCGCATCTGAACAGCTACTGGTTGGCGTAAGAGCCACCACAAACTGGGACGGAAGGTCGCAGTGACCTTGAACTTAGGATTTGGGTAGCTGCGATACGTATTTTATTGCGTAATTACATAAGATTAATTACATTAAATTTGTCATGTGACTACATCTGATTATATTACATTAATATTATCATGCGACTACGCCATGTGACTGGAATTCATTGCCTCTAGGAATCGTGACTGTTTTGTTTGTTTCTACACCAGCGTTTGTGAAGACTTATACACATTGGGTTAAGAGCTTGTGTAGTCGGGCATTGATCTTTGATGATAAAATATAACTTAATGCGAGCTTCATTATTTTTATCCATTCAAATAAGAGGGTCGTGGAAACGTTAACCATTAGCTGCATCCCTACATTATAAATCGGGATAGGATCGATTAGAGACTAATCCATGTGAACTAGTGTGTAATGTTTATATTTCACGTAACGCTCGTCTCACATATGATTACACTGGCGCTTAGATTTCTCTGATACAACACTAACGTCAATGTGTTATGATATAATGTATAATGTATTACATTCTCAGTCAGTACACAACTGTTTCCAACTTTATAAAAATAAGGTAATGTACATGCTTGGATATAGGCCAATATCTCGCTACAAAAACTTTAGGTCTAACCTGGTCTGTCATACAGACCCTGAAACAAATATAACCAATGCAAGTCTAGATGACCACAGTTTCTAAGAAATGAAAGTCTCCGGGCTCTTTTTATTATATTTATGAAAAAATTAGGAACTATTTTTATTCTGTAAAATATGTTCATTTCAGAGACTAGATGTTAGTCTAGTTCTAATCTCTCAGTTAAACAGAACAACTTTAGTTCCCCACTCTACACAATTAGTAATATTAGTTAAATCTTCCTCCAACACAATCAACAACACTTGTTCTAGTACCTCTTTTCATCATTAAGAAGAATAGCTTTCCTCTAAACAATAAACAACATTAGTCTTAATTCCCACTATACAATCTTCCCTCATCATGATTATAAGAGCAATACTTTCTTCAGCATAATTAGCAACATAACTTCTGTCTTCCCCGACATGATTAAGAAAAATAGTTTCATCTTCCTTTATCACAATGAACAACATTAGCTCTTTCTTCTCCTCAACATGATTAACGACATTAGTTTAATCTTTCATCCACATTACTTCATAAACAACAACTTTAGTTCTAGCCTCCCTGTACATAAATAACAACATGGGTTAAATCTTGAAACATATGTTATATCTGGGGTTACACTTCTCAATTAAGTACAAACTTTGTACTTTAGTTGGCTTAAGTTCCATCCAGGATTCGAACCCACACTCTTAGGGTCAGTTACCTACTCGCCAGCACAGGAAGTCAGCGATCTAACCTACTCAGCCAACTCGGGTTCCACAAATATTACTTTTATAACAACATTTGTTCTAGTTTCGCTTTACTGTGGTTTGGATCTGTAACATGTGCAGAACACATTGCAGTTTATAAGACAAGGTAAAGCAAAGTGCAATGCAACCACTTAATCATTGCAAATACGAAAAAACATCGAGTCGAGTTGTATAGTTCAAGATGTTGGCAGATACTCAAGCCTGCACGGGTACACCTTTTGGCAAGGGCTCGCCATGCAATATGGTTATGGCGCCATCACACGTGAAGAATCATCTCTAGTTCTGCATCACCATGGCAACCACATAGGAATAGGAAACGCATACCATTGTTGTCTAGGATACGACACCCTTGTTTTTACCAAAGTGGAAATTTCAGTACGGATAGCAGACAGGTGCTCAAGGTTGCTTAAGTCTACCGATGACAATTTATGAATGAGTGTACAGTTGGTTAATGACCGATTGCAAAGTATCCATGTAAAAACACTGAATAATCCTATTATAATTAGTCATAATCCTGCATTACAATAGGCTCATGCAGGCACGAAGTCAAGGTTGATTTGACACACATAAAAATTACTTTGACAAATTATTTTCTTAGTTCAGAATTACAATCTCACAATCTTGCAATAGTTTGGGATAGGTCTAGTTGGGAAAGTACGTTTTTGTAAATGTCACCATATGACACGTGTTATTTTCATCAACAAAAACAGCAACAGGTATATCAACTTTGCCGTTAGTGTTTCAAGTCAGAAACAGTTACTGTTCTGCGAAAGAATACTCATCAAAAGAAAAACTTCCATGTTGGAATTTCAAAGCCACAGACATATCGATTCCGTGATTACGCCATTAATTAATCCCTGCCCTCGCAACAGAAACCCCCCTCCTGACAGCGCCCACCTGGTGCTATCCCCTTTCCGTGGAGAAAGACCTTATGTAGTGCACTCACCACGTGCCGCGGTCGTCTGCTGCATATTTAGCCGCTATCGTCTGCTAGGGGCGAGGAAACTCGACACCAGTGGCAGACGTCAGGGGTTTCTGTTGGCTTGGATATATGGAGCCGACATTTTAGAGGCATCAGTTTGTGTACAGGCTACATCCCTTGTGTCCGGCCTCCTTCCATTTTACCCAGGATTAACGCATTTCATTCTTTGGAGTTTTAGTCGGACGTGTGGATAGGCCGTTCGAGCGTTAACGTTTGGAATTTCAAAGGTAATTGGTTTGCTCAAAATAACTTCACTTCATCTCGAGGTGTTTTTGTGTGTTTCAGGCACAGTTTCCCGTCATATAGTTTTCATCATACCCTGTGCATATTGACTAGCTGTTGACTGTTTTTGAATCTCTTTCATGTTTGGAAAACGTTAATTACTACAAATTTTAAAGCATTTTCATTTTCTTTACTTTTTACCCACAATTCGCATTTACAATTAATGTTCTACCCCTCTTGTTGGTGTTGTTGACAAAAGATGCAAAGTAAGAGAGATTAAATACAGCTCCCGCGAAAAAAAAACATTCATGCGCGTTTTTGGCATTTTGTGTCAAGTTTGCCAACAAGCAAACGGTATTAAAAATATGTTTCCATTACCTGAACTTCAGTGCCGTGTATATTAATCTAAAGAACGCACAAGCTGAGATAACGGAAAGATCCTTCAATGATATCTCCACATAACACCCACACACCCTGCATCAGCGCTCTTCCTATTTTGGTCTTGGCATGGAATTCCAGGATAGACGGTGTACTGCTACCAGATGGCGGAAGAGCATTTCTCTGTCCAATTCCTACATACTCTGTCCAGTTCCTGTATAATGCCCTGGGAACAAGGATTGTAGAATAAGAGGAATCATTAGATACGACAGACCATTGTGGCATCGGTATCTGTAAGACTGGTATGCATATCAACCTTCTAACGTGTTCTGCTGACAAGACCGTTTTTAAGGTTAGGACGAGATTGGTTACACGGCATCTATGTCTTACATTCTGCATCATACTGCAGTTTTCAGTTTCTGAAAGGTCTCTAGACTCATTTCATTATATTTTATTAGAATGATTTCAGAATTGTTCCTTTAAGAGACTGAAGTTAATTTTACAATGATGAAAGTTTCATGACTCCTAGTCTGTCTCACAGTCCCTGAACCACATTATTTTCCCTACTGCCAAGCCCTATCTGCAGTGCTAAAGCCCTAAATGAAGCAAGTCTAGATTTCCTCAGGTTCGGGATCTCTGGTCTCCTTGGGGCTCCTTTTCAATTTAAATGGGCTTGTTTGTTACTATCAAAATTATATATATTAAGCATTAGTCTACATTGCTCCGTTAAATTTGAATAATGAGTTAACACTGTTCAACTCGTGACTAGTTGTTTGTCTAGATGTAATTGATACCCTATACTCTGATAGCACTGATAAAGGGGATATTGGAAAGATAGATTCTGATTATATTTGCATTTCGAATTTTGCTCCATTTGCTCACAATTGTCAGCGTTGTTGCGTCATAAAACAAGTCATAAAACATAACTACCACAAATTGTTATATCTAAACGCCTTGCTGTGTGACATAATTGCATCACAGTGCAAGGTTGTACAACAGTAGAGTGACTTGTATATCTAATATGGAGTCTTGTATTGATACAATGTGATGATGGGAATATCAGTTACCTAAAATGCCCTTATTGGCTATAACGTTAAAATCAAATTAGACTAAACCGAACAATTCTTGAAATATTTTTTAACAATCTAACTTTAGTTAACTATAAATGACCTATTTACATCAGACGTTTGGGTCAGTGGTGTAATATAGAGTTTCAACTCGGGTTTTTATTGAAAGGTTACCATAGTACAATATTCAAACTGATCCCCTCCAATCTTAAAATCTTTTCAAGAGGTTTTCTCTTGGCAGTGCCGTTGTGAAAGGTAGGAATAGCTGTTGCGCAAGGCAGTGCAGATACGGACATGGCGAACCGCTAGTTTAAACTTAGTTCGTTTTGTCCGAGTGAGTGAGTTTACTTTTATGCCGCACTTAGCAATATTCCAGCTACATGGTGGCGGTTTGTAAATAATCGAGTCTGGAAAAGACAATCCAGTGATCAACTGCATGAACATAGATCTGCGCAATTGGGAACCGATGACATGTGTCAACCAAGTCAGTGAGTCTGACCATCCGATCACGTTTGTCGCCTCTTACGACAAGCATGGGTTACTGAAGATCAATTCTAACCCGGACCTTCACGGGCCGTTTTATCCGAACTCGAGCTGATACCACAGTTACCATAAAATCCAATTACTATCCTGAACAGCAATGCGATTACGAATGCACTCTGGGAAATGAGAACTGCAGTCTGGTATTTTCGAATATTCCCTCCATCCGATTTCTTAATATCTGGAAGAATGTGAATGAATATCGTTTTACGCCGCGTAGAACAAGGCGTGGGCACACTAGAGGTGTCCATTAAGAATAGAATCTATGTGGGAAATCGACCCTGGTATCGCTAAGCCATAACCATTAGCCTACCCCGCTGCGTCCGACAGTGGTATGAGTAACGGGTATCTCTGAGTGAGTATAGTTTTACGACGCTTTTACAATATTGCAGTATTACCACAGCAGGGGACACCAGAAATGGGCTTCACACATTCCACCGATGTGGGGAATCGAACCCGTGTCTTCGGCGTGACGAGCGAACGCTTTAACCACTAGACTACCCGACCGGCCCTGGGTATCTGATGCATGTATTGAGATCTCTATCTTCTTTTTCAGATCTGCTAAGTACCTGACAGAGTTTCCTCCTTCATAATGGCGGACGAAGAATCATTGTACGTATAACTGAAAGTATTTACCCCTGCTAACCATTAGTATTTGGGTGATGGCGTCGATGACTGTGTCACCATGGTCTGATTAAGTAGACGGTTGTTCATGCTATCAGCCATTGTTTGCCGGATCATTCTCCATCATGAATTAATGCTGTGATATAGTAATATTGTTTGAACGGTAATTTCTAGAAAAATATGAATTACAGACTGGCGTTCTTAGACAATAGGCTTGCCTCTTTAAAGGATTGGGTGATGGGTGATGGCATCGATGACTGTGGGTCACCGTGACCCGAATAGGTGGACGGTTATTCATGCTATCAACTATTGGTCTGCCGGATCAATCTCCGTTATGAATTATTGCTGTGATATAGCTTTAACATTGCCGCCTGCAGCAGACAATAACGTATTTTTATTGATATTAGCTGATGGGTATACAATGCCAGAACACGATATTTAACCAATGATTTTAAAACAAGTATATGACACAAAAGATAAAAAAGTTTACCATCTATGATTCTTGAAAAATAAAACATGTTTTCAATTCAGAAGATATAAACCAAGAGTTTATCATAATCGTATTCAGTCAAGAACCATTGTGGCGAAGACGAAGGGCCGTAAGTAAATTGTTCGAGTTATCCAAGGTTCGGTACAACCGAAATACAATGACCATAAAGGAATACGCAGGCAACAAGCTCTTACTTCCAGACAACCCTATGTTCGACACAACAGCATTTGACTGTAAATAACAAAAAGATTGAGTATTTTGTGATATATATTGTAAAATGTTTGACTTTTCAGTGAAGCCGGACAAGAGGAGTAAGTACCCATACACTAACACAGTGACAATGTAGTACATTCTCCATTACTGGACACTCAATATCAGCATGACTAGAGGTCAACACGTAGCACATGTACTATAACATAGTCACCATATACTACTTTGTCTATTACTGGACACCTCAAACCTGCATGACCAAGGTCAAGGACGAAATATTGGACACTGTATTGTCCCCTAACACCTAACCCGGAAACTCGTCCCGCATCAGCGGAAGTCTCTCTCTCTCTCTCTCTCGTCCCCTCTCTCTATTTCTCTCTCTAGCTGTCTCCCTCTCTCAAGCTCTCTCCCCTCTCTCAAGCTCTCTTCCCTTCTATGTTAGGGCCTATTCGATTATGCTAAACCGGTTTGGGTTTCTGGAAAACCATGCACTCGATTATGTCGAAACCAAAAACTGGGTTCTGAAACTTCGAAACCATCTCCGAGGCAGGTTTCGCAGTTTCGGTTTCGCGTTCTCTCATAACAAACATGGCGGAAACCACCACGCTAAGCTGCATTTTCATGCGCCAAGGTCAGCTGACCTTGGTGGCAATATAGAGCAGCAGTTTCTGTGACCAAAACAATGATAAAACACAACTGAGAACTAGGAAAATATTATTCAAAACCCCAGTCTACTGAACATGACTATTTTATGTAAATTGTATACATATAATTACTTGTAACAGTATCATTACATATACGCAAATATTTGCCTCCAAAAGTATCTTATCTCTTTATTATTTGTTAATTCACTGATAAAATAACAAAACAATATGCTGCAATCCAATTCGTTCCACATATATAGTAGCTGGGACATTTTTGGGGTATCCATTTTGAAACCGGAGGGTGAAACCATCCACTCGTTTATTAAATTAGAATTTAGTTTCACTTTGAAACGATGTATCCGAAACTAGACACTCGTTTATGACAGGAGAAACCAGTTTCAGAAACCAAAACCAGTTTCGCAATAATCGAACAGGCCCTTACTCTCTGTGTCTGTGTCTCTCTCTCTTGCTCTCTCTCTCGTGGGTGTATGGGCATATTGGATAAAATTTAAGAAAAACGTCGATTGCACATAGCAAAAACACTATTCACAAGGAAACAATAAATGTTCTGTTCTGTTTCTATGTTGTAAATGTTCCTGCTACTAAATACTTATTTTCCACACAGGGAGTCGCCCGCTCCACCTCAGTAAGTCAGCTGGTCTGTTCAGGGTTGCCCTTGCACAGTGGCATTCCACATTCTCACGCTGCATTGATGCCACACGCTTGTAGAGTAGCTGCATATCACACATTGGACCTGTTCGGGAATAAACGCCATATCGTATACACCCTTTAACAGGCTGTGTTTTATATATATTCCTTAACATTGTTTAACCAATGTCCTTCATGAAAGTAATAGTTTAACCTTACCCTTTAATAACTTTTCACACCTTTAACCAGTCCCCCATTTACTCTCATGTTGCGGTTTGTTGAAAACATAAGAACCATTATTAACCAGTAAAGTCCCTTCATTTTGGAATCCATCAAATGTGCAGACTCTTTATTAAGAGTTACTGATCATCATTGTCGAGTTTCAATGAGAATTCAACGCGAGAATTTTGTATTGTATCAGATCTCAAACTACGTTTGACCCCTCAACAGAAGTCCAGTTGTGGTCAACGGTCATTTATAATTAAATTCATTTTCATAATGATGAATATTGTTTTTTCATGAAAATAAATTCAAACAGTTAAACGTTGAAATATGTTCATTTCTTAAATAATATAACGAAATTCGATGATGATGATGATGATGATGATGATCAAACTATTTTGTCCAGGGTCTGCACATCAGTTGTTCGTGTGTAGCTTCATCCGTGTCGTCAGTGAAAGCATGTGCCATGATGTCAATAAAAACAATCTTATTTTCTTATTCGTAACTGCATTCATGTCGGTTTAAATATGGCACGTTTAATCGCAAATATGTGTGGTAATAAACGGCTTTTAATATGTATTTAATTTAATAAATTTATCTGCAAGTTGTTCGGAGAATCTTGTAAATGTTCAGTAAAGCATGTATTTGTCAGTTCATGTTCTCGTTGGCAACTTTGTTCTTTGGTCAAAGCAGTGGTGCGTCTCGGTGCCAGACAAGTAATCAGATTCAACTTGGTCAAAAGAACAATTTTTGGGTGCTGTGTCTTGTGACACAGTCAGTGTTCCTAACCTGTTAATAACTTCGAGAATGTGCCACTGCTTTGTCCCTCGTTAATGCTTATTACTCGCTTTCTATGCTCACTCTTTGCTTTGAATTTGCTCGGTTGTGCTCAGACAAGAGGCTACTTCTGCACCAGATGAACAAGTCAGTCAGTAAGTGCGTGTGTTCGTGCGCATTTGCGGGCGTTTGTCCGCACGTGTGAATCACGACTGAAGTTTGTTGAGTGATATTTTCAGATGGCACGTATGTTCGGTGCTTATGTCTTTGTAATATAAATCTGTTTCTGTAATAGTATAACGTTACCTTTCGTAAAAATAATACGAATGTTAGTACTCTTTCTGGTATTTACTGTTTTACTAATTATAAACCACTCACAACCATTTGTTTTACTATCATTAACAATTCTTATTAATTATTAAGTAATATTCATAAGGTAGACATGTATTTTATTGAAAATGTAACGTCATTTATGAAGACGGGCGGGTTTACACGATGCGTCTCAACCATTCCAAATATTTTCACAGGTTGTAATTTAATAAAACAATATGTTGTCTCATACAGAAACTGTCGGGCAAAAAATACGACATCATATTTGATGGTTGCCATAAATGCAACAAATGGACAACAATTACTTGATGGTGATGCACCAATATGGTTTGGGACGTAATCACTGAAATCACTTGATTGTCTGGTCCAGAAGTGATTGTTTGCAGACCGCGTTGTACGGCTGTAGTACTGTGGCGTCAAGCAAACACATACTCATAATGTAGTCAAAATGCTACGATCGACATTGCCTTTGGCCTCAAAAGTTTGCAGTTTTCGACAACTGTTTTGTGCTTAGTAAAAGTTTGACAGTGTTTCGACGGTTTCTAGCCAAAATCATTTTTCAAGTGGTGTACATTTTTCTTCAGGACAGTTTGTCACAATAACTGATTAAACAGTATTATATTGTTGTCATCGTGCAAGCCCGACCTCTGATTTGGTTTAATCTTTATACCAATGAGTAACCGGGGATAATCCACTAATCTCTCATGTTGTGATTTGTTCACATAACCAATGATCTAACCCTCTCCTGCTTTTAACCCCCTCAGAGTCGAGGAAGTTGTGCGTCCTGCAAGGTAAGTCCATGTCAACAACAGAAACAACAGCAACAACAACAACAACAACAAAACAATTACCTACTTAGTTTGTCAAACAGGGCCGTTCCATCAAATGATCTTAGTACAACCATTGTCGTAAATGTGTGGTGGTAAAGTATAGGAGTTAGCGCTACAATAGATTTATTGAACGGGACGCAATACAATAGTGTACGGTGACACGAAGTAGCCCCACATATTATCAATGCTTTCACAAGTTAATTATACGTATCCAGATTTTTTTCTTCTTTCAATCAAGATTTTTATGTTTGGCGTTATTTTCCATTAAATTAGAATATTTAGACTGAATTATGTTTCAAATCCTATCACCTTCTTGGACTTATTTCGACATTGTATCACTGAGTGAATATTGCTTAACTCCGCATCAGGTATAGCACACCTGTGGCGAGGCCATTTTGTTATCTTGTTCATAGGTAAACACAGTTTATTTCAATCGTTTAATTCACATTTGTATCTCCTCAATAGTATTGAAATGTAGCTAGAATTATTCTACAACATTACACAGATCATCGTCACAGTAACACAATCTGACATGCAAGGGATGCATTACTTGATACCGGACACACGTTGACATCTTCTATTCTGATTACTTATACAACATATTTAACATAACCTAGCATTCTTCTCAGTAATTATGCTAATAACACAAACATAACCAATTAACACTATTATTGCTTTTGTTTAATTGTTTAATATTCACAATAATAATCACAGTAATAATACGGTGCTTGAGGGCATGCATGCTCACTTGTGATAACATAACGGTATTGAAACCTCTCAATGCAGGGATAGAGCTTATCAGGGCCCACTTGCACGGAACGATCTTAGGGCTACAGTTATTGTACATCCTTAAGTTCGCGATCTAAGGATTCTTCTACAATCCTTTGGTCAATGGATTCCGTAAACCGTAATATACGTTGTCATTTGCATTGTCGATGGCCAAACGTTGCTTAAAATCTGATTTAGGAAACTCCGCGAAGGACTCATATTTCATTCAATCTTATACATTACGTTCTTCCAGCCCCCCGAGAGTGAGTTGGCTTTAATGCCTCTTTGAACAGTATTCCGGTTCCGAGGTGAGGTGAAATTTGGTTTAACGCCGTGCTTGAGAATATTTCGCTCATATGACGACGTGCATGCGTGTGTATGTGTATGTGCGGCTGCTTGTACTAGCCCAGACTTAAGCTGGTTTTATAGTGCTAGCTCACTGAGATACCATGCCGCAGTGAAGCATGAATACCCCACTCAGACACAGTATACTGACTCCGAGCCAACCAGTCCTTGTTGTACCCATTAATGCCGAGCGCCAGGCAGGGACCAACAAGTACCATATTTTAACGTCTTTTGGTATGACGCGGTCGGGGCTCGAACCCGCGACCTTCCGCTCTCCGGGCGGACGCTCTAACCACTACACCACGGAGGCGGTCTCCGGTTATGAAATGGCGTGTCAGGTGAATGTGAAAGGAACATGGTACAGGCATTGGATGTTACCACTTTGGTAAAACCCACATGTTGTTGACAAATCTAGAAACGTTGATCACTGTATTGTCTGGTTCAGACTCGATTATTTACAGACCGCTGCCATATAGCCGAGTGTGGCGTTAAACAACACGCTAATAAAACAAAAGACCGAGGAAGATATATTTTTTTACAAAATGATGTACTTGTGGGTCATCTTCGGTCATCATTGGTCGTTATTGTTAGGCCTGGGTAGACTCTACTCCGTGTTGAGAGGTTACTGTACGTCGTCGAGCTTGTAATATCTGCTGACTTTACATGGAAATCTTTTCTGCTCTACAGACAACATGGGGATGACAACGAGGCAAGAAAGGCCATGGAGGTGAGTCATTCTTATTTGTTTAATATGAAATATATCTATGAGATCGTTGTAGACCTCCAAATAACCTTGTCCACTGCGAGGTGGTAATTTGATCACGTTGAAAAATATACTGCATGCCTCACATTTGATCTGACTGTGTGCTGCACGTGCTATCCGTGCAAAATGTGATATTGTATTCGATTCACAGGACTTACCATTCGAAACAGTTAATTTGTCGACTTAAAGGTATCATTTGTTCTCGGCCGTATCGGTGGGTATATGAAAGGAACTATCAGTAATATAAACAGTGTAAAATATTTATCAACATGGCCTTATAATGCTATACCCACTAAATGTCTTTTCCTGGCCGTATGTTTTATCGTCCTGAAAACAATTATGGTGTAGTAATGCTTGGAGAGCCTTTATGTTATATTTCTGTTTCCAAAATGAAATTTTTAATAAATGTTTCGTTAAAATCAACAACACAAAGACATGACGTATTGTCGTAACAGCTCCTTTACCACGTGCAGTTTGTTAAGCTGTGCAGCCTGTATCTCTCCTTAATTGTGGAAAGCAGTAAGTTATTGTGTGTCAACCTGAGACTCCCATGTGTCTGTTCCAGGATGCCAAGAAGCTGCGCATAGAGAAGCAGCAGCAGGAGATGGAGGAGTATGAGGAAATGAGGCGTGAAGCTCGTGAGAAGGAGGCTCAGGAAATCCAAGAGCTGCGAGAGAGAAGGGTTAGTGTCAGCCAGCGGTGTCCTATAGAAACAAAATGTACACATGTTATATCAACACAGAGTCTACTTCTGTATCCTTTGCCAGAAGTGCGGTTGGGTAGCCTAGTGGCTAAAGTGTCCGCTCGTCACGCAGAAGGCTCGGGTTCGATTCCCTACATTGGTACACGTGAAGCCTATTTTTGGTGTCCCCCGTCGTGATACTGCTGGAATATTGCTAAAAGCGGCGTAAAACCCAATTCACACACACTCCTTTGCCAGAAATTTACATTCTCTCATCAAACGTACTTTTGCTGCAGGAGAGACGCAAGGCTGAACGCGAGGCTGAGGAGGTTCGCCTGGCAGAGTTGAGAGCTCAGGAAGAAGCACGCAGGAAGGCAGAAGAGGTGAGTCTTACTTTCATATGTGGTATTTCAATGTGGGGATACGGTAGAGAATACCTCCTAAGATATCGACGTTGGGAATCGAGGGGGGAACTTTATGGAAGAGTACGGACAGTGGTTAGATACTAACTATCATTGAAGACCCAATAGATACTTCCGGTCACTGATTGGCTGGTTTGGGGTCTGATGTAGTCTTTAGACGTATCTGAGAGGGGCTGGGTGGTTGAGTAGATACTGCCCTCGCTCGTTACGAGAGACGAGTTTATTACTTATGTTGCTGAATGTTTTCAAAGGTTGTCCAAGCGTCTCCAAACCAGTCTATTTCACGTGACATTTCAAAATAAACGTGTATATGTTATAATATATCCAAACAAAATTAGGATCATAAGATTCTTTCATATTAGCTGAAGTAAATTATCACGGCTATTGAATTATTCCACATAAGCAGGGATACCCCGTTATATAGTCTCCCTGACATAAGCAAGCATGACAGACGATAGCGATTTGAAAAAAACCGGGTGGTCCTTAACATTTTTTCAGTAGTATACATAATTGATGATCGATTGAACGTGAGCGCCCCAGAGAGATGATAATATACATGTATAGTTATGATGTCATATGTATGGTGTCGTCAGTATGTTTGACACGCATTTTGTGATCAACTGCTAGTAATACCCCGACAGTGGAATAATACCACTTTAGAGGAGAAAACCTTATTCCTCAAGGTAAAATAAAAACTTATTTCAACTGTCATCTAATGCTTAAAAACAGCATGAAAAAGTGAAGCTGACGGACAACAATATCACGTCTTAGACTAAATACGCGATTAATCATTATTACCCTGCTTGGCTCCACAGGAAGTAAGAAAGAGGAAGAAGACAGAAGAAGAGGCCAGAATCAAGGAAGAGAAGGAGAGGAAGAAGAGAGAGGCTGAGGAGAGACTGAAGAAATCAAAGAAACCCAACTTTGTTATCACAAAACGTAGCGACTCTGAAAAGGGATCGGGAGGGGTAAGCGTCAACACTGAAGTAAACAGCGCATTTGCTCTAATGAAAGTTTTATTTCAGCTTTACATTCCACACACACGTGTAATGCATATGTGTCTTGGTAACCTTATAGAAGTAGATTAAATATTAAGGAATATTTTTAACACTTTAGGATTTCAGAAATGTGCATACATGTACGGAATGACCTCACTGATAATATGTATTGGATGACACAGTTACGAATCGTGATGTATGGCACTCTCCTACCCAGAGCTCCATGCGGCCAGCCAGCATAGTACCTCTGCCACAGGCCAGAAAGATGTGACGATTCGTCACATCTTGCACAGTCCATTCAATATAATGTACATATTTCTTAACTCTTTTATTTTTGTCGAGTCTACACATCTAATTAAACATCTTTGATGGAATGGTTTTAGTTTTACAGAGAAAAAATCCTAAAACATCTAACTCTATCTCGATTTGCGTAGCGATCCTTTGTTTACATAGGTTGTACGGCTCCACGTGCTGTCATCGAAGCCGACGGCCGGAGAGCAAACGATGCAGCCAGTTTGATATCTAAATATGTACTGTCATAAACCTTACTGTCGTAGTTGTGGAAGAATATAAATGTAACAATGTAAAACATTGTGAAGAGCGCGCAGAAAGCTTGCTTAAGGCCAGTCTCTTCTTATTATGAATGTGCGCGTTTGTTTACAAACAAGAGAAAAGTCCGGTCACGTGATATGCAAATTAGCCTGTGGCAGTGATGTTATGCTAAGTCTTCACTGCGCCGGAGTGTGGATGTATGGATATATTGGATACGTAAACATATAATAACGGAATTGTAATAAGCAGTCATTAACATATTAAACGGCATCATTACAGAAAATAACACGGATTCAATTCATTTGTTAAAAAACGTTATATTTGATGTTTCAAAAACAAATGTAAAAACGAGAAACGACATATTTTTCTCATCAAACAGTAATATTTTGTTTGAATTTTATCAATTATTGTCAAATCAGTGGTCATTTAAAGCATACGGTATGTAACAGATACAGATCTCAGTTGAGTTTTAGCATGTTAACTCAACATGACCGGAAGTCATGAGCACCGCTGTTACACACTGACTGAGAATAAAACACATTTATTAAATTATTTGTCTAAAACAATTAATGCCATGTTATTTGTGCGAGGATCCGTGTTGTTACGTGTATAATGAGCTCACATCTGTCACTGCTTGTTGTCAAACCGCCGAATATAACTATACTTTTATTTACTCAATACGTTCTATTGATATCGTATTTTTATTTTTTTAATTATTTTTGTCTTAATACAACACATTTTCCTTACAATCATCAGTCAGTTGCATAAAGGACATCAAGTTGCGTAAAAAATCCAACAAATTTACATAAAAATGTAAATTAAAACAAAAGAATTACCAATGTCATCTACTGTGCTTGGCACCGGTAAATTTGAGTCATTCGATTCCACTTGATAAATGAGCAATAATTTTCAATATTTTTGTTTATCTTTTCGAAGCTGAATCACAATTCAAATAATTCATGCCTAGCAACGACTGTTGGATTGTTTTACCTTTAGAGGACTTGTAATGGTCTATGAAACCTTGCGCATCTCTCACCAAACACTGCATATTGTAAGTAACAGCGCGCATTACAATTAAGTCGCCATGCTTTGCCTACATTATCATTTGTTTATTACAAATAACATTGGTATGTATTGAATTTATATCTATGCATATATTTTATCAAGGATATGTCGATTTATATTTCCTCAATATAAACAAAACAAACCGAAGTTTGTAGTGCCATTAATTATATATTTATCCATACTATGACTTAATTTGAAATTTGCGAAAATTATTGACTTACGAGCGGTGGGTAGCCTTGTGGCTAAAGCGTTCGCTCGTCACGCCGAAGACCAGGGTTTGATTCCCCACATGGGTACAATGTGTGGAGCCCATTTCTGGTGGCCCTGCCCTGATATTGCTGGAATATTGCCAAAAGCGGCGTAAAACTAAACTCACTTAATATTGACTTCCTTCATTCTTGTCTGATTCAGTCTTGATCATTCTAAATATAGGAATATATTTCTGACATATCCTTGCAATTCGTCATATGTTAACATTTACAAATTAACATGACATCCATGTGTTTAAATCAATGTATTTATACAATTGGACAACGAATGTGTAGATCTGGTCTAGCTTCTGGCTTTTATAACTTTCAGCCCGAACGAGGTGTAGTAAGTAGTCCAAAACAGCTCTTGGTGATTCTTAACCCAAACGAACATCATCCAGGTTATTCTGTGAAAAGAAATATCGTAGTTTGAATATCTATTTTAATCAACCGACATCAAAAATGAAAAGAATAGTGACATCTAGATATTATCTTTCTAGAATACCTGGACTGACGGTTTTAATATATTTTGTTGCATAACACAATCGGCAGGTATTTGGTATTACGAGGGAAGACTAACGAATGTGTCTACAATGGTAACATTGACGTGCACTTAATACACGTGTATAAACTAATTATATAACTGTAAACATGTTGTGTGTTAACGGCACTCTTACTAATCAACTGTTACTAATACAAGGAACCTATCCTCACCGAGTGTATGGTACTTTTGCTGCACAGGTAAACTGAATTTGACATAATTATTATTAACCATTTATGTTTTATCCATGTGTCATCTATGTTTGGTGTAAAGTGAACGTAATGTAGCCGACCCAAAAATTTTGAGCATGACAGAAACGGATCTGAATTATTCATTCACATCATTTATTGAAAATAAGTTTGATTTATTTTTTTCTCATTTATTAACGTTTTCACACATGAAACATGTGTCACAAGATTATAATGCATAGTCATTTGATGTACAATTGCTACGCAGAGAGTGAGAAAGTGAATCGTAAACAGGATTCTTTAATGTAAGCAATTGAAGTAGATAGTCATTAATATCGTAAAGGGCGACGAATATTGGGATCGGTTGATCAAAATGGCTGCTGAGTATAGCTAGCATTACATTTTGTTGCCAAAACAAGCAGGATCAACTTTCAGTCACGACCAGTCTGGGTGTCACTTTATTATGATGAAGAGGTTCATGGTTGTTCGCACTATCAACCACTGGTTTGCTGGGTTCAAACTCAGTCACATTGCAGGACACCGTGAAGTGGATTCCGTCTATATAACGCCCTTTCACTTAACTGACTCTCATCAAAAGCTGGGAGCGGTGGAGTACCCCAGTGGTTGAAGCGTTCCCTCGTCACGCCGAAGACCCGGGTTCGATTCCTCATATGAGTAAAATATGTCAAGCCCATTTCTGGTGCCCTCCGCCGCGATATTGCTGGAATATTGCTAAAAGCGGCGTAACACTATCCCCACTCATCCAAAGCTATGTAAGTGGCAATCCAAGTTCCAGCGACGATGTCCTATAGTTGACAAAGGTATCAAGGTTGCGGATGCAGGGCCAGTTGGTGTGGAGTGATGTCCTTTTGTTTGTACATTGTATTTTATTACAGGTGTGCACTGTGGTGTCATGAGTGACCATTGTCCATCAGTCACTGTCCACTCACATACAGTTTGTGGTAGCAAATATCTGTTCTAACTGGGTTAAACGTGTTCGTTTGTTATTGCAAAATCCGCGTAAGCTGTGACACATCTTGTTCACTATAAGAAGTTTGATTCGACTGTAAACACTAACGGTGGATTTTATTAGAACCATTTGTCACAGATTATACAATTTTGCAGTATATTGTCGGTAATTCAAAACTGTGATACCAAGGTTTACGATCAACCGAATCATAGTAAATGCATGGGACCGCCCATGGAAAGAGCATGTTGGAGATTTTACGTGCGTTTCCAGCAATGCTGTTTTTGCTCAACGAACGTTCGGAAGATAATATAATATATATAAAACTCCCCAAAACCAACGTAATTTATGCCTGGTATCGCAAGTTTGTTCAGCCGTACATTATAGTCAATGACGTCACACACCATTGTTTCCTTGTGGTGGTAAAGTGTCAGTTTATACCTGTTCAATTTGTGAATACAAATATTAATGCTAGTATGAATAGTTCCAAGTTTCTACAGTGATAGTTCTAGTGCGCTTTATGTGTTAGTACCAACACTGCAAACTGGGTTGTTTCAAAACTAATACCTGATAGAATAACAATTTTAAGTAGTAAAGTACGTGCTAATAGAAAAAAACATGTAACGGGTGATATCTTTGTTATTTATTAAAATATATATTGCCACCCAGAAACATGTGTCTCATAATTAACGCGATCTAATACAGGAAGTTGACAGTTTATCGTTTAGTGGAAACACATTCAGAAATGATTTAATGAAAGTTAATTGCTTAAATTTGTCTCAATTATGATTAACAAGAGCACGTAGTAGGCACGATACCATAATGATAATCAATTTTCAATAACATTTATGAAACTTTCTGAGAAATATATGACTAGCTGAAGCAAATACTACAGTTTGTAAGTTGGATCAAGTTTTTATGTATAGAAATTCACTTTTTCAACAACGCAACAGATGTATGCAAGAGTATTGAACGTCAAATGAGACAGCCTTATACTGTTGCTTCCAGCTTGAGCCCTTGAACGCAGATGACATGCAGAAATCCAAGGAACAGTTAGAGGAAGAAAAACGCGCCATCTTGGCCCAGAGAATCACCCCTCTTGCAGTCGAAGGATTCACCAGTGACAAGCTCCTTACGCGCGCCAAGGATCTCGTGGAAACTATCCGTCGCCTGGAAGGGGACAAGTACGATCTTGAACAGAGATTCAAGAGACAACAGTACGACGTGAGTGTTCTCCAAGACACGTTTTCAGTAACAGATGATGAGGGTGTGCACACGTTCGCCATCTTGGTAGTTGCGCACGCAGGCTTTCGTAAAGGGAGATAACAAGATTTTTATACCATTGTGACGCCCTCGGTTTCCTTGAAATCACTAATCTCACTTCCACTGACGCTAATTAACAGTACTTCCAAACACAGGACACTGTGTCTATAACTGTTCACAAGTTGAAAACATTGGAGAAGTGGATGATTATTACAGTCTTTCAGCAGCATTAAATAATACCCGTCAATGAAAGTTAAAGACACATGGACAAGCCTCTGTGGTTTGGCGATATATTTGAAATCAGAAGAAAGAACAATTCTGTTTATTACAACATTTAACTTTAATGCTGAATGCATCAATCATAAAAATATTATGATACAATCATATTATTTATTTACTTCACAGATGATCGAGTTGGCCGAGAGAGCCAGACAAATGAACAAAGGGTAAGTTGTGCAATCCGGTTCCGCAAGAGGTTTGGAATTGAAAAACGTGACTTATTTATTCTTTATTTTGACTTGAACCATACGTTTTCGAATTGTGTAAGGTGAACAGTTGACCACCCTTTGCATATGTTGAGGCCGGGCAGGATACGCTCACCGTTTCGCGAACACCTGGTGTTATTACTGTTTGACAGTGATTCATAAACACATACCCAGTCATTATATGTCAAAGGGTCAATGCTGGATTGTCTGGTCCAGACTCGATTGTTTGAAGACCGCGTCGTACATCTGTAATCCTGCTGAAGGCGGCGTCAAACAAACACAATAGTACAATAAACTCTGCTTGTAGCAGAGATTTCTTTCGAAAGTGGAACGGTTTTTGTCGTCTCTTTTAATTGTCTCCCCGTCTTGTCGTTTTAAGTTTGGTTGTAGCATAAAGCTGGTGAAAGTTACCCACCACTGTGGGTTTCCATGTCTGGCTGAACTATTGTAGGTTCAACGCACTCATAGGCTTTGTAGTGAACTTTAACATGGTGTGATTACACCGTTTATACTTAACGCTATCCATGACTTGTCACTGGGGTGTCACAGTTAGTTGGAGTCAATATTCGTTGGTGTCATTTTTGGGGGAAATCATTGGATAATGTTGATGAATTAGCCCGTTAAACCACAACGGGTCCGTGGCGTTATTTTATGGATAGACATATTTTAACTTGACTGTTTGTATTTTTCAGGAAAGGCAAACGAGGAGTGTCCTCAGTACAGGTTGACGAATCGTAAGTTAATTTTTCATTACATCCGTTGTTGATACCCCACGTCAAAGACAACCACATACATGTACCAAATATGGGACACTTGAAACGCCACTGACAAGTGTTATAGTTTGTATTCAATCAACTACAAACGCTCTTTATAAGATTTCATTATGTTCTCTCCGGAAAAGTAGCTCTTGACATTTATTGGTGAATTCTTATCAGTCGAAATTTGTGTTTGTTCCCTCCCTTGGCCGTGTTAGGATCCTTTTACGGTCGGTTTGAATCCGACTATATAGTGGGACATATCACCTTCCGGTGTAACCGCATTTTCTCTCACGCTATCGTTTGTCTGAAGCTACCTACATTGAAGCATTTACCTCACTGACTTATTGTCCTCAATCACTGGATTGTCTTGTCCAGACAGACTGCTGTCAAATAGCTGGAAGATTGCTGAGTGCGGCGTTAAACAAACAGACAAACACAACTTACTGTTTTATGAAGTTGTTTGTTTCTTTTTACAGGTTTGATCGTCTTGCTGACAAATTCACCAGTGCACCAGTAAGTACATACCTCAATACAACATTGTTGCTCCCTTAGGGACTTCTGAGACAACCAGACCGCCTCCGTGGTGTAGTGGTTAGAGCGTCCGCCCAGAGAGCGGAATGTCGCGGGTTCGATACCCGACCGCGTCATACCAAAAGACGTTAAAATATGGTACTTGTTGGTCCCTGTCTGACGCTCGGCATTAATGGGTACAACAAGGACTGGTCGGCTCGGAGTCAGTATAATGTGTCTGAGTGGGGTATTCATGCTTCACTGCGGTATGGTATCTCAGTGAGCTAGCTCTATAAAACCAGCTTAAGTCTGGGCTAGTACAAGCAGCCGCACATACACATACACACGCATGCACATCGTCATATGAGCGAAATAAACCCAATTTCACCTCACCTCTGAGACAACCAGGGCTCCGTTGCGCGAAGGTATCCCAGGGTTAAGACTGTCTTAAGTCTATGTTAGAGTATGGGAATCGTAGCGCTAAGAACACTTTGTGCAAGAGGGCCAACCCTAGTACCCCATACGTGTGTCACTGTTGGGAATCATAGCGCTAAGATCACTTTGTGCAAGAGGGCCAACCCTAGTACCCCATACGTGTGTCACTGTTGGGAATCTAGCGCTGAGATCACTTTGTGCAAGAGGGCCAACCCTAATACCCCATACGTGTGTCACTGTTGGGAATCATAGCGCTAAGATCACTTTGTGCAAGAGGGCCAACCCTAGTACCCCATACGTGTGTCACTGTTGGGAATCTAGCGCTGAGATCACTTTGTGCAAGAGGGCCAACCCTAATACCCCATACGTGTGTCACTGTTGGGAATCGTAGCGCTAAGATCACTTTGTGCAAGAGGGCCAACCATAGTACCCCATACTTGTGTCACTGTTGGGATTCCTGGATAGACTATGCCATACGTTTCTCAATGAAAGGATTCCAGAACGAACTAAGTCTCCAGTACCATTGCATATGTTGAAAGCGGACTCAATATATGACTGGAGATTACGGAACATGACCTTCGTGATTGTGCTTCATTGTACCCAGCGGGAATGTTTTTTAGCTTAACCAACCCCTGGTTTAGTTGTTCCTGACTTGATATGGGACAAGTGAAATGTTGCTGATTGCGTGAACTTTCACAAACACAGAAAGACACGTTTGCTTTAAATTTAAAATACAAATATCGCCTCGCCCACCAATGAAGTTTTTGAAAGGCATTTAGAAGTTGGACGAACATCAGAGCTAATTCTTGTTCCTTCATCCACCTTAAGGGGGCCTGAAGAAGGAGCAAGAATTAGCTCTGAAACGTTTTATGGATAACAACTTCTTTTTTATTCTTTATACGACGTTTCAGAGCTAATTCTTGCTCCTTCTTCAGGCCCCCTTAAGGTGGATGAAGGAGCAAGAATTAGCTCCGAAACGTCGTATAAAGAATAAAAAAGAAGTTGTTATCCATAAAACGTGTCATAAATTCGCCCACCAATGTTTGAAAAATGGTAAAATGTGTGCTTCAACTCGCCTTTCTTTTAACAGCCCAAAATCCAACTGTGCAGTAAATACGAGCGCCATACCGACCACAGAACATACAACGAGAGAGCCAAGCTGTTCGAGGATTTGGCGATCGAACCCCCACCGCCGGAGATCCAGCACGTTCAGACAGGGGAAGCAGAAGAGGAGGGTGATGAATAGACACCCCTGTCTGCGAATATCCTCAGGTCTAGGGTACTGGTAAGTACATACCCAATATGACTAGTGAAGATTCGGGTTAGAATTGGTCTTCAGTAACCAATGCTTGTCGTAAAAGGCGACTAAGGGGATGGGTGGTCAGACTCGCTGACTTGGTTCGTGCTGTCATTATAAGCCAACTGTGTTGATGATGCTCGTGATGTTAATCACTGGATTGTCTGACACAGACCCGTTTACTGACAGACCACACAGTTACAATATTCCTGAGTACGCTGTTAAACAACAAAGAAAGAAACAAACGAAATATTGCCTACCGGGGTATTACCCACATTGAAACAGAACAAAAATCACTGTATCGTGTAAGCCAAGTGAAACTCCTGTAATACGGTCCAGGCATCTGCCATCAAGGTCTGCTGGTCGTGGGTTCGAATCCCACATTTGCCCCTTTTATGATCACTGGTTTTGCATTGCCTTACCGTAGATTTCTCCATCAAGGTAAATTCTACTAACAGGGTGAATTTGTGATTTCCTCCAACTCTTCACCGACATGAATAAAATCCTTGCGCTCTCTTCTATCGGGTCTCAGGGTAGGCAACGGGGTAGTGTGTTTCCCTGTCACTGAGAAGATCCAGGTTTGACCCTCTAAAATTAAATATTTAGCCTAATTCCACAATTCATTGTGCAGGGATTTAGTATTTGATTATTGCTGATGTAGGTTTCGCATTAATATGTCCCGGTGAATATGAATATACATTTTATCAATTTATTGCTATATATGCTTCAGTTTTTTTAAAAAACAACTTTTTCTCTTTTTACAGTATAAAAGCCGCAGTAGCGAGCCCTGCTTTGCCTCTTCGCCTATCTGTGGATGCAAGTCAAACCTTTCTAGTGCAGACTCCGAAACATCAGATACAATTGAAAGACCAAAAAACTGCATCATGTATATATTCAATTTTCGCCCTAGACTTTGTAAAAAGCTGTACGTCAATGCCTTTCTTTTCGCGACAATATCATGTGCAATACGTTTCCATGGGCACATGAAATGTTCCTTGACGGAATACTCACTTGTAAAGGATTTCAGTTTGTCTTCCTGGTTCAACTTGAATAATTTACCCTTAGCTTTGTGCCGACTCTGTGATCAATACTAGTTAATAGAACACTTCACTAAGGGATTAAATTTGGTTATCAATCTGTACATTGGAATTTTGTGTATTTATTGTGATTTCTGCGTGTCCTCCTTGACCAAACACGGGGAAACGGGATCCCTGGCCGTGACCTGCTCGCTGGGAAAGCCCCTCTGAACCGCAGTATGATCCATGGCCCCCAACACCAGACTGTCAGCTGGAATATCGAAACAATTTCACAGCGTTGCATGAATGGTTGGTATTATCAACGCTACGTCACAGCCAGGGAAACTCGTTCACCCAGACAAGGTTTCAAGAGTCATATCTAATTTATTGAGTGATGTCCTCATAGATGCCCTAAACGCTGAAAAGACTTCAGTTGAATAAACTTGATGGTTGATTTAGCACATTCTCTGTGTTCGGTTGTTTTTATGATGCACAGAATCCTGAAAAGTAGAACCCAGTTGATCAGGGCGGTGTCCATGTTCCGATTCAGGGGAGATAACCGGCTATAAATGTCCAGTTTTTTCACCGGATATGACAGTTATGTCCCCTTGCCGTGAGTCAAACACTTTGCTCTTACACACACAGCCAATCAATGTTCTCTGCAAAGTATAAACGGATACAGGGAGTTCCCTCTCTTAAATTTTCGCATACTAAGAACTGGCATATTCAGAAAATTCTTGTTCATCGTTGTCTTCAGCTACATTCCAGCAGTTTGACGACGGTTTGTTATATCGAGTATCGATCAAACAGTTCAGTGATTGTCTCCATAAGTATCGATCTCCACTATACGATGCCGCGAAATCAACCAAGAGGAGAGCCTAACCACCGAAGCAAACGTACGGATGTTTCTTGGCAGCTGTATTCCTACCGGGATCTCAACGGGTCCTTGTAGATGATCAACATGGGTCAGTCTGCTAAACAGTATAACGAGAACAACACAATGAGGCCAAACGTAATACCAACTGTCTGGGGACGTGTTAAAGACGCGATAGACGTATTGAGAACTGTTTATGATCAAACTAGCGTCGTAATTTTTACAAAAGTTCCAGGTTCGAGCCCGTTTTACAATTATTTTTGGGACGGGGCAGGACATACTTAGAACCAGGGGCCTCAGGGTGTCATGACAACCACATGCCGGAATATAATCTGACGACACTAATATATCAACAGTATTGCTGCTCTGAGCATAGACGACGATACTCTTGAATCCGTTAACATCTGCCTTGTGCTCTTTGTCCGGTTCATGTAAATACCAGGGCGGTAGGGTAGCCTAGTGGTTAAAGCGTTCGCTCGTCACACCGAAGACCCGTGTTCGATTTCCCACATGGGTACAATGTGTGAAGCCTATTTCTGGTGTCCCCCGCCGTCATATAGCTGGAATATTGCTAAAATCGGCGTAAAACTCACTCATTCACTCATGTAAATACCGTACTACTGGAGATGGATGGGTATACGGAGTCATATGGATGGCCCTTGGTTGGCTTTCTAGACCAGGGTAATTGATTGTCATAATCACAGTTTGGAGTCTGTCCTTTGACGTGTTTCAGACAATCACATAGAGGAGTTCAAAACAATCCCGACAATGACTCGCACGACTAGCAAAAGAGAGGCGAATAGTGCCTACTCGGGGGTTCGACAATGGGCTATCAGCTATGGTCAGACCCAAGTCAAAAACAAATTGTATACTGAATTTATTTAGAAATGCATCACTCTATTATCGTTGATCATGGAATATGCAAAACGAATGTTGAACCCAAACTGTGCTGGAAGTAATCTGACTATGGCAGATAAAGGTGATGGACGTGCATCCCTGAGTGATCACGTGACCCACCATTGGCTGACAATTATCGTTTGAAATAGCCTCTGAAAATGCATAAAACGTGGCGGTTCCACAATACATTTACCGATCCTTCAACTGTGCACCAAAATCACACCGAAATTCTGAACAGCACTAAATCGTTGACTTTACATAATGCCACGTTTATCAGCTGTTGAGAAGAAAGAGCTGTTTGGTTTCTTGAGACTGGTTTGTCTACAGGTCAAGTGGCCAGGAGGCTTAACTGTCACAATTCAAAAACAGCCATGTTATCACAGCACCTACGACAAACTGGCACAACACGATCGACCACATGCAGGGCAACATCTGTCACGACCCAGGCCCGAGATCGTCACATCGTCCTCACTCTTTAAAGGAACAGGTTCAAACCAGCGTCCAGAACAAACACTCCCCATTCGTGGACGAAGGGGTGTCATCAGTCCCCAGACGGTACGACGGCGATTAAGACTGACGAGTCCAGACTCAATCTCAGTCATGCGGATGGAAGTCTCCGAGTCCGGCGTCGATGTGAAGAACGTATGCTGGATGTTGAGTTCAGCAGCTGAACCGCTGGTAGGTGAAGGCGTTATGATTTGGGGGAGTGTTGGTAGTCGTGGCAGGACACATCTATACATCTGTCGAGTCTGGAACAGACATTTCTGGTGTCCTCCGCCGTGATATTGATGGAATATTGCTAAATGCGGCGTAAAACTAAAGTCACTCACTAACTCACTGGAACAGACAATCCAGTGATCAACAGCATGAGCATCGATCTACGCAACTGGGAACCGATGACCCGTGTCAACAATGTCAGCGAGCCTGACCACGTGCACTCGATCCTGTTAGTCGCCTCTTGCGACAAGCGTGGGTTCATGCTTGGCTAGACCGTATGGGCAACCAGTATTAGATTTATTGTTCAAAGCTGCACTCAGCAATATTCAAAAAATATATGACCCTAGTCTGTACATATTGAGGCTGCATCAGATATTCCATTGATATTCATCATGGACATTACTCCACTTCGATGGAATACGATGACATACATCGAGCATGTCAGCTTTACCATCGAGCCCATTAGTCGCCTCGTAGGACAAACACGGTTTGCTGTACACCATTTCTAAATTTGATCTTCACGGGTAGATCACGAATAGTGATTGGATATTGCTTCACCAGTGTTATGTGATCAGACTTTATGCAACCGGTTCGACCAAACTGGTTTTATAGCAAGGGATGTGATGATGATTTTTATGCAGGAGCATGTACAATGTGAAGGACACACACACCCCACACACCCCATAAAAAAATTACGCACAAAGTAAGATACGACACTGCATATCATGTACAAAATCAATTACCCCCTTTCCATAATATTTAAGCATAAATTTTCAATATCGTAATGTACCAAATTGCTGACCCTCCCTACCTCCCCAGAACAATATGGGTGACACACAACACCCCACCCAAATTACGAATGGTCCTTCATAAGGGTATGTTGTGACATCATTAGCTAGTTCACACCTGTGAGGTGAGGTGAGGTGAGGTGAGGTGAGGTGAGGTGAGGTGAGGTGAAATTGGGTTTAACGTCGTACTTGAGAATATTTCGCTCATATGACGACGTGCATGCGCGTGTATGTGTATGTGCGTCTGCTTGTACTAGCCCAGACTGAAGCTGGTTTTATAGTGCTAGCCCACTGAGATACCATGCCACAGTGAAGCATGAATACCCCACTCAGACACATTATACTGACTCCGAGCCGACCAGTCCTTGTTGTACCCATTAATGCCGAGCGCCAGGCAGGGACCAACAAGTACCATATTTTAACGTCTTTTGGTATGACGTGGTCGGGGATCGAACCCGCAACCTTCCGCTCTCCGGGCGGACGCTCTAACCACTACACCACGGAGGCGGTCTTCACACCTGTAGCTAGCTAAAACACATTGTAGAATAAGGTGCTAGGGTATATTTTGCTCCAGTCTTCCTTGAGGAGGAGCACAAACCTAGTCTCATATATTACAATTATGATGATCAAAACAGTATGGAAACCAAAGAATTATCATGAAATAATTTATTTGATTAAATATATTTGTCAAATAGAAACAATAACAGTACAAAATAACCATGACAAAAATATAGACCAACCAAACTATTTTTACAGAGCTTGGGGAGAATATACAGTGCCAAACAATACTCTCTACAATGGGTTGAACATTCTGATATGGACAAACAGTTACATATAATACACATAATGATAATATCAACTTAAAAGAAAGCACAGCAGCCATTATATTGACTAACATACAATAGTGAAAGCGACAGCTTTTATACAGTGTTGAGAAACCAACCAGATCTAAACCAAATAAATGGCAGCAACCACACATTACTAACTATAGCAGGTACTGGAGTTCACCTTTGAAAAACAAACCAACATCAAGTTATTCTGATATTGTTCTTTGAACATCAATATTTTGCACCTGGATCTGGGTAAAGGTACTGAACCATCACACTTCATAAAAAATCAATACCATTTGCTTTTTAATTCATGTTGAAGGACTTATGAAGGACAACATAACAACTGACACTTTTCATAAGATCAATTATAAAGTTCTTATCAAAATACATAATGATATTCCTCAGACTGTCTTGACAAAAGTACACCAAGAAACATGGCACTCAAATATTTGTGTAAATGTTCACATTTCATCAGATTAAATATCAATTACTGAGGTTGGATGTGATAGAAAACAAATTGAAAAATTGAGTTTTGTCAGAAAAGAATTCCTTTGAAGTATACGGATGACAAAGTACACACCACTTATTGAAACACAACAGGTTCTTATATCTTCATCAAGCAGGGTACCTGACTGTGTGAGTGAGTTAGCTGGGTTTAATGCCACTTCAATCAGTATTCCAGTAATACCATGGTGATGTGCTGCTAATCTGAGACAGTTACCATTTCATGAAACCAACAAGCATGGGTAAAGGGCGCTAACAGCTAGAAACGACAAACATACTTGTTCTGGGATTCAAACCCACAGGCATAGGTTTATGATATGTCCAAGGGACATAACCCTACACTGCAAATATCTCCCCATGAGACTACTGGGCCACCTGTGCTTCCTTGGTGCTGGAATCAAAGCCTTCTTTGAAAATCCAGAACAAATGCAACAGTCTCATCTTAGCATTGATAAGTGAATAGGGTAAACAGTGTTCAGTGACATCACCCGGCACCAGTGTAATGAAGAGTGAGTTTAGTTTTACTCCACTTTTAGCAACATTCCTGCAAATATCAGGGCGGGGGACACCCTAAATGGGCTTCACACATTGTGCCCACATGGGAAATCAAACTCAGGTCTTTGGCATGACAAGCGAATGCCTTAACCACTAGACTACCCCAGTACTCCGAAGTGAAGAAAGAAAGCCACAGTGACAATGGAGTAGCCATTTAGCATGAATGTGTACCCTGGATCATAACCAGGATTAATCTGGAGTTGAACTCATGCCAGCAGATCCTGGTACAGCTTAGACCACTTGGCCAACCTTCCTTTTTGGCATTGTCCTTTTGATCTTTCTGAATATCATTTATTTGAGGTCAAAACATGAAGGAGGTGGATGTCCTATCATGTAACAGCATTAAAGTAGCCCAGATGTTAAAGCATTAGTTCATCACACCAAAACCCCCAGTTTGAATCCCAATCGGGGAAATATTTGAGTATGGCCATTTCTGGTGTACCCTGTAGTGATATTGCTGGGGTATTGATGAAATCAGAGCAAAACCTTACTTATTCACCCACTCAGTTTGTCTATATCCCAGCTACCCATAACTGTACAGAGCACAGCACAATCACAGAACTAGAACAATAAGTCCCACTCTTCAACAAAGTGTCAGTTGAGTAGGGCTGCACAATATAACCGGTTTGCCGGTATTTACCGGTTCAGACATGAAAACGATACGTATTGCGATACACTGATCGAAAACCGGTATTTTGACATGCAATCGGAAAACTTCGTAACACTCGAAATCTTCAGATATTTCCATTTTTGAATTGTTCCTTTCCTTGTTTCATTTGTGCCAAACATTATTTACATTTTTATTTTGTCATGATTAAACTTTTTATTAAAGCTTAATCAAGCATTGTGATTTTGTTGTGTTTTTACTTTATAAATCAAGCATTAACTCGACTATAAGTAGTTTTTTGTTAAAAAAACCTTCTTGCAATATATTGCAATACATATCGCAATACATGCTTTCGTTTCTCAATATATCGCAATATGAAAATTCCCTGCAAAACCCACCCCTACAGTTGAGTTATGCCACTTTTAGCAATATTCCAGAAATATCACGGCGGGGGACACCGGAAATGGGCTTCACACATTGTACCCATGTGGGGACTCGAACCTGGGTCTTCGGCGTGATGAGCGAACCCTTTAACCACAAGGCTACCCCACCGCCCCTCTCCAACAGAGACAGGAGTAACCAGTTAACATTAATATGATATCCAAGAAACTTAAACTCTAGGCCATCAATACATATAGCAGAAGCCACAGAATATTGCTCTTTATAACATAGAATGTAAACATCCAGGTATGAACCAATAGCACTTGGGTATGTACATGTTTCCAGTTTCTCCCACAGCAACATAGGCGCATTGTAAATTCAAACATATTTGAATGTAGTAACATTTATATGATGTGTTTTCAATGATAGTAAGTCTCACATACGCTCACTTTTTAAACAAAGTTGAAAAACATTTCACACAAACACAACCTTTCTTGGTTATGTAAGGCTTCTGTTTATTGGCCTTTCATTTCATCATTAGCCAATCAGAAATCTGCTTTCAAAATAAACAAGTTTCAGGTATTGAACATGCTTGAACATGCCTTTTACAACAGTTAAACACGTGTTTACGTTCGCCATGTTACAGAGTTGAACAGTCACGACGTTGATCTACCCAATACCAATACATACGGGGAAAGGGGTCGACTTATATTTGAGTTACATGGTTTTAGCAAGAATTTAGAGGGTTGAGAAAGGGGCCCGACTTATAGTGAGATCCAACTTATAGTCGGTCATATACGGTACATTAACCCACAGCTCAAAATGATTTAGTTTATTAGCAACAAATACATATCCAGCTTGCTATTAATGCACACAAGAAAACTGATTCCTTATGGCTGTAATGATATGAAACAATATATAATATCACATATAGCACATGTCTGCACTGTAGTTCAAGGCTGGGCTGGCACATTACCACAAATACATGTATACAATATATATAACATAGACCTATGTACACTATACAGGAGGTTCACATTAGACAGGTTATCTTATACATATACACCATGTTAAAGAGAATTCTACATACTTGTGAGTTCAGATTACTTTATAAAACACTTTACATCAGAACAAAAGGGTCTTCAACATTTCTTGAAAATCGTTTGAAATTTGAACCACAAAATGTCATGAACAAATCACAAACTAATCACGTTGCTTTATTGGTAGAAATGTTTGAGCAAAATATAACCATCATATCAAATGTTTGAGTTAACAAATAATATAATTATGAGATTCATACATGGATTAATAACAGACAACATCCACAGTTAGTACAAGTATACAGATGGAATATTAGGAGTTTACGGAACGGACAAATGTGTATCAAGTACAGAGAGGACACAATTGGTTGGATGGTTGTTGCTTAACGCCGCGCTCAGCAATATTCCAGCTATATGGCGGCGGTGTGTAAATAATTGAGTCTGGACCAGGCAATCCAGTTATCAACAGCATGAGCATCGATCTACGCAATTGGGATATGATGACATGTCAACTAAGTTAGCGAGCCTGAACACCCGATCCCGTTAGTCGCCTCTTACGACAAGTATGGGTTACTGAAGATCAATTCTAACCCGGATCTTAATCGGTAGATATAGAGGACGCAGAAAAAAAGATAATATGGCGTCCTGGGGATGCACAAAAGTACTCACTGAAAACATTCCACACAAAATATGAAGTCCCTGTTATAAAGATAACCATTGCATTCTACAGTAAAGTGCACTACACCACTACATTACTTCAGAGGACCCTCGTGTTTTCTGGAAGGACCCTTGAATTTGGACACCCTGGACTCTCAGTTTTGTGTGGAACAGTAAAACCCTGTATATAATACATAGATTTGCATCCATATAACCGGAAATATCCATGGTCAATACTAGCACATACATGACATGTATATAAACATAGCTTTACACATACTATAAAATGCAATACATAATCTAACTGAAATAGACAACAATGGTAGGAAACTAACAAGTTACATGTTTTAAGCAGGTATGGCAGTTACAAAAGTTCAAATAACATGCATAAGCAGCACATATAATCTGATAATATATATAATGACATTTGATGATTTATTGATAGTTACTTATTTCATCAGAGTGTCAGATGCCTGTGATATAGGGAGGGCCTCGTAAGGTATGTCGACCCTGTGTCATGTGGCACACTTTTATAAACCTAATTTTTTTAAGGCTTTTTCAATAGTACAAAGTCTAATGCTGAGTACAGACTGGTTATACGTCACGATTTTCCTTAAACTTCCATAATGTGAATTGAACCTGCAATCTCCGACACTATGTTTTTGCACTGACACACCAAGGTGGGTGAGTGAGTTTAGTTTTACGCCGCTTTTAGAATATCCCAGCAATATTCTTGACCATATATATTTATTTTAGGCCTAATGTTTTGTAAAAAATTAATTAACAAACAAAAAAGGTCTTAAAGACATTCAAAATGTAAACATTGCTCCAAGTAAATACCATAAAAATAGGTTTACATTTGTACTTGTAAATGAAATAGAATTTTTAATTAGAATGTTTAGCATTGCATGAGAGCTGATTGTCAGAAACAGACCAGTCTTGGAGTCTGTATGGCACATCATTAAACATTTACTGGAACAAACTGAACATATGCATGCATTACTACTCCTAGACAAAAATGTCTCTCAGATGTGCAATGCATTTGTGAAAAGGTTCTCTACATGTTAGGGATGTTCTCAATAGTTGAGACAGCTGACTGGTTGTTAAACCTTCCCAGCAGGTTAAGGATAACACAAATGGCTACCTATGAATAACACTACCACAGGTAAGAGCACCACCAGGAAAGTATGGTCAGTGTTACCTAGTTATATTCACTGGAGTCTAAGAGCAGTACTGGTCCTCACTTTTGTGGTTCTCAGTTGCAGATGCAGATATGATTGTTTTGGCATGATCATCACTGAATGTATCACAAGCAATAATGGCCAATGGTAAATATATTTCTATAATGACCATGAAATTGAAAAGTCAGATCTTGGAGACCATTAACAATGTTGGCGAATTTCCAAAAGAACTGAAAATAATGCCATCAATGTCCAATGGCGCCAATGTACATGTTGCTGATGATTTACTGGAAAACTGAAAATTGACTTAAAATGCACCCCTTCTGGTCTTGTTATTCACATTTATATATTCTACTGAAAAGAATATAAGGACCTACCGATTCTTCCAAATTATTACAGTTAATTGTCGATGGCATGTCTACGCAGTTTTTTATAGGAATATTTTTATCATTTTTTATTGTATCTATCTTTTTTGTGAACATAACATGAATATAACATGCCCTCTAGAAGACTTGTTTTCTGATTGAATGAACGATACACTGGGCAGAGACTGGGATGCATTACTCTCCTCATTGTCATTGACCATGCGTCAGTTTATTGGGAAACAATTAGATTTTTTTTCATTTACAAAAATGATTATTAAAGAAGCTTCCAACTGAAATCGTTTCTGAGCTTCCTGATATTTGATGCTGGTTGATCCGAAAACCAAAATTTGGAAATATCACCTGAATTGGTTGATAATACAGTGAAACCTATACAGAACTGGGGAAACAGCAGACATCTAATCTATGGTTTGCATTTCCCTGTGTGAGGCATTAAAAGACTGCTTATCAGCAGCAACACTATCTTTATCTGTTATTGTTTCAAGATGGCTGATGGTCAGGAAATTAGAGTTAGCTCCCTTTTATGTACTTGACCTTACAAAATGTGAAACAACATTGCTAATTCTGACAAAATATAACAATATTAGTATGTATTTGAGAGCTATATGAAAAACAGTGGTTTCAGCAGAAGGCAAGGAAATCAGTCAAAGATCCAATTGTTGTAAGGCTTCTTTGTTCTGGACCAAATCCAAAGAGATCAATTCCATAGTTTTGGACTACTGAGGACACCTTTTAGCAAGGCACAACACAATGAGAAGCAGGAGCTAAAAAACATATCACCCTGCTGACAATTTATATATATTTTAAGGATTAGTCAGTAGATAACATATATTTCTGATGGGTGAGTATTTTACCTCTTGAGAGCAAAAGAATTTATCAAAAATCTTCACAAATATCACCTTTGGATTTAAACAAATGATAAACAGACTAGACATCTTGAAACTATATCAACATTTCAAAATATACTACATTTGCAGATTGGTATATAAAACTTGATAAACACCTGTTCAATGCTGATATATACTGACACACATTGGTATCAAAGAGTATAAATGAATACAGAAAATAATTTAGTCAGCTAAGTAAAGTAATACACTTTAGCAAAGTATGGCCAGACCCAATTTTATTTCTTGTTTTACAGATCCGCTGGTCGTATTTTTTAAAGAAAAATAAAAAAAATATTTAAAAAATTCCCTGCTCAAAAAATAAAATCCTAATGTTTTATTGGCCCAAAATGTATAACCTTACAAGAATTTTTTTTAGATTGTTTTTTGCCCCATATACACTTCATAAACTGCCAAAAGTAAAATAGTTTTAGTATATAAAAGGAATACTACTTTGACTGGTGATTTAAAAAAAAAAAATCCCCACCTGTCTTGAAATTTTCTGAGGACAAAAATCAGTAAAACAAGAAATAATATTGGTCTGGCCTAATATAGATGGCAACTTTACAAAATCCAAGGTATATCATTAAAAACATTTTAAATATATGGCACAACATATAAGGTCCCCGGAGCATTAATTGGCAACATGGTTAATGTTCAAATTTAACTAGAAAATAGAAATATATGAATATTAGACAATTAAAAATGGTTATATCTGTCATTATCCAGTGTATAAAATATCAAATCTGTTGGGATAAGACCCTGGTATCAAACCCCTGTTCACCTCATGAATTGCACAATCACAAACGTGTTCATGTTTCATTGTGACTGAGAAAAACCTTAATTTGCAGCTTGAACACCCAGAAAGCTTATTAGATTGAATATGCTATCAAAACTTGCTAACATATATTGATACATCTCTTTACATGATAGTATCAAATTTTCTATCCCTAATATCACACTGTCATTTATTGTAAGGGTTCTAATAACAATTAAACTTGTCTTAATATAGCCCCAGTGTTAAACACGAAAACGTGAATAAAATCATGGAAAAGACATTAACAGACTAGTCAAGACTAGACGACAGAAACGTTTTGGAACCAGCTATATTTAATAACCATTCTGTTAGCATCTATACCTGAATGTCACATCCATTGCAATAAACAAGTTGTCAATCCATATAACTTGCTCGTCTTAAATATCATCTCATTTGCATTTATACTCACTTCATACAACAATACTTTCCAGAGAGTGAGTGAGTTAGTGAGTAAGTTGAGTTCAACATTCATTGTTTCAGGTCATGATGTGACTGGGCTACCAATGAGTATGTTGTAGTCTTATGGCACAGGCAGCAATATCAACCTTATATCATGGTGGCCCTGGGGTGGAAATAACTTTAACATCGATAGTGTACTCCGGTACAGTGGCACATGTAAAGTCACTCACCCTGATAATTTTTCCACTATACCGACTGTTTTCTTGCTGATTTTGTAAATAAGCAACATAATTAACATTGGAAAGTCAACTGGACACCCGTACAGTGTGATATACAAATTTGCTTGCCCGACAGAAAAAACAGTGGACACGGACGTCGGTCAAT
The DNA here is from genome assembly GCF_003918875.1 of Haliotis rubra. Taxonomy (NCBI): domain Eukaryota; kingdom Metazoa; phylum Mollusca; class Gastropoda; order Lepetellida; family Haliotidae; genus Haliotis; species Haliotis rubra. Next base: position 568,213 of record NW_025767104.1, read on the forward strand.
AGTTATTTCCACCCCTGGTGGCCTGTGGTCAGTTCTTGACCAATCAAACCACTGATCAGTAGTGTGATGTCACACTGCCAATAGTTGCGATTCCATCTTAGTTTCAGTTTTGTGCAACATGAAAGAAAATACAAGGCAGGTCTTTAACTGTTCCTGACAGTCATGCTCTACAAAAATACACATGATTTTATCTGCTGAAAAAATATACCATGAATTTATTCCAATCACTCATATAAAGAACTGTAAATGGTATAAACCTCTTCAAAATGACTTTTGGCTGTTATCAAATTACATTTTACTTTCTGGCATTTATGATATCAAATTACATTTTACTTTCTGGCATTTATGATATCAATTTAGATCTTGCTTTCTGATATTTCTTGTATCAAATTACATGTTACTTTCTCGTATGTGTAATATCGAATTAGACTTTACCCTCTGGTAAGTTTAATATCAAATTACATTTTACTCTCTGCTACTTGAATTATGAAATTACATTTTAATTTGAGGAACGTGTAATATGAAATTACATTTTTCCCTCTGGTAAGTATTATCAAATTACGTTTTACTCTCTGGTATTTGTGGTAAGAAATGACATTTTACTATATAGTACACGAAATTCAAATGACATTTTAGTCTATGAGAACTGATTCTATAGTTTTTGAATGAATTTTTGTTGTCTAAATATTATAACCAATCATAAAAATCAAATCAAAGTGATCATTTTACATTTCTAATTTGCAGGCAGGTCCCAATTTTGAGCATAAGATTCTTGTGGTTTTTGCGCAGGTGGAGGATCTTGTCCTCGTTTTCTGAAATACATCAATATTGGTTCTGCCGTCCTGATTCGGTTCCGCAACCGACGCCAGTGGAATCTGGCACTAAATCGCCTCTTCTTTCTTTTCTTTAACCTCCCTGCATAAGGATCCTCTTTTGTCGGCTTAAATCGTCCATATCTAAATATGAAAAACCCAAACATAATGAAAACCGTAAGACATGGCAAGAAAGCCATGCATTTGGCTGCAAGGTGGTAGTCATAGAAACGGGTATTCATTACGTTATCTCCTGAAATGTACGACAGATTAGTAGCTGGGTTAATCGTGGAGTTCCTGAAATCAAAACTAAGTTGTGTCTCATTGAATGTTTCCAGGCTGTAGGAGTCGGTGACGGTGTGGATCTTGCCTTCGGAGTCGACGTACTGGCCGAACTCTTTGGGTTGGTAGAACATTTGGTTCTTCCACATGTTCAGGTCGAGGAGAAGCACGAGGAACAAGACGCCATAGTTGAACCACTTTCCTGGAATTGAATAACACATTGTGTTAGTGAGTGAGTGGGTTTATGCATTGGCATGCCAGCCATATCCAAATGGTGGAAATCAGAAAAGGGCTTCAAACATCGTATATATAAGAGATTGGTCATTTATTATAGGGATGTGTTGAGTTGGATGGGTTAGGTATATCTTCCTGAGACCCCCTCCACCTCTCTATGTTATATGACAACTTCCTTAAAAATTTGAACTTTTATTTCTAGAAATAGGACTGTTAATGTATCACTGTTGGTTTACCTGTAATTTGTAAGGTGACCGGGTCATGCATTTCTAGTATGTACTGGCCTACCTCTAATGTGACCAGGTGAAGCACCTCTGTTAATCATTGGCTACCTCTAATGTGACCAGGTGAAGCATCTCTGTTAATCATTGGCTACCTCTAATGTGACCAGGTGAAGCATCTCTGTTAATCATTGGCTACCTCTAATGTGACCAGGTGAAGCATCTCTGTTAATCATTGGCTACCTCTAATGTGACCAGGTGAAGCATCTCTGTTAATCATTGGCTACCTCTAATGTGACCAGGTGAAGCATCTCTGTTAATCATTGGCTACCTCTAATGTGACCAGGTGAAGCATCTCTGTTAATCATTGGCTACCTCTAATGTGACCAGGTGAAGCATCTCTGTCAATCATTGGCTACCTGTAGTGTGACCAGGTGAAGCATCTCTGTTAATCATTGGTTACCTCTAATGTGACCAGGTGAAGCATCTCTGTTAATCATTGGCTACCTCTAATGTGACCAGGTGAAGCATCTGTTAATCATTGGCTACCAGTAGTGTGACCAGGTGAAGCACCTCTGTTAACCATTGGCTACCTGTAGTGTGACCAGGTGAAGCATCTCTGTTAATCATTGGCTACCTGTAGTGTGACCAGGTGAAGCACCTCTGTTAATCATTGGCTACCTCTAATGTGACCAGGTGAAGCACCTGTTAATCACTGGCTACCTGTAGTGTGACCAGGTGAAGCACCTCTGTTAATCATTGGCTACCTCTAATGTGACCAGGTGAAGCATCTCTGTTAATCAGTGTGACCAGGTGAAGTGTGACCAGGTGAAGCATCTCTGTTAATCATTGGCTACCTGTAGTGTGACCAGGTGAAGCACCTCTGTTAATCATTGGCTACCTGTAGTGTGACCAGGTGAAGCACCTCTGTTAATCATTGGCTACCTCTAATGTGACCAGGTGAAGCACCTGTTAATCACTGGCTACCTGTAGTGTGACCAGGTGAAGCACCTCTGTTAATCATTGGCTACCTGTAGTGTGACCAGGTGAAGCACCTCTGTTAATCATTGGCTACCTCTAATGTGACCAGGTGAAGCATCTCTGTTAATCATTGGCTACCTCTAATGTGACCAGGTGAAGCATCTCTGTTAATCATTGGATACCTCTAATGTGACCAGGTGAAGCATCTCTGTTAATCATTGGCTACCTGTAGTGTGACCAGGTGAAGCACCTCTGTTAATCATTGGCTACCTCTAATGTGACCAGGTGAAGCATCTCTGTTAATCATTGGCTACCTCTAATGCGACCAGGTGAAGCATCTCTGTTAATCATTGGCTACCTCTAATGTGACCAGGTGAAGCACCTCTGTTAATCATTGGCTACCTCTAATGTGACCAGGTGAAGCACCTCTGTTAATCATTGCTACCTGTAGTGTGACCTGCTGAAGCACCTCTGTTAACCATTGGCTACCTGTAATGTGACCAGGTGAAGCACCTCTGTTAATCATTGGCTACCTGTAATGTGACCAGGTGAAGCACCTCTGTTAATCATTGGCTACCTGTAATGTGACCAATGATGAAGCACCTCTAGAGAGTGTTGACCTACCTGTAATGTGACCAATGATGAAGCACCTCTAGAGAGTGTTGACCTACCTGTAATGTTACCCGATGAAGCACCTCTAGAGAGTGTTGACCTACCTGTAATGTTACCCAATGAAGCACCTCTAGAGAGTGTTGACCTACCTGTAATGTTACCCGATGAAGCACCTCTAGAGAGTGTTGACCTACCTGTAATGTTACCCAATGAAGCACCTCTAGAGAGTGTTGACCTACCTGTAATGTTTACCCAATGAAGCACCTCTAGAGAGTGTTGACCTACCTGTAATGTTACCCGATGAAGCACCTCTAGAGAGTGTTGACCTACCTGTAATGTTACCCGATGAAGCACCTCTAGAGAGTGTTGACCTACCTGTAATGTTACCCGATGAAGCACCTCTAGAGGGTGTTGACCTACCTGTAATGTTACCCGATGAAGCACCTCTAGAGAGTGTTGACCTACCTGTAATGTTACCCGATGAAGCACCTCTAGAGAGTGTTGACCTACCTGTAATGTGACCCGATGAAGCACCTCTATAGAGTGTTGACCTACCTGTAATGTTACCCGATGAAGCACCTCTAGAGAGTGTTGACCTACCTGTAATATGGACTTGGTAGAACTCCTTCCTAAGGAACTTAGGGATGGGAATCTGGAACTTGATGTGTGCTGTGTTGAGACCAGGAAGCTTGATGTCGATGGCGCTGATAAAATGGGGGAAATCCCAGTCCTGCACACAGACAGATTACATTGAGTATAATGCCACAATTTGGACAGGACTTAAACATCAGTTTAATTTCAGAGGAAAGCGTAAAGTTATTCAGACTTTAGACAATTCTGTATTGTACAGTGCTGTGATAGACAGAATCATGACCTTGGATGATAGGATCATGGACACTCTCCTACCCAGAGTTCCATGCACCAAGCCAGCATAGTACCTCTGCCACAGGCCAGAAAAATGTGACGATTCGTCACATCTTGCACCGTCCATTCAATATAATGTACAGATTTTTTTTACTCTTATATTTTTGACGAGGCTACACATCTAACTTAAACATCTTTAATAGAATGAATTAGTTTCACTGAGAAAATATCCAAAAACATGTAACACTATTTCGATTTGTGGAGCGATCCTTTGTTTACATAGGTTGTACGGCTCCACGTGCTGTCATCGAAGCCGACAGAGAGCAAACGATGCAGCCAGTTTGATATCTAAATATGTACTGTCATAGACCTAACTGTCGCAGTTGTGGAAGAATATATATGTAACAATGTAAAACATTATGAAGAGAGCGCCGGAAAGCTTTCATGAGTCAAGTCTCTTCTTATTATGAATATGCGTTTGATTACAAACAAGAGAAAAGTCCGGTCACGTAATATGCAAATTAGCCTGTGGCAGTGATGTTATGCTAAGTCATCACTGCGCTGGAGTGTGGATCGTGGACTGACTTATAATGTACACAGTTCTCTTAACAAGACATGAATGGTGTGTTTCTTTGTTGAATCTTTTTTGCACATGACAGTTTACAACATTACTCAGAACTAGACTAAGCCCCATACTGTGGATAAGTGATTCACTGATTACATGTTGCCATAAGGAAAGAGTAACAGAACAAATGGACTCACTGACAGCTTCTTATAATGCCAGGACTATTAGTTCACCTACACAAACAACTATATCCATGCAGGTGATCTGAGAAATTGTTTTTTGTTTGTTGTTTAACGCTCAACTTCACGATATTCCAGCTACATGGCAGTAGTCTGTAAATAATCGAGCCTAGAATGGACAATCTAGTGATCAACAACATGAGCATCGCAGTTGGGAAACGATGACATGACTCAACCAAGTCAGCTGAACTTGACCATGTGACGTTCAATATTAACTTCCTCTTAGCTGCCTCTTACAACAAGCATGGGCTGGTGAAAACCAATTCTAACCTGGATATTCACAGGTATCTGAGAACATGAGGACTGCAGGAATGGACCATCTAGTGGTTAGTCTAGGTTCACTGATATGCAAGCCATGGAGATAGAGAGGATACATTGATGAAGCAAGACACATCACATCTCGTTATAACCATTTTCAAGGGCCCCTATACATGTTAAAAAAAACGTATGGTAAAATGTATCCTCTGTAATGGGTTTAACAACATCCGTTGATGTCATGATTATCGCATGAACGATTGTAAAACATGTCATTATCTTATAAAAGATAATTGCATCCTAAACACAAGCCGACCGCCTCCGTGGTGTAGTGGTTAGAGCGTCCGCCCGGAGAGCGGAAGGTCTCGGGTTCAATCCCCGACCGCGTCATACCAAAAGACGTTAAAATATGGTACTTGTTGGTCCCTGCCTGGCGCTCGGCATTAATGGGTACAACAAGGACTGGTCGGCTCGGAGTCAGTATAATGTGTCTGAGTGGGGTATTCATGCTTCACTGCATGGTATCTCAGTGGGCTAGCACTATAAAACCAGCTTAAGTCTGGGCTAGTACAAGCAGCCGCACTTACACATACACACGCATGCACGTCGTCATATGAGCGAAATATTCTCAAGCACGACGTTAAACCCAATTTCACCTCACCTAAACACAAGCCATCATTCAAGAGTTTAGAATGAAACTTACGTTTCTTTTGGAACTCAAATTATTTTTAGTTACTGATACAGAAGCATCTCACCTGCATAACGATGATCATATCCATAACCAGAATGAATGATGCAAGGAAAGACCGTGACATCTCATTGGTCGGTAAAAAGTCATGGTTCAGCTTATCCCAGCTGATGTAGTCAGTTGCTATGACGAATATGACGATAATCGATGTACAGGACGTGATGACCCAGAACAGGATGATGCGGTGATATCGTCTTATCCACCATGCTCGAACCTTCGGTGCCCAAGTCGGAAACAGCTTCTCTTGCAGCATGATGTCTGTAACCTAGAGGATGAAGAAATGTCTCAGCTGAAGGGAGTAAGATCACAGGTCATGGGGCAACATCACAGGTCATGGGGTAACATCACAGGTCATGGGGCATACAACGTCACAGGTCATGGGCATGCAACGTCACAGGTCATGGGGCATACAACGTCACAGGTCATTGGGCATACAACGTAACAGGTCATGGGACATACAACGTCACAGGTCATGGGACATACAACGCGTCACAGGTCATGCGCGCATACAACATCACAGGTCATTGGGGCATACAATGTCACAGGTCATTGGGGCATACAACATCACAGGTCATGGACATACAACATCACACGTCATGGGGCATACAAGCGTCACACGACATGGGACATACAACATCACAGGTCATTGGGGCAACATCACAGGTCATGGGACATACAACGTCACAGGTCATGGGGCATACAATGTCACAGGTCATTGGGGCATACAACGTCACAGATCATGGGGCATACAACATTACAGGTCATGGGGCAACATCACAGGTCATGGGGCACACAACATCACCACAGGTCATTAGGGCATACAACGTCACAGGTCATTGGGGCATACAACATCACAGGTCATGGGGCATACAACATTCACAGGTCATGGGGCAACATCACAGGTCATGGGGCATACAACATCACAGGTCATTGGTGCATACAACGTCACAGGTCATTGGGGCATACCTCACAGGTCATGGGGACCATCACAGATCATGCATCATACAAGCATATCATAGGGCATACAACATCACAGGTCATGGGACATACAACATCACAGGTCATGGGGCATACAACATCACAGGTCATGGGACATACAACATTACAGGTCATGGGGCAACATCACAGGTCATGGGGCATACAACATCACAGGTCCTTGGGGCATACAACATCACAGGTCATTGGGGCATACAACGTCACAGGTCATGGGGCATACAACATCACAGGTCATGGGGCAACATCACAGGTCATTGGGGCATACAACATCACAGGTCATGGGGCATACAACGTCACAGGTCATGGGACATACAACATCACAGGTCATGGGGCATACAACATCACAGGTCATGGGACATACAACGTCACAGGTCATGGGGCATACAACGTCACAGGTCATGGGGCATACAACATCACAGGTCATGGGGCATACAACATCACAGGTCATGGGACATACAACATCACAGGTCATGGGACATACAACACAGGTCATGGGGCATACAACACAGGTCATATATAATTGATATCCAACCGAGTGTGAGGGCTTCCTTGTGTAAGTCATAACAATCCAATGTAGCAATGTAACTTTATGACACCATGTTCAATGGCACCAAAATAACTAAAATGTCTATACTTTAAACGTATTTATGCACATTCTATTCCTTTGAATATAATTTTATAAACAAAGTAGAACAGTAGTGTTGCCATAAGAACCTACCATCCATGCAGTGAAGAAATCTCCACACCACGTGCCACACGCTGCAGCCTTGGTGAAGAAGGAGTTGGAGATGCCCATGAGGGAGGAGATCCGCCACTGCTCCGTAGAGTCGCCACCAATCATCAGGAGGCCGTTATACAGCCAGGATATGATGAAGAGGCACAGGATGACACAGAAAAACATAGTCATCCAGGAGCCTTGGTTGCTGGAGAACATCTTCAGCTTAAACAGCCGATCTGAAAGAAGAAATTACCTTACAGAAACAATTCTCAGAGCAATCTAAGAGTCCTTATTATAATAGTGAGTGAGTTGGGTTTTACGTTGCTTTTAGCAATATTCCAGCAATATCACGAGGGACACCAGAAATGGGTTTCCCACATTGTGCCCATATGGGGAATAGAACCCTGGCCTTCGGCGTGATGAATGAACACTTTAACCATTAGGCTACCCCACCACCACCCCTTATTATAACAAATAACCAGTACCACATCATGAAATATTTTGCTCTATTGTATCAATGTATATATATTTTCTAAAACTTGTGTTTTGGGTGTATTGAATGATGAACAGTGTAAAACCTAAAATAAATAATTAATATTGCATGATGGCATTAGCAAAACCTTTATCAACAAAATTTATACTACTATCTGGAACATGATGCTTGTATCATGAAAAAGAAACTGTATAACTTAATCTGTGCTGCATGTATCACTATGTTCAAAAAGAAAGTAGGGTTGCACCATCTTCCAGCAGACAGGATAGTCTATGAAATGACGAATAGAATATTTGATGCTTCAGAGAGCAATCAACATGATCAGACTACAGAACTGCGAAAGACAACATTCCAAAGTTTCAGGACTCCACGTCATACTGGGCATATCAGTATCAGCAGTCACGATGCTTCAACATCCTTTGTATCGCCAGGGTTCACATTTCCATAAGCTACGCTAGTCCCAGATTTCCACTGTTCTCACTACTGCAAATTACCAGCCCTTGATTGTCATTAATAATTTACCTTCCAATCAAACATCAACATAAGGAAACCTTTGGAAGCGAACGTACATGCCACCACCAGTTTTAATGGACTGGATGATTGCCGCTCAAATGTATAAACTATTCAAGGGGATTTCTTTTGCAATTCAAACAGTTTTGGGATGTTGAATTTCTTGCAAAGCAATTCAAATGGTTTTGGATGTTGAATTTCTTGAAAAAAATTCAAGGGGATTTCCTTTGTATGTCAAACAGTTTTGCAATGTTGAATTTCTTGAAAACAATTCATGTGGATTTCTTTTGTCAAACAGTTTTGCAATGTTGAATTTCTTGGAAACAATTCATGGGGATTTCTTTTGCATGTCAAACAGTTTCGCAATGATGAATTTCTTGCAAATTCCTTAAGGCCAGATCAATTTTATTTCTTGTTTTACAGATTCGCCTATCATATTTTTTCAAGAATAAGAAATAAAATATAAATTAATTTTCCCCATTCAAAAAATAAAATCCTGATGTTTTTATTGGCCAAAAATGTAAAGTTACAAGAAAAATGTTTTTTAAATGTTTTTGCCCCATATACACTTCATAAATTGCCAAAAGTAAAATACTTTGAGTATTTAGAAGGAATATTACTCTGACTAGTGATTTTATTTTTTTTCCCTCCTGCCTTTAGGTTTTCTGAGGACAAAAATCTGTAAAACAAGAAATAAAATTGGTCTGGCCTAAAATATCATAATTTGACAGCCCTGCCAAATTGCTGCTATCGTCAAAACAACACTGAGGCTGTTTTGTTACTTGCATTCTGAATGGTCAATTAGACTGAATAGTGAATCAAACTGGCAGATCAAGAGCAGGGCATATGAGAATGCAAAAATGCAGAAATGGATCTAGGGGTTAGAGCAGGCCTACTGAAATACAACCGCTGTATGCAGAGGATGAATGCTACAGTGAACGAGTAAGTCTGTAAGGGTTGGTAGACCTCAGTAATCCATTACTTCAGTGTTCACTAGTCTACCCCTTCACCAACCTGTGAAGATCCGGGTTGGAATTGATCTTCGGTAACCCATGCTTGTCATAAGAGGCGACTAATAGGATCGGGTGGTCAGGGTCGCTGACTTGGTTGACACATGTCATCGTATCCCAATTGCATAGATTGATACTCATGCTGTTGATCACTGGATTGTCTGGTCCACACTTAGCAATATTCCACCTATATGGCGGCAGTCTGTAAATAATCGAGTCTGGACCATACAATCCAGTGACAAACAGCATGTCTACACAATTGGGAACCGATAACATATGTCAACCAAAACAGTGAGCCTGACCACCTGATCCCGTTAGTCGCCTCTTACGGCAAGCATGGCTTACTGAAGACCAATTCTAACCCGAATCTTCACCTGTAATTTTGAAATGGACATAAATGAAATGAATAAAAATGACCTAAACAGTTTATTGATTGGGAGATCAATGCCGGACAATGCCACACAGCCTGACCAATTTGACAGTCTGGTAGGCTTCCGGAGTCAAGAACTTCTAAACTAGAAGCGTGAAAGGCGGCATTTGGGCCAAAATGTTGAATGGTTTTCCAAAATAAGAGTGAGTGAGTGAGTTTAGCAATATTTAGCAATATTCCAGCTATATGGCGGTGGTCTGTAAATAATCGAGTCTGGACCAGACAATCCAGTGATCAACACCATGAGCACCGATCCGCGCAATTAGGAATCGATGACATGTTTTAACCAAGTCAGCGACCCTGACCACCCGATCCCATTAGTTGCCTCTTATGACAAGCATGGGTTACTGAAGGCCAATATTCTAACCCGGACCATCACGGGTCTCCAAAATAAGAGAGGGAAGAAACCTGAAAATGATTATAAAGAAACTACTATTCATGATACCAAAATACCAATGTAACCATGGTAACTTGAAAAAGAAACTGGTCATATTTGATCTACCATGATGCAGAATCTTACCAAAACATCTGAAAAATTCTCACATGCTTACATGAAGAGATTCAAACTACATATGTGCTGAGCATGCAATCCTCATTCCATAGCTAGAATATATTGTATCTTAAAATCTTGTCAGATTGGAACCACTAATGGGGAATTTGAATCCCCGATTAGCCTGAATTTGATCCTTTGCCTTTCATGATTTGTCTAAAAGAAACTAATGCCCGTGATTCGTCTCTATTTTGTATTTTCCTGAACACTTAATGAGATTATGCTACATAAGTGAACTGAACAAGAATTTTTATCTGTGTTCAGCTCAAATCATTTCCCAAGTAGGAATTAGTTGTTGGGAAATTTATCATGTTTGTCATGTTTGTAGTCAATTGGATCAGATGGACAATTATCATAATTAGCGGTATTATTCAACTATTAATAGGTTCAATGACATTAATCCACACTGCCGATTGTTACAAAAGCAGCAAAATGATCAGGCCATGGAAACATTGAGTTAAATATAAAGTCTGAACATGTTAGGCAAAGTTAAACATGGCAGTTCCCTTTTGCAAAACCCCAAATTTGTTCTCTTGTACTGGTATGGTAGAAAAAACATTCATTATACACAAACGACCTTGTGAAATCATGGTGTCTACCACTGTTGACCCACAAGCTAACCGAAAAATTCTATGTAAAATTTTCTTAATCCATAAGAATATTTGTACACTTTTTAATTATCATACCCCAAAACCATTTCGAAACAATATTCCATTTTCCATTTACCACATATGAACATCATATATATCGTGATCATTTCAAAATGATCCAGAATAACACCCAAATTACCTTATGATCATTCCAATACTTACTGAAAACAATTTCATGAAAGAGGAGTTTTCCAATAATGCATCCAACTATTATTGCCACAATCCACAGAAACACCTTTAGCAGGCTCCATGCATTCGACGGATAGCGGGTGCATACAAAAGCAAAGTCATTTCCGATGACTGGAATTGAACATTCTTTACGGCTGTGTGCAACAGGATCCTCAGCGTAAATGAGAAAATTGCAAAACGTTACAAAATACGCCACAAACAACCTGCAGTATGGGTGCTGAAAGTAGTATCGAAAATCTCTCTCCATAAACAGGGAATAAACACTCGCTGCGTCGACTTCGTCCAGTCCCTGTTCGTTTAGACTTAACATCTCCGTCCTCCGGTTTTGTGGTGCCATTCTCTTCTTTGGTTCTTTTTTTCCTATCAGGCTTGTCCCCTTCACCATCGACTTGGTCATCCAGTTCAATGGTTTCGAAACTGGCAATCGGGGCTACGACATGCTCAATGGGTATGTCAGGTTTTTCATCTTCAGGTGCTTTCAGAGGTTGTTTCTGTTCAATGACTTCCGAGTCTGTGTTTTGGGGCTTCATGTTGTTTTCAGTAATTTCCACCTGTATGACCTCAGAATCTTTGACAATACTCAGCTTAGGTTTGTCTGGCTCATCCTCTTTGTCTTCTTCTTTCTGTTCCTGAAACCAACAGGAGTATAAATAGAAAATGACACATAACATCAACCCGAAAATAGAGCCACTGCATTGTAGCTCTCCTTGTAAGTAACAATTTACAATGTCACAAAGTGCACAAAATTTCCAGTCAGCATTGATGTTTCAATACTTTCAGTATAAATATGAAACTTCAGTAAACTGTACAGTTCAGTTTCCTCAGTCTGGCAAATTCAGAGAAGAAAATAATTTTATAGCCAAATATGCTGACTGAGAGAATTCATGTTCAAATCAAGGTCAGATATTGGAGGGTATTGTGAAAAACGATTCATATGTGTTGATTACCACAAATATGACAAATAATAAATTTCATTTCAATTTTACTTGACTTTAACAACTTGACAAGTCAGTCAGTGAGTACTAAAAGCCGATCCATTTAGTTTGTTTGGATATTTAAAAATTCAGCAATATCCTGTTATATGGTAACGGCCGCACATATCCAGTGCATGCTCAAGGCACATCTTATTGTCAATCTCAACTCCCTAGGGATCATACAACTCTTGCAGCCACTGGCAGTTGCCTTGTATAACAAATATATACCTGCTGGCTTTCCCATTTTTAAATTATTATTGAGGTACCCATTCACAGCTGGGTGGACTGGGACACATAGTCACAGCACTTTGTCCAAGTTTACTCACACACTTTTTGCAAGTTTACTGCTGTATCTGCAACTAGGTGTTTGCACGTATTCATGTGGCCATCATTTTGTCATATACCAACGGATTCGTGGGTTCTTTTAAGTGCACAGGGTTGTGTACTGTACACTAGACCACACTTTGAAGACACCTGTTTTATTCTTCCCCAAATGGGAACAATCAGTGAAGTTATTCCTGGTGGACCGTAGACTACCATAAATGAAGTTATCTTAGGCCAGACCAATTTTATTTCTTGTTTTACGGATCCGCCTGTCATATTTTTTCAAGAATTAGAAAAAAAATATAAAATAATTTTCCCCGCTCAAAAAATAAAATCCTAATGTTTTTATTGGCTAAAAATGTAAACATACAAGAAATTTTGTTTTTAGATTGTTTTTTGCCCAAAAGTAACATATTTGAATATTTAGGAGGAATATTAGTTAGACTGGTGATTTGATTTGATTTTCGTTCCCTCCTGCCTTTAGGTTTTCTCAGGACAAATATCCATAAAACAAGAAATAAAATTGGTCTGGCCTTATTTTAATATACATAGGTAACAAATAAAAATAATAAGGATTAATTCTTAATTTCAGACTGGCCCAGTCATTCCAGTTTAGAGTTTGAAGCCTTTCTTCATTTATTCTAGGACTAGGTGGTCCCATGCCATGATCAGTAAATGAGTCAATAAGACTGATTGATTTAATTAGGATTATACCTAAAGGCCAACACATTGCAGCTTGTGAGGCACCGACATGGAGTGATGCCAACACAATGACCTCATGCGAAACACTGTCATGTAACAATATGAAAATGAGAGTGTTTATCTCATAACCCTGTATACCACAATTAGAGGGAACTCTCCTGGCAATGTGATTCTAGGTTACCATGGTTACGGCAGAGAATCAGTACATCTGCAAATTTCACCAATTGGTGGATAATTGGATTAATCGCCAGTGAGACTCAGAGGAACTCAACCATCAAAGCTCAGTGTACTCTGGATGGTGTGGGTCATGGGTCAAGAGGTCAAAGTTGTGAGAATCAGGATGAAAGAACTAATGAATTTGTTATGGCGTAACATGTAATTCAGTAGTCCTGGTAGTCCAGCTCAATGTCCTTGAACCACATTTTGTACATTTCCACCAAGACTTGACTGTAATGCTATAGCCCTAAATACTGACTGACTGAGTTTGGTTTTACGCCGCTTTTAGCAATATTCCAGCAACATCACGGCAGGGGACACCAGAAATGGGCTTCACACATTGTGCCCATGTGGGGATTCGAACCCGGCGTGACGAGCCAACGCTTTAACCATTAGGCTACCCCACCGCCCCTATAGCCCTAAATAAACCATGTCCAAAGTTTTTCACAGCTTCCGAATCTCACATCTCACTAGAGCTCCACTCACACTTCAGGATGCGATTTCCGGTGTTTTTCTCAGTACCAAGTGTAACCTGGCTTACAGGTCTGTCTGCACCATAAATAATTTGGTTGCACCATAAAGTAATGTCACTGGTTCTAAAAGTATAAAACATAAATACTTGTTCAGTAATTTTCATAACAAGTTCTCAGTATCAGATACATTCAACAAAACCTGGCCCCATTGATGATAAATGATTCCGTTTCAATTTTGCATTACCTTTATTTATAAATCTCAGCCACATAATTTCTGCTGCATAACTGATTTATGTTTACACAAATGTTTATGCTGTAACAAGTCACTCGGAGAGTGAAACGTATTACTTCCAGTCACTTACTTCCCAACTAAAACACACGATGACAGCTATAAGATGCTGGAGGATTTATTGTTACCCACACCAGGTGCAACCTGTTACTGAAGGTAACCTGCCCTAGCCATTGTTACCATCCTCGATAATCTCCAGGGTATACGTTACGATCACTCTCCACTATACTCTGGATGCATCCACGGTTTGGCCTGATAATTATATTACCTCCCTTTGCTGGCTCCGCATTCTCACAGTAGCCAATCAGCTAAGTCGCCGTTACATCCAGCTTGCCAGTGTCAACAAAGTCACGAAGGTCTGTTCGCAGTGCCACTCAGATTTTTCATGAAATAATACAGACAAATTGACAGATCTGAGACTTTAAAAAAATATATAAAAGAACTCCTTCTACCTCTTTCAGAGTACCTCTGCATCAATTGTGTTGCCAAGTTCAAACAGTTAGATCATTTAAGTAGCGAAAGTGAGTTGTGATTGGTTCGCTCAACTTCCCAGTGTAGACACCTGATTGGATAAAATGCCAGCCAAGGGAGGTAATAAAATCATCGGGCCGTGGATGCATCCAGGGTATATTGGAGAGTGATCGTAACGTATACCCTGGAGATTATCGAGGATGATTGTCAACATGCACACAGTGTAAATAGTGAAATTGCACCTTGCACTTAAAAGTTGTTTGTTTCCTGAACCTAAGGAAATCCAGACTTGCTTCATTAATACATTAGCATTCCAGAAAGGGATGGAAGGGAAAATATTTCAGTTCAGGGAGTCTGTGAGACAGACTAATCTATGTAAGTCTATAGTCATAGTAGTAATTCCAATAATCATGGTAAAATCATCTTCTTTTTATTTAAATTCCTAACGCTGACAAAAACTTGAAGCAATGAAAAATTGTGAATACTTTTAGGCTTGTATGGATCAATCATCTACAAAGAAGAACAATTCACATTACACTTAGATAGCTTACAAATTTCACTGAAGGATTCAAGATTATTAATAGATATGTTTCTTAAATTTGAAAAATAAAACTGAAACATGCTGAAATGATCATATTTATGATAACTGAAGATAAGACAGATTTGAACAAGCATTGTCACTAAGGTGACATAATTCCCCACCACAAATTATCAAAACAAACTAATAAAGTAATGAAAGTGAAGGTCGTAATTTAAGATGAAGTTAAATGTAAACAAAAACATGACCAGTCAACCTCTCTTGATATCTTGCTCTGTAGTTGTTCAAACGCACAAATATTTTCAAGACTCACTTTGACCTTGACGTGAATGTCTTAGTGTATGAAATATGCAAAAATAGTAATAAGGAAATTGTATATTGAAAAACATTCAAGGGAAGTCTTGAAAGTGTATGAAGAAAATCCAGTGAACGGTTCTTGAGGTATCTCGCTGACAAGCTTAACATGCAGCTTAACATGCTGAAATCTTCAGAGTGTCGCCATGACTTTGAAAATTAGGTGAAGGTCAACTCAATCGACTGGGCCCTGTGCCTTCCCTAGATAAAGCTTGGTGTTGAATATGAAGAAAATCCAGAGAATGGTTCTTGAGATATCTCGCTGACAAGGGTAACACGTTAAAGTCCCCTTGGGACCTTGAAATGAAGGTCAAGGTCACCAAACCTAACTGGGACCTAAACGCGAGGCGGGGAATAAAAAAGATTTTGAATTTAGCCCTAATATAAATATTATTATTTTATTATTATATTATAGGATATTTATATAGCGCACATATCCACGCAACTAGTGCATGCTCAAGGCGCTTGGTTTTTTCCCCTCGATCATTGGATGTCAATCTCAATGGCACATCGTATTATCAATCTCAACTCCCTGGGATCATACAACTCTTGCTGCCACAAGGCACACCGAAGTTATTGCAGCTTTCCCATCCTTACGAGGTACCCATTCACAGCTGGGTGGACTGGGACACATAGTCACAGTACTTTGTCCAAGTTCACTGCACGCTGCTGTACCGCTAACTAGGTGTTTGCATTACATTCATGTGGCCACCATCTGGTCATATACCAACGGATTCGTGAGGTTCTTTAAGCGCACAGGGTTAAGGGTTGTGTACTGTACACTAGGGTGAGTGAGTGAGTTAAGATTTAACGTCACATCGGCATTATCTCAGCCATATCGCGGACGAGAACAATGTAATTCAAATCAATAAAAAATAAATTGAGATAATAAAAACCTGTCATCGAAGGACAGTAAAACTACTAGAATACCACAGCTCTTAATTTAAAACTAGTACGCTATCATAAAAATAGATCACTATAGACAACAATACAATATAAAACGGGGCTATAGATCACCAGCAACTGAAGGCTGATCACAATACCAGAGACCATGGGGACTTACAGTACCTTTGCTACCTGCTGCATGGACCCTAGTTGGATTTACATCATCCCTTCAGCCGCTGGCAATTGTAGGAAAACTTAGCCAAAATTAAAAATACCAAAAATACTACGTTCTAAAGAGTTGGTAAGTTTAATTGTACTTTGAAAGTTTTGGGACATACATACCCTCTCAGGAGGTCATGTACACTACGGGTTGTGACAACACTGAAAGAGTCTGCACACAAACTTGACTCCAAGGTTTTTACACCCCGTCACAGGTTGGCTCGATTCAGACACCTCAACCTCGATGGCCTTAGCCAGCTCACCCACTGCGCCCCTTCACTGAATGCCATTTCCTAGATAATTTTGAAAATCCTGCTTCAATAGAGATTGACACTGAGGGGAATGGCATAGTAAAAATCAATGTTTGATTGGTGTACTGTAAGTACAAAAGAGAAAGTACAACATTATGGAGCACCATCACATCCCATATCCGTGGGAGGCCATGCCACATCAAACATTACTAAAGCTTTCTGAAATCTTTTCTGTGTTTCCCATCTCCTGCCTGCCCTGAATTTTCACACCAATGTGAAATAAATATTTCTCAGTTTTTCCGGCTGCTATGGAAATACACTTACCCTTGCAGCAAAACCTAGGTCAGCTTAATTTCCCCATCTACAGGGCTCCAGATAAGGGTCAGATCGGCGTGTATGTAACGGATATAAAAAATACCGCACGGTAGGAAACAATTTTAAAACGTAGCAGATACGGACCACAGCAATGGTGTACAGTTTCAGAATCATTTACAGACAGACAGTATTGTTTTATTGTTTACTGACCTGTTTACACAAGAGTAGCAATGTTGTGGTGCATATATGAAAATCGAAACACAAGACTACTGATACGCCATTAAATTCCATTCAGTACTCTAAATGTTCTCTTATTGTTTTCCAGTACTCCTATATTGAAAAAATAAGGAGTACGTACTGACGATCATGAAAAATTATCTGGAACCCTGCATCTACATATATTTCGAGGTGTTTCTGAAGCGAAGCGACTCACAAACATGGGGGCCCCTAATTATTAGTTTTAAGGGTCTTTGCAGACCATACAAAGGTCCTGTGAAGTAACAGAGTGGAGAACTGTGTGTTTTCATAATTTCCTTAGAGACTGGAATGAATCATTGATCATGTGGACTGATGGATGAAATGATGCACGCATCTCCTCTGAAGAAACTACCAAACACTTAGCAGTCTTAGATTTCTGGGTAGAGTGAATAGTATTGTGGGTCCATCTGGACACAGTGAATTCTTTTTATCTTCCCATTCTCCACGTCCGTGAGTACTAGTGTTGGGAATTGGTTAAAATCTAATAATTGATGATTGGTCCATAACAACCGATCAATTACGAAAATAATTGGTTAGCATCATTTATTAAATGTCCCTTTTATTTTTGTTAATGCACACAAAAAAAATAAAGAAAAAACATGTAGTAATTTGTTTGTTTTTTGCAAATTGCTTAAAGTCCATTTGCAAATTTCGCATATTTAAATGATGATTAGTATGTTAGGAACACATATTTCCTGGATTCTTTCAGATAAATTCAGTCATGACTTGGAACGAGCTTGTAGTGCTTACGAAATGTAAATTTAATGACACAGACAAAACCAGCCTTGTGAAAAATATTGTTAATGCAAACAAGTGTTCCAAAAATTGGTCGTGGTTCGACATTTAGAAAACCTTTTTTCGATTGCTTGGTCGTTTAGTCACTGCGACCAATCTTCGATTATTTCAATTAATCAGATCACCACTAGTGAGTACTGGACACACATGTGAACACTGTGTAAAACTATGAGTTACACAATTATGGACAAACATAAATTCCATTCATATTTATTATGCTTGCTCTTTTTGCCCATCACTTTTAGCTGACTGAGGTTTGAGATGAGAAACACATACAAAATATGGATGGCCTACTGCAACATACCTGAAGTTGTTATTAAAAACATGTTTTCCCAATAAATATCATATAAGCATCAACTCTACCAACTACACCTTTAGCTTTACAGACGTAAATGTAATCCTTTGATCATGCTCTACAGAGTACAAAGCTGAAAGCGATCAGGGAACCTTCCAGTGTTTTACAATCATTAGCGATAAATCCAGAGCTCCTGATAACATTTTGAACCGCTGAATACCTATTCATATGGTACTATTCACAGTGGGTATTGATTTGGGCAGAAGGGGTTGGGAGAGGGGGTTGATATTCAACATATTTTTCTTCCTGACTCCAAATTATTGGGTATTCTTAACCAAATGTGTAGTCATTTACTAAAAAATTGATTCTGCTAAAATTGTTTTGAGTAAACAACTGTTTCAGGTAACTTCTTCTTTGCGTGTCCATTTGCTGTTTAAGTGTGTCACATCACAGATGCCACAAAATGAAAGGTGTCTGCAGCAACATGTGTTTTAGTAATAACAAGCCTGACTTAGCGCTTTCATACATTATTCAATGAAGTAGGGTTCATATATATATGTGCTGCTTGTATATGATCAGTAAAAATAGATCTGAAAGGAACATTACTGCACCAGCAGATTGGCCACATTGTGCATATTGAATAATTTGCTGTTATACCATTGTTACTTAACTCAGTGCTTGCAAAGTCATGCCATAATGTTCTCATTTTAAGCCACAGCAATATTTTCTGTTGCAAACTCCAGCAAGGTTCTCCTGTTGTCAGCCCCTGAAATGCTCCCCATGTTGCCTCTGGTGTCCCACCCCGTGATATTGCTGGAATATTGCTAAAAGCTGCATAAAATCAAACTCACTCACTCACTCAATCCCATGTTGCCAGCAATATTCCTCCCTCTGCCAACCCCAGCAATATTTCTCCCTCTGCCAAACCCAGCAATATTTCTCCTCTCTGCCAACCACAGCAATATTCCTCCTCTCTGCCAACCCCAGCAATATTCTCCTCTTTGCCAACCCCCTGCAATATTCCTCCTCTGCCAACCCCAGCAATATTCCTCCTCTGCCAACCCCAGCAATATTCCTCCTCTTTGCCAACCCCTGCAATATTCCTCCTCTGCCAACCCCAGCAATATTCCTCCTCTTTGCCAAACCCCAGCAATAGTCCTCCTCTCTGAAAACCACAGCAATATTCCTCCCTCTGCCAACCAACCTCCCAGCAATATTCCTTCTCTGCCAACCCCAGCAATATTCCTCCTCCCTCCCAACCCCAGCAATATTTCTCCTCTCTGCCAAACCCAGCAATATTCCTCCTCCTCTCTGCCAACCCCAACCCCAATATTCCTCCTCTCTGCCAACCCCAGCAATAATCTCCTCCTCCCCTCCCAACCACAGCAATATTTCTCCTCTCTGCCAAACCCAGCAATATTCCTTCTCTCTGAAAACCACAGCAATATTCCTCCTCTCTGCCAACCCCAGCAATATTCCTCCCCTCCCAACCACAGCAATATTTCTCCTCTCTGCCAAACCCCAGCAATATTCCTTCTCTCTGAAAACCACAGCAATAATATTCCTCCCTCTGCCAACCCCAGCAATATTCCTTCTCCTCTGCCAACCACAGCAATATTCCTCCCTCTGCCAACCACAGCAATATTCCTCTCCCTCCAAACCACAGCAATATTTCTCCTCTCTGCCAAACCCAGCAATATTCCTCCCTCTGCCAACCCCAGCAATATTGCCAACCCTCCCCTCTGCCAACCACAGCAATATTCCTCCCTCTGCCAACCCCAGCAATATTCCTTCTCTCTGCCAACCACAGTAATATTCCTCCCTCTGCCAACCCCAGCAACATTCTTCCCCTCTGCCAACCACAGAAACATTCCTCCCCGCTGCCAACACCAGCAACATTCCTCCCCTCTGCCAACCACATCAACATTCCTCCTCTCTGCCAACTCAACCCCCCACCACTCCTCCAGTGTGTAACAGTGTTACTAACACGAGTCTCATATCAGACTGTGTGTCAACATGGTCAATACACACCAGCCAGACAACCATCATAACAGGAGTCACTGCAGAATATTCAATGGAGAGAAGCAACAATGTCTCTGTCATATAGGCGATATGGTCAATATTCATGCAGCTAAATTGATTTGCTGTCATGGTGCCCAATATTGTAAAGTTGTTTGCGGTCTAAACACTTCCAGTCTGGGCCATTAATGGGAGAAGAGGTTAAAGCCCGGGACTTAACATTTAGAACACAAGCTTAAGCACTGTTAAAACATGTAACTAATTCCAACATTGTTCCTTTATCTACTACTATCATTTTTTAAAGAAAAAGATCACAAAAAAATCTGTGAAATCTGATATCTAAAACATCTTAACAAAAAAACATTACAGCCAGACAATTAAGCACAATATTTTTTTAAAAGACGAGCCATGAACATGCAACCAAAATGACTGTCTCAGAATTCCTTCTAAGATCTAGAGATAAAGGGGCATAGTACATGCAGTAAAAGCGTAATTGCTAAATCAAGGTAAACATTCATAAGGCCAGACCGATTTTATTTCTTGTTTTACGGATCCGCCGGTCATATTTTTTCAAGAATAAGAAAAAAAATAATAATTAATTTTCCCTGCTCAAAAAATAAAATGTTAATATTTTTATTGGCGAAAAACGTAAATGTGCAAGAAAATGTTTTTAGATTGTTTTTTGCCCCATATACACTTCATAAATTGCCAAAAGTAAAATAATTTTAGTATTTAAAAGGAATATTACTTTGACTGGTGATTTTTATTTTTATTTTTCTTCCCTCCTGCCTTTAGGTTTTCTGAGGACAAATATCTGTAAACAAGAAATAAAATTGGTATGGCCTAATATTGCCAAAACGCAAAAAAAATACAACCCTCCAAATCCGAAAAGGGGACATAGTTGTTGAAAGCTTGTTGAGATTTAGTATTCCATACATACCAGTTTCACATACAGTGGAAAGTAACATCTTTGTGAGGTGAGGTGAAATTGGGTTTTACGTCGTACTTGAGAATAATTCGCTCATATGACGACGTGCATGCGTGTGTATGTGTATGTGTGGCTGCTTGTACTAGCCCAGACTTAAGCTGGTTTTATAGTGCTAGCCCACTGAGATACCATGCCGCAGTGAAGCATGAATACCCCACTCAGACACACTATACTGAATCCGAGCTGACCAGTCCTTGTTGTACCCATTAATGCCGAGTGCCAGGCAGGGACCAACAAGTACCATATTTTAACGTGTTTTGGTATGACGCGGTCGGGGATCGAACCCGCGACCTTCCGCTCTCCGGGTGGACGCTCTAACCACTACACCACGGAGGTGGTCTCCTTCTAAGATCTAGAGATAAAGGGGCATAGTACATGCAGTAAAAGTGTAATTGTTAAATCAAGGAAATCATTCATAAGGCCAGACCAATTTTATTTCTTGTTTTACGGATCCGCCGGTCATATTTTTTCAAGAATAAGAAAAAAAATAAAAATTAATTTCCCCCACCTCAAAAATAAAATGTTAATATTTTTATTGGAGAAAAACGTAAATGTGCAAGAAAATGTTTTAGATTGTTTTTTTGCCCCATATACACTTCATAAATTGCCAAAAGTAAAATAATTTTAGTATTTAAAAGGAATATTACTTTGACTGGTGATTTTTATTTTATTTTTCTTCCCTCCTGCCTTTAGGTTTTCTGAGGACAAATATCTGTAAACAACAAAAAAAAATTGGTATGGCCTAATATTACCAAAACGCCAAAAATACAACCCCTCAAATCACAAAAGGGGAAATAGTTGTTGAAAGCTTGTTGAGATTTACCGTAGTATTCCATACATACCAGTTTCACATACAGTGGAAAGTAACATCTGAGTGACAGCCAGATACAGGTAAGAATAATGAAAATCAGATTTGAACCTACTAAACAAATTCATCTTAGGGAGGGACAACCATGTGAAGTTTCATCCTTACTGATCAGGTGGCCTGCTACTAAATGATCAATAAGACCCTTTTATTGAACACTTTGTGTACGGCAAAACTATGCAAATAATGTTTCGAGGAACCAGAAGGTTTTGGAAGAAGCCATGAGGTTTTCCTGCCATATCCATAAGTTGGTTGTTTAACGCCACACTCAGCAATTGATTCCAGCTATATGGCAGCGGTCTGTAAATAATCGAATCTGGGCCAGACAATCCAGTGATCAACAGAATGAGCATTGATCTACACATTTGGGAAACGATGACATGTGTCAACCAAGTCAGCGAGCCTGACCATCTGATCCCCTTTGTCGCCTCTTACAACCAGCATTGGCTTCTGTAGACCAATTCTGATCCGGATGATCACGGGTCACCATATCCAATGAGATGGAAGAGTCAAAATCCCATCCCGTAACTTAGAACACTGCAGTAAACATCCTGAAAATACCAGGCGAGAATTATACCAGCCAATATAACAATAGAGAGTGAGGTGAGTAGGGCTGTACTGCATTGTACTGAAACATTTTTACCTCTTTGAAACTATGTTTACCTCTTTGGTGAAACTATCGTTTACCTCTTTGGTGAAACTGACACGTTTTACCTCTTTGGTGAAACTATACGTTTACCTCTTTGGTGAAATTTTACCTCGTTTACCTCTTTGGTGAAACTATGTTTACCTCTTTGGTGAAACTATGTTTACCTCTTTGGTGAAACTATGTTTACCTCTTTGGTGAACTCTTTGGTGAAACTATGTTTACCTCTTTGGTGAAACTATGTTTACCTCTTTGGTGAACTCTTTGGTGAAACTATGTTTACCTCTTTGGTGAAACTATGTTTACCTCTTTAGGTGAAACTATGTTTACCTCTTTGGTGAATGTTTCTCTTTGGTGAAACTATGTTTACCTCTTTGGTGAAACTACGTTTACCTCTTAGGTGAAACTATGTTTACCTCTTTGGTGAAACTATGTTTACCTACTTTGCAACCTGTTTACCTCTTAGGTGAAAATGTTTTATGTTTACCTCTCTTTGGTGGAAACTATGTTTACCTCTTTGGTGAACTCGGTGTTGACTCCTATATCTTTTACCTCTTTGGTGGATTCAGTGGGTTCTTTTTAAGTGCACAGGGTTGTATACTGTACACTAGACCACACTTTGAAGACACCTGTTTTATTCTTCCCAAATTTTGGAACAATCAGTGAAGTTATTCCTGGTGGACAGTAGACTAACAATAAGTACCAGAAATAAAGTTATCTTAGGCCAGACCAATTTTATTTCTTGTTTTACGGATCTGCCTGTCGTATTTTTTCAAGAATTAGAAAAAAAATATAATATAATTTTCCCCGCTCAAAAAATAAAATCCTAATGTTTTTATTGGTCAAAAATGTAAACATACAAGCAATTTTGTTTTTAGATTGTTTTTTGCCAGATATACACTTCATAAATTGCCAAAAGTAACATACTTTGAATATTTAGGAGGAATATTAGTTTGACTGGTGATTTTTTATATTTTTTTCCCCCCTCCTGCCTTTAGGTTTTCTCAGGACAAATATCCGTAAAACAAGAAATAAAATTGGTCTGGCCTTATTTAAATATATAACAAATAAAAATAATAAGGAATAATTCTTAATTTCTGACTGGCCCAGTCATTCCAGTTTTGAGACTAGGTGGTCCCATGCCCTGATCAGTAAATGAGTCAATAAGACTGATTGATTTAATTAGGATTATACATAAAGGCCAACACATTGCAGCTTGTCACGCGCCAACATGGTGTGATGCCAACACAATGACCTGCGAAACACTGTGAACACAATATGAAAATAAGAGCGTTTATCTCATAACCATGTATACAGCAATTAGAGGGAACTCTCCTGGCAATGTGATTCTAGGTTACCATGGTTACGGCAGAGAATCAGTACATCTGCAAATTTCACCAATTGGTGGATAATTGGATTAATTGCCAGTGAGACTCAGAGGAACTCAACCATCAAAGCTCAGTGTACTCTGGATGGTGTGGGTCATGGGTCAAGAGGTCAAAGTTGTGAGAATCAGGATGAAAGAACTAATGAATTTGTTATGGCATAACATGTAATTCAGTAGTCCTGGTAGTCCAGCTCAATGTCCTTGAACCACATTTTGTACATTTCCACCAAGACTTGACTGTAATGCTATAGCCCTAAATACTGACTGACTGAGTTTGGTTTTACGCCGCTTTTAGCAATATTCCAGCAACATCACGGCAGGGGACACCAGAAATGGGCTTCACACATTGTGCCCATGTGGGGATTCGAACCCGGCGTGACGAGCCAACGCTTTAACCATTAGGCTACCCCACCGCCCCTATAGCCCTAAATAAACCATGTCCAAAGTTTTTCACAGCTTCCGAATCTCACATCTCACTAGAGCTCCACTCACACTTCAGGATGCGATTTCGGTGTTTTTCTCAGTACCAAGTGTAACCTGGCTTACAGGTCTGTCTGCACCATAAATAATTTGGTTGCACCATAAAGTAATGTCACTGGTTCTAAAAAGTATAAAACATAAATACTTGTTCAGTAATTTTCATAACAAGTTCTCAGTATCAGATACATTCAACAAAACCTGGCCCCATTGATGATAAATGATTCCGCTTTCAATTTTGCATTACCTTTATTTACAAATCTCAGCACATAATTTCTGCTGCATAACTGATTTATGTTTACACAAATGTTTATGCTGTAACAAGTCACCGGAGGTGGGAAACGATACTTCCAGTCACTTACTTCCCAACTAAAACACCACGATGACAGCTATAAGATGCTGGAGGATTTATTGTTACCACACCAGGTGCAACCTGTTACTGAAGGTAACTGCCCTAGCCATTGTTACCATCGTCTCGATAATCATCCAGGGTATACGTTACGATCACTCTCCACTATACTCTGGATGCATCCACGGTTTGGCCTGATAATTATATTACCTCCCTTTGCTGGCTCCGCATTCTCACAGTAGCCAATCAGCTAAGTCGCCGTTACATCCAGCTTGCCAGTGTCAACAAAGTCACGAAGGTCTGTTCGCAGTGCCACTCAGATTTTTCATGAAATAATACAGACAAATTGACAGATCTGAGACTTTAAAAAAATATATAAAAGAACTCCTTCTACCTCTTTCAGAGTACCTCTGCATCAATTGTGTTGCCAAGTTCAAACAGTTAGATCATTTAAGTAGCGAAAGTGAGTTGTGATTGGTTCGCTCAACTTCCCAGTGTAGACACCTGATTGGATAAAATGCCAGCCAAGGGAGGTAATAAAATCATCGGACGTGGATGCATCCAGGGTATATTGGAGAGTGATCGTAACGTGATATACCCTGGAGATTATCGGTAGATGATTGTCAACATGCACACAGTGTAAATAGTGAAATTGCACCTTGCACTTAAAAGTTGTTTGTTTCCTGAACCTAAGGAAATCCAGACTTGCTTCATTAATACATTAGCATTCCAGAAAGGGATGGAAGGGAAAATATTTCAGTTCAGGGAGTCTGTGAGACAGACTAATCTATGTAAGTCTATAGTCATAGTAGTAATTCCAACAATCATGGTAAAATCATCTTCTTTTATTTAAATTCCTAAGCGCTGACAAAAACTTGAAGCCAAATGAAAATTGTGAATACTTTTAGGCTTGTATGGATCAATCATCTACAAAGAAGAACAATTCACATTACACTTAGATAGCTTACAAATTTCACTGAAGGATTCAAGATTATTAATAGATATGTTTCTTAAATTTGAAAAATAAAACTGAAACATGCTGAAATGATCATATTTATGATAACTGAAGATAAGACAGATTTGAACAAGCATTGTCACTAAGGTGACATAATTCCCCCACAAATTATCAAAACAAACTAATAAAGTAATGAAAGTGAAATTATCGTAATTTAAGATGAAGTTAAATGTAAACAAAAACATGACCAGTCAACCTCTCTTGATATCTTGCTCTGTAGTTGTTCAAGCACAAAATATTTTCAAGACTCACTTTGACCTTGACGTGAATGTCTTAGTGTATGAAATATGCAAAAATAGTAATAAGGAAATTGTATATTGAAAAACATTCAAGGGAAGTCTTGAAAGTGTATGAAGAAAATCCAGTGAACGGTTCTTGAGGTATCTCGCTGACAAGCTTAACATGCAGCTTAACATGCTGAAATCTTCAGAGTGTCGCCATGACTTTGAAAATTAGGTGAAGGTCAATTTAATCGACTTCCCTAGATAAAGCTTGGTGTTGAATATGAAGAAAATCCAGAGAATGGTTCTTGAGATATCTCGCTGACAAGGGTAACACGTTAAAGTCCCCTTGGGACCTTGAAATGAAGGTCAAGGTCACCAAACCTAACTGGGACCTAAACGCGAGGCAGGGAATAAAAAAGATTTTGAATTTAGCCCTAATATAAATATTATTATTTTATTATTATATTATAGGATATTTATATAGCGCACATATCCACGTAACTAGTGCATGCTCAAGGCGCTGGGTTTTTTCCCCTCGATCATTGGATGTCAATCTCAATGGCACATCGTATTATCAATCTCAACTCCCTGGGGATCATACAACTCTTGCTGTCACAAGGCACACCGAGTTATTGCAGCTTTCCCATCCTTACGAGGTACCCATTCACAGCTGGGTGGACTGGGACACATAGTCACAGTACTTTGTCCAAGTTCACTGCATTTCGCTGTACCCGCAACTAGGTGTTTGCACGTATTCATGTGGCCACCATCTGGTCATATACCAACGGATTCGTAGGTTCTTTTAAGTGCACAGGGTTAAGGGTTGTGTACTGTACACTAGGGTGAGTGAGTGAGTTAAGATTTAACGTCACATCGGCATTATCTCAGCCATATCGTGACGAGAACAATGTAATTCAAATCAATAAAAAATAAATTGAGATAATAAAAACCTGTCATCGAAGGACAGTAAAACTACTAGAATACCACAGCTCTTAATTTAAAACTAGTACGCTATCATAAAAATAGATCACTATAGACAACAATACAATATAAAACGGGGCTATAGATCACCAGCAACTGAAGGCTGATCACAATACCAGAGACCATGGGGACTTACAGTACCTTTGCTACCTGCTGCATGGACCCTAGTTGGATTTACATCATCCCTTCAGCCGCTGGCAATTGTAGGAAAACTTAGCCAAAATTAAAAATACCAAAAATACTACGTTCTAAAGAGTTGGTAAGTTTAATTGTACTTTGAAAGTTTTGGGACATACATACCCTCTCAGGAGGTCATGTACACTACGGGTTGTGACAACACTGAAAGAGTCTGCACACAAACTTGACTCCAAGGTTTTTACACCCCGTCACAGGTTGGCTCGATTCAGACACCTCAACCTCGATGGCCTTAGCCAGCTCACCCACTGCGCCCCTTCACTGAATGCCATTTCCTAGATAATTTTGAAAATCCTGCTTCAATAGAGATTGACACTGAGGGGAATGGCATAGTAAAATCAATGTTTGATTGGTGTACTGTAAGTACAAAAGAGAAAGTACAACATTATGGAGCACCATCACATCCCATATCCGTGGGAGGCCATGCCACATCAAACATTACTAAAGCTTTCTGAAATCTTTTCTGTGTTTCCCATCTCCTGCCTGCCCTGAATTTTCACACCAATGTGAAATAAATATTTCTCAGTTTTTCCGGCTGCTATGGAAATACACTTACCCTTGCAGCAAAACCCAGGTCAGCTTAATTTCCCCCCATCTACAGGGCTCCAGATAAGGGCCGTATCGGCGTATGTACGGATATAAAATAAGCACGGTAGGAAACAATTTTAAAAACGTAGCAGATACGGACCACAGCAATGGTGTACAGTTTCAGAATCATTTACAGACAGACAGTATTGTTTTATTGTTTACTGACCTGTTTACACAAGAGTAGCAATGTTGTGGTGCATATATGAAACGAAACACAAGACTACTGATACGCCATTAAATTCCATTCAGTACTCTAAATGTTCTCTTATTGTTTTCCAGTACTCCTATATTGAAAAAATAAGGAGTACGTACTCCCGATCATGAAAAATTATCTGGAACCCTGCATCTACATATATTTCGAGGTGTTTCTGAAGCGAAGCGACTCACAAACATGGGGGCCCCTAATTATTAGTTTTAAGGGTCTTTGCAGACCATACAAAGGTCCTGTGAAGTAACAGAGTGGAGAACTGTGTGTTTTCATAATTTCCTTAGAGACTGGAATGAATCATTGATCATGTGGACTGATGGATGAAATGATGCACGTATCTCCTCTGAAGAAACTACCAAACACTTAGCAAAGTCTTAGATTTCATGTGGGTACCGAGTGAATAGTATTGTGGGTCCATCTGGACACAGTGAATTCTTTTTATCTTCCCATTCTCCACGTCCGTGAGTACTAGTGTTGGGAATTGGTTAAAATCTAATAATTGATGATTGGTCCATAACAACCGATCAATTACGAAAATAATTGGTTAGCACATCATTTATTAAATGTCCCTTTTATTTTTGTTAATGCACACAAAAAAAATAAAGAAAAAACATGTAGTAATTTGTTTGTTTTTTTGCAAATTGCTTAAAGTCCATTTGCAAATTTCGCATATTTAAATGATGATTAGTATGTTAGGAACACATATTTCCTGGATTCTTTCAGATAAATTCAGTCATGACTTGGAACGAGCTTGTAGTGCTTACGAAATGTAAATTTAATGACACAGACAAAACCAGCCTTGTGAAAAATATTGTTAATGCAAACAAGTGTTCCAAAATTGGTCGTGTTCGATTACGAGAAAACCTTTTTCGATTGTTTGGTCGTTTAGTCACTGCGACCAATCTTCGATTATTTCAATTAATCAGATCACCACTAGTGAGTACTGGACACACATGTGAACACTGTGTAAAACTATGAGTTACACAATTATGGACAAACATAAATTCCATTCATATTTATTATGCTTGCTCTTTTTGCCCATCACTTTTAGCTGACTGAGGTTTGAGATGAGAAACACATACAAAATATGGATGGCCTACTGCAACATACCTGAAGTTGTTATTAAAAACATGTTTTCCCAATAAATATCATATAAGCATCAACTCTACCAACTACACCTTTAGCTTTACAGACGTAAATGTAATCCTTTGATCATGCTCTACAGAGTACAAAGCTGAAAGCGATCAGGGAACCTTCCAGTGTTTTACAATCATTAGCGATAAATCCAGAGCTCCTGATAACATTTTGAACCGCTGAATACCTATTCATATGGTACTATTCACAGTGGGTATTGATTTGGGCAGAAGGGGTTGGGAGAGGGGGGTTTGATATTCAACATATTTTTTCTTCCTGACTCCAAATTATTGGGTATTCTTAACCAAATGTGTAGTCATTTACTAAGAAATTGATTCTGCTAAAATTGTTTTGAGTAAACAACTGTTTCAGGTAACTTCTTCTTTGCGTGTCCATTTGCTGTTTAAGTGTGTCACATCACAGATGCCACAAACTGAAAGGTGTCTGCAGCAACATGTGTTTCAGTAATAACAAGCCTGACTTACTGCTTTCATACATTATTCAATGAAGTTGGGTTCATATATATGTGCTGCTTGTATATGATCAGTAAAAATAGATCTGAAAGGAACATAACTGCACCAGCAGATTGGCCACATTGTGCATATTGAATAATTTGTTGTTATACCATTGTTACTAAACTCACTGCTTGCAAAGTCATGCCATAATGTTCTCCTTTTTTAAGCCACAGCAATATTTTCCTGTTCCAAACTCCAGCAAGGTTCTCCTGTTGTCAGCCCCTGAAATGCTCCCATGTTGCCTCTGGTGTCCCCTGCCGTGATATTGCTAGAATATTGCTAAAAGCGGCATAAAATCAAACTCACTCACTCACTCACTCCCATGTTGCCAGCAATATTCCTCCCCTCTGCCAACCCCAGCAATATTCCTCCCTCTGCCAACCCCAGCAATATTCCTCCTCTTTGCCAACCCCAGCAATATTCCTTCTCTCTGCCAACCCCAGCAATATTCCTCCTCTTTGCCAACCCCAGCAATATTCCTCCCTCTGCCAACCCCAGCAATATTCCTCCTCTTTGCCAACCCCAGCAATATTCCTTCTCTCTGCCAACCCCAGCAATATTCCTCCCCTCTGCCAACCCCAGCAATATTCCTCCTTTTTGCCAACCCCAGCAATATTCCTCCCCTCCCAACCACAGCAATATTCCTCCTCTCTGCCAACCCCAGCAATATTCCTCCCTCCCAACCACAGCAATATTCCTCCTCTGCCAAACCCAGCAATATTCCTCCTCTTTGCCAACCCCAGCAATATTCCTCCTCTCTGCCAACCCCAGCAATATTCCTCCTTTTTGCCAACCCCAGCAATATTCCTCCCTCTGCCAACCCCAGCAATATTCCTCCTCTGCCAACCCCAGCAATATTCCTCCTCTTTGCCAACCCCAGCAATATTCCTCCTCTGCCAACCCCAGCAATATTCCTCCTCTCTGCCAACCCCAGCAATATTCCTTCTCTGCCAACCCCAGCAATATTCCTCCTCTCTGCCAACCCCAGCAATATTCCTCCCTCTGCCAACCACAGCAATATTCCTCCTCTTTGCCAACCCCAGCAATATTCCTCCTCTGCCAACCCCAGCAATATTCCTCCTTTTTGCCAACCCCAGCAATATTCCTTCTCTGCCAACCCCAGCAATATTCCTCCCTCTGCCAAACCCAGCAATATTCCTCCCTCTGCCAACCCCAGCAATATTCCTCCCTCTGCCAACCCCAGCAATATTCCTCCTCTCTGCCAACCCCAGCAATATTCCTCCCTCTGCCAACCCCAGCAATATTCCTCCTCTCTGCCAACCCCAGCAATATTCCTCCCCTCTGCCAACCCCAGCAATATTCCTCCTCTGCCAACCCCAGCAATATTCCTCCCTCTGCCAACCCCAGCAATATTCCTCCTCTCTGCCAACCCCAGCAATATTCCTCCCTCTGCCAACCCCAGCAATATTCCTTCTCTCTGCCAACCCCAGCAATATTCCTCCTCTGCCAACCCCAGCA